>NW_028270139.1:165881727-166249227 GCF_037043375.1 Chiloscyllium plagiosum | reverse complement strand
CCCCTGTCCCCTCACTGTGTGTGTCTGTGATGGGGGAGTCTCTCTCTCACACACACACACACGCATGCACACACACAGACCGCTGTCCCCTGGCTGTGTGTGTCTGCGATGGGGGAGACTCACTCACAGACCGCTGTCCCCTGGCTGTGTGTGTCTGCAATGGGGCAGTGTCACACACACACACAGACCCCTGTCCCCTGGCTGTGTGTGTCTGCGATGGGGGAGACTCACTCACAGACCCCTGTCCCCTGGCTGTGTGTAAGGAGTGCTGCAGACCCATCCCTCCCTGTTGTGTAACTCCAGTAGCTGCGCTCTTGTATCCAGTCCATCCTGAAGCCCCTCTCTCAGGGTGAGATGAGCTGGGATTGACAAATACCTCAATGCAGAAACCTGGGCCCAGGTTAATGTTTCTTCCATTTCCCATCCATTCCTGTCAAGTGGAGAGAGTGTGAGCACTGACCAGTACAACCAATAGTCCTGCCCCATCCCTGACCTGCCCTCACCTGCAGCATCATGGTGAGTGAGACTGTCATTGCCTGCCATTTATATATAGAGAGTGAGAGAGTGCTCTCACCAACAACACAAGACAGAAAGTATGCAAGATCGACAGTAAATTTTATTAAATTTAAGAGTTTATATATAATTTACAAACCTTCTAATACCTGAGTATCAGCCCAAACCTGTAATTAATAGTTTGAATAAAAGTTTGCACTTTTTAAAATCTTTTGTGGTGTTGACACTCCACACACACACATGCACCCCCTCACAGACTTAAGACACTCTGCACTCACTACACACACACACACTTTCTCACACTCACAACCCCCTACCCAGACAGACACACACACAGACAGACAAAGACCTACATGCACACATATATTTTGTGGGGTGAATTTGTACTTGCAGAGTTACATTGCACTTTGCTCAAAAACTGCATGCATTCATGTAAAACTCTGTTATCTCACTTTTTAGATTAGAAGCAATCTAAACATCATGGCATAGACAGAGAACACAGGGGGCTAACACATTTAACATATTGAGCTGAAAATGTGTTACTGGCAAAGCGCAGCAGGTGAGGCAGCATCCAAGGAACAGGAGAATCGACGTTTCGGGCATGAGCCCTTCTTCAGGAATGAGGAAAGTGTGCCCAGCAGGCTAAGATAAAAGGTAGGGAGGAGGGACTTGGGGGAGGGGCATTGGGAATGCGATAGGTGGAAGGAGGTTAGGGTGAGGGTGATAGGCCGGAGTGGGGGTGGGGGCAGAGAGGTCAGGAAGAAGATTGCAGGTTAGGAAGGTGGTGCTGAGTTTGAGGGTTGGGACTGAGACAAGGTGGGGGGAGGGGAAATGAGGAAACTGGAGAAATCTGCATTCATCCCTTGTAGTTGGAGGGTTCCTAGGCGGAAGATGAGGCGCTCTTCCTCCAACCGTCGTGTTGCTATGGTCTGGCGATGGAGGAGTCCAAGGACCTGCATGTCCTTGGTGCAGTGGAAGGGGGAGTTAAAGTGTTGAGCCACGGGGTGGCTGGGTTGGTTGGTCTGGGTGTCCCAGAGGTCTTCTCTGAAACGTTCCGCAAGTAGGCGGCCTGTCTCCCCAATATAGAGGAGGCCACATCGGGTGCAGCGGATGCAGTAAATGATGTGTGTGGAGGTGCAGGTGAATTTGTGGCGGATATGGAAGGATCCCTTGGGGCCTTGGAGGGAAGTGAGGGGAGAGGTGTGGGCGCAAGTTTTGCATTTCTTGCGGTTGCAGGGGAAGGTGCCGGGAGTGGAGGTTGGGTTGGTGGGGGTTGTGGACCTGACGGAGTTGCGGAGGGAGTCGTCTCTCCGGAATGCTGATAGGGGTGGGGAGGGAAATATATCCCTGGTGGTGGGGTCTGTTTGGAGGTGGCGGAAATGACGACGGATGATACGATGTATATGGAGGTTGGTGGAGTGGTAGGTGAGGACCAGTGGGGTTCTGTCCTGGTGGCGGTTGATCCCGTGTGGTTGGAGGGTTCCTAGGCGGAAGATGAGGCGCTCTTCCTCCAGCCATCGTGTTGCCATGGTCTGGCGATGGAGGAGTCCTCAGATTTCTCCAGTTTCCTCATTTCCCCTCCCCCCACCTTGTCTCAGTCCCAACCCTCAAACTCAGCACCACCTTCCTAACCTGCAATCTTCTTCCTGACCTCTCTGCCCCCACCCCCACTCCGGCCTATCACCCTCCCCTTAACCTCCTTCCACCTATCACATTTCCAACGCCCCTCCCCCAAGTCCCACCTCCCTACCTTTTATCTTAGCCTGTTGGACACACTTTCCTCATTCCTGAAGAAGGGCTCATGCCCAAAATGTTGATTCTCCTGCTCCTTGGATGATGCCTGACCTGCTGTGCTTTTCCAGCAACACATTTTCAGCTCTGATCTCCAGCATCTGCAGTCCTCACTTTCTCCTACACCATATTGTCTAGCTATCACCATTGTTAACAGCTAACCCGAGAATGTAACTTTAAAAAAAGGTTTTGTGATTTACACATGAAAGAAGTGAAAATATCACTGTATTCTAACAGATGAAAGGCTTAACAGACAATCAATTTTTCAATGTATAATTTCAGTTACATCATACTGCAAATTTTTGCTATAAATTCTGTGTTACGATCGAGCCCTCCACTATCACCTGATGAAGGAGCGTCGTTCCGAAAGCTAGTGTGCTTCCAATTAAACCTGTTGGACTATAACCTGGTGTTGTGTGATTTTTAACTTTGTAATGTCACTGCATTAGTAATCCAGAAAACAGACTCATGTTCTGAGGAACATGGGGTTGATGGTGAATTTTTCAGAGATCCTGGAATAAGCAGCTAACCTAATGTAGCTGTTAATGTTTCTACAAACTGCTGGAGACCATAATATGTGAGAAAATAAATATACACTTCCAAGGAAATTAAGTTAATACTAGACAGTTGACATGGATTTGTCAAGAGCAACTCATGTCTATCAAATACAATTCCCGTCTCGGGCAAACTGTCTGTGTGGAGTTTGCACATTCTCCCCGTGCCTGCTCCGGTTTCCTCCCACAGTCCAAAGATGTGCAGGTTATGGTGGATTGGTCATGCTAAATTGCCCATAGTGTTAGTTGCATTAGGCAGAGGTAAATGTAGGGGAATGTGTTTGGGTGGGTTGCCCTTCGGTGGGTTGGTGTGGACTTGTTGGGCCGAAGGGCCTGTTTCCACACTGTAGGGAATCTAAAAGAAAAATGACTGAGTTTATTTTTTTTATATAGATATTTTTATTAGAAATTTAACATTTTTACAAGTTTACAAAAATAAACAAAACTCTCAAATATAAACATTGATATACAATTAAATCAAATATACAATAGCCAAAATTTAACAAAAGAGAAAAAAGTACCGAAAAAGAAAACAAAACCTCAACTATCTACTAATCTAACCTACAACTAACCAGAGTGTATATTTAAGTCTCTTACATGCTCGGAATGTGTTAACATCAGATGTAATCCCGTATTCGTGCGGGATTCCTCTCCTAAGGGGCCCCGGACCAGCCAGGTTCGTAATCTCAATTAAATAAAAGCCCTTGTTAGGATAGCCGAAATATCTGTATTTATGTAATTCAAGAAGGGCTGCCATATTTTATAAAATAATTTGGTCTTTCGGTGCACCATATTTGTAAGGAAGTCAAGGGGAATACATTCCATAATTAATCTGTGCCAATTTGAAAGTCCAGGGGGGCCCTCCGCCGCCCAGTTCACCAAAATATTTTTTCTTGCACAGAAAGAAAGAATAGAAAATAGTCTCTTCCCGTACGTGTCCAGGGAGGGAAAGTTCGAAAAGCCCAAGAGGAGAGATACAGGGTCCACTTTAATTTCCGTTCCTAAAACTTCTGTCAGGGTACTTGCTACTTTAGTCCAATATCTATGGATCTTATGACAGGTCCATAAGCAATGTACAAGAGTGCCCACCTCTATTTTGCATTTAGGACACATTGGAGATGCTCCTGCCTTAAATTTTGCCAATCGAACCGGTGCTATATGGGCCCTATGAAGTATCTTCAGCTGGATAGCCTGGGTTCTGTTACAGACAGTAATTCTTCGAGCATTTTCCCAAATATCATTCTACGTTTCTATATAGATTTCTAGTCCCAGATCCTGATCCCATGTTTTAAGCAGATTATCCATATCTCCCGATACTTCATCATGTAGCAAATGATAAATATTACTGACGGAAGATACCCCCACTACTCGTAGGACACTACATTCTCTATCGGATTTATAAAGACTATCTAATAACGTAGTCTTCTTCTGTATATAATCTCGAATTTGGAAGTATCGATAGAGGTCTCCATTGGGTAATCCGAATTTCTGACGCAGCTGTTCAAAAGACATCAGGACCCCATCTTTAAATAGGTCCCCTAGACATGAGATACCCCTGGATCTCCAGAGTTTAAAAGTGGCATCTGTTAACCCCGGTTGGAATCCCCATGCTCCCACTATCGGTGCATAGGGGGATGTTTTATGTGAATTGCCTTCATTTTGCCGCATTATATTCCAAGCTTTAATTGTGTTTAGTATTATAGGGTTTTTACAGTGATCTGTAATGATTTTCCTCTTGTCTGAGAATAAAAGGTTAATAAGTGGGCATTTTACTTGAGAGGCCTCGATGTCCAACCAGATTGATTGTGGATCAGACAAGACCCAATCAGCTATGTAACTTAATAGGGAACTTAACTGATATTTCCTAAAATCTGGGAAGTCCAATCCTCCCCTTGCCTGTGGAAGCTGTAGCTTCTTCAGCTTAATGAGGGGCCGTCTATGATTCCAGATAAAGGAACCCAACCAGCCATATAATTTACGTAGTGCCAGCCTCGGCAGCATCACTGGAAGCATTCTCATAAGATATAGGAGACGGGGCAGGACATTCATTTTAATTAGTGCTATTCTACCCAACCAGGAAATTGGAAGGTCTCCCCATCGCTGGAGGTCCTGCCTTATCCTTTCCAGTAAATGCACAAAATTAGCCTTATACAACTGACCAAATACTGGAGTAATAAAAATGCCTAAATATAAGAAGCCCTCCAGGGACCAACGAAAGGGAAAAAGGGATCCGTCCGCTAATTGGGGTATCATAGCAAGGCCACCCATTGGCATAGCCTCCGATTTTGAGAAATTAATTTTATAGCCTGAGAATGCGCTAAATGTATTAATAACTTGGATTAGGCGAGGTATGGACATCAGAGGATTACTGAGGAATAGAAGAACATCATCTGCATAAAGGGTAATTTTATGTTTACCTGTACCAATCCTCGGGGCCGTTATATTAGGATCAGCTCGTATAGCTTCTGCTAGTGGTTCAATTATTAGCGTAAATAACAATGGCGAGAGAGGACATCCCTGACGGCAGCCCCTACCCACACTGAAGCTATCCGAGCCTAATCCATTGGTAACCACAACTGCTTTGGGATCACTGTACACTGTACAATGTTGAGACCCATTTGGTAAACACCTGTCCAACGCCAAACCTCTCCAATGTGTAAAACAAATATGACCATTCAACCCCATCGAATGCCTTTTCCGCATCTAATGAAACTACTACTCCTGGTATCTTTCCCTGATGACAGGCTTGAATCATATTCAAAACCCTTCTAACATTATTGGATGATCTACGGCCCTTAACAAACCCCGTCTGATCCTCCTTTATAATATGTGGCAGTACCCTTTCTAGTCTTAGTGCTAACGTTTTAGAAAGGATTTTAAAATCTACATTTAGCAAGGATATTGGTCTATGATGCACAATCTTCTGGATAATTTCCTTTTTTTAAGGATAAGAGAGATATTTGCCTCTTTCAGCGAAGGCGGGAGACAGCCCTGACTATATGCATAGTTATACATGTCCATAAGTGGACCAGCCAATATTCCTGTAAATTCTTTATAGAATTCAGCTTGAAAACCATCTGGGCCCGGCGCCTTACCATTTTGAAGGTGCCTGATTGCATCAAGTATTTCTTGGACTGTAAGAGGAGCATTTAGGACCGATACCTGTTCCAGAGTTAGGCCTGGAAAGGTCAAATTTTTAAAAAATGACTGCATCCTCCTCATCCTGTCTTCACAATCCTGCGATTTATATAAATCAGAATAAAATTCTCTAAAGATCGCATTAATCTTTTTATGATCATGAGTCAAAATACCCGTACTTTCCTTGATAGACGTAATAGTTTGAGGGGCCTTTTTTGTCTTTGCAAGAAATGCTAAGTATCTACCCGGTTTGTTGCCAAATTCATATAACCTTTGTTTTGCAAATAATATTTCCCTCTTAGCCATTTGAGTAAGCGTAGTGTTTAGAGCTGTCCTAAGGGCCGTAATCCTTTGCAATTTAATAATAGAAGGTCTATCAGTGTATGCTGTTTCAGCTGCTTTTAAGCGAGCTTCGAGCAGACGCTGTTGTTCTCCCTTTAATTTTTTCTGGGTCGCTGAGTAGGAGATGATCAAACCTCACGCGTACGTTTTGATGGTTTCTAAATAAAAAAAATATAAAACGTATCTAAGTGGAGATTTTCCCCCTTGTTCCCAGGGGGTGTCACTTCCTCTCCAAAAGTCCCTCATATCCTCTCCCACCCAATGCCCCACCCTTGACCCAGGCGCTCCTCAATAAAATGAGGAGAATTCAGATATAATACAAAGCTAGAGTTAACAGTGAGCACCCTACCCCCACCCATACCAACACCTGGGTATATTTGGTAATGTTAATACCATACATAAACATATAACTATAAAATTACAACCTCAACAAATAATAATTAAATATAATAATACAAAATAACAAGGGGAAAACAACCCCGCTCCTAAAGACAGAGGTAAAATTGAATAAGGTAACCACCTCCCTCCACCAACATTAACCAAACCCCCCAGCTTATATATGTATATATATATATATACACACACACACACATATATATATATATATATATATACACACACATATACATACATCCCACATATACACATAAAATAATAAAAGAAAACAACCCCAAGGGGGGGGGAGAAAATCAAATCCCTCTCCCCACCCCCCCATGATAATATTAAACAGTAAAGTAAGAAGAAAAAAAAAGGGGGGGATATAAACCAAAGCGGGGGGAAAGGCAGACCAACATCCATTATGTTTTCCAATTTATCTAAGAGAGTCCAAGAATTCCTTAGCCTTTTCTGGTGATCCAAAGTTATATACGGATCCTTCATGGTTAAGGCGTAACGTCGCTGGGTAGCGTAAGGAGAACTGTACATTTAAGTCCCTTAAACGCTTCTTCGCCTCGTCGAATGCCTTCCTCTTTCGAACCAGAGCCGGGGAAAAGTCCTGAAATAGCATGATCTTGGATCCTTTATAGATCATAGCTTGGGAATCTTTTCCGAGATTTCTAGAGGCTTCTAGGAGTATCTGCCTCTCCTTGTAGCTCTGCAGCCGGAACAGGACCGGGCGCGGGCGCTGGTTCGAGCCGGGCCTGCGTATTGCGACCCGGTAGGCCCATTCCACCCTTACCTGGCCTGATCCAGCCTCCAGATTTAAAAGCTGTGGCAGCCACTGCTCGAGAAACGCTGTAAGCTGGCCTTCCTCTTCCCATTCGGGAAGGCCCAGCAAACGAATATGTTTTCGACGACCTCGATTATCGAGGTCGTCAATATGATTCTCTCAGGTCCGGACTCGCTGTTCGAGAGTCCGGACCTGATCCACGGCCGATTGAGCGGTATTTTCGGAGGTCGCGGCCTTTAACCCCACCCCTCCGACTCGGCGCTCGATTTCCTTGATGTCTCGGTCGTGCCTTTGCAGCGCGGCCGAGAGTGAGTCCCATCGACTTCAGGATTCTTCAATAAAAGCGTCGACCTTCACATCCAGTTTAGAGATGATTTCTACAAGGCTCGCCATTGTAGGTAAATCCCCCGGGGCGGCTGTGGACGCCTCTGCTGCAGCTGGAGAGGGTGGGGGAGGGGTTCCTGCCTGCTGAGAGCTGCGGGCTCCCTTCCCTTTAGTCATTTTTACTTAGGATTAAGTTGTTTAAATGTAATATTACACAACTAATTAAATTACACAGCTATTTTAAATGATTTGGTGAAGGTGGGTGAGTGTGGTAGGGGTAGGGGTGGGTGACCCACTTTACCCAAGTCTTGGGAGGAGCACTGTAGACTCAGACTTGCTGGGTCGCCGCCATCTTGGCTCTCCTGACTGAGTTCATTGACGAGGTGGCATAGGCAATGGGTGAGGCTGGTACTGTAGATGTTTTATACTTGGACTTTCAGAAAGCATTTGATCCTCACACGGGACACAATGTTTTATCTGGGTCAGCAAGGACAAGTTGGACCGAAGGGTCTGTTTCCATGCTGTACATCTCTACGACATGGCAGCTTAGTGACAAATTAGAAACGTTTGGGATTGATGGGACCTTGGCAGCATGGATTCGAAGTTAGCTAAAAGACAGATGGAGGGTAGGTATAGATGGGCATTTACTAATGATCCTTACTAACATCCTTTAGGGAAGGAAATTTGTTGTCCTCGTCGGGGCTGGCTTACATGTGACTCCAGACTCTGAGCAGCAAATGCTGGTGCCCTCACCCCCCTGAGGGAAAAAACAAAACCTCTCCATGAGCCAGCAATATTGAACAGCCAGTCCTGGGTAATTTTCACCCCAGAGCTGAAAATGTGTTGCTGGAAAAGCACAGCAGGTCAGGCAGCATCCAAGGAGCAGGAGAATCGACGTTTCGGGCATAAGCCCTTCTTCAGGAATCACCAATTTTCACCCCAATCTTACTCACCACATTTCATGTTTCATGTCCCATGAATCTCACTTCAACTTCATTACTTATACACTTAATGGTAAGGTGCTGGGGTGTGTTGCTGAACAAAGAGACCTTGGAGTGCAGGTTCATAGCTCCTTGAAAGTGGAGTCGCAGGTAGATAGGATAGTGAAGAAGGCGTTTGGTATGCTTTCCTTTATTGGTCAGAGTATTGAGTACAGGAGTTGGGAGGGCATGTTGCGGGTGTACTGGACATAGGTTAGGCCACTTTTGGAATATTACACGTAATCCTGCTATAGGAAGGATGATGTGAAACTTGAAATGGTTCAGAAAAGATTTACAAGGACGTTGCCAGGGTTGGAGGATCTGAGCTACAGGGAGAGGCTGAACAGGATGGGGCTGTTTTCCCTGGAGCGTCGGAGGCAGAGGGGTGACCTTATAGAGGTTTACAAAATCATGACGGGCATGAATAGGGTAAATAGACAAACTGTCCAGAACTAGAGGGCAAAGGTTTTGGGTGAGAGGGGAAAGATATAAAAGAGACCTAAGGGGCAACCTTTTCACGCAGAGGGTGGTACGTGTATGGAATGAGCTGCCAGAGGATGTGGTGGAGGCTGGTACAATTGCAACATTTAAGAGGCATTTGGTTGGGTATATGAATAGGAAGGGGTTGGAGGGACATGGGCTGGGTCCTGGCAGGTGGGACGGATTGGGTCGAAGGGTCTGTTTCTGTGCTGTGTGACTGTGACTTCGACTTCTACACAAAAGGTACAGAGAGGCTCCTATCCTGGGTGGAGTTTGACCCCAGGGTGAGCTGATGCACATGAGAATGCTGCCTTGTGCTGCAGAATCAGACGTTCCCTCTCTGAGGAAATGGGTCACGTCTGCTCGATCCTGCCCACCAGACCCTTCCACAAACACAACTGAGATCTCACCGAGTACAGCATTCCGGCACGAGACAGACCACATTCCCTGTGCTGGAATTCCAAACCTGCTCGGAATTAGTGACTCGTCTGTTGTGTGGCTGTGGCCCAGACCCCAGCTGGAAGAGAAAATACAGAAGTCAGTGTGTGTTTGCAGGCCAGGACCAACTCAGCAAACCCTGGAATGGACGCTCTGCTGCTCACTCACACACTCTGTGTGCTTGAAACTGGATTTTCCATCTGTCAGCTTGTTGCACTGTATCAGATCAGCCAAGATCTCATTGAATGGTGAAGCTGACTCAATGGACTGAATGGCCACTCCCCCCCCCACCCACTCCCCACCTTTGTCTTTTGGTCCTCAAAGTTTGGGAGAAGATTTGTAGCTCGGGTGCTCGTTGTTGTGGTTCTGTTCACCGAGCTGGAAGTTTTTGTTGCAAATGTTTCGTCCCCTGTCTAGGTGACATCCTCAGTGCTTGGGAGCCTCCTGTGAAGCGCTTCTGTGATGTTTCCTCCGGCATTTGTAGTGGTTTGAATCTGTCACTTCCGGTTGTCAGTTCCAGCCGTCCGCTGTAGTGGTTGGTATATTGGGTCCAGGTCGATGTGCTTATTGATTGAATCTGTGGATGAGTGCCATGCCTCTAGGAATTCCTTGGCTGTCTCTGTTTGGCTTGTCCTATAATAGTAGTGTTGTCCCAGTCGAACTCATGTTGCTTGTCATCTGCGTGTGTGCCTACTAAGGATAGCTGGTCATGTCGTTTCATGGCTAGTTGATGTTCATGGATACGGATCGTTAGCTGTCTTCCTGTTTGTCCTATGTAGTGTTTTGTGCAGTCCTTGCATGGGAATGTTGTACACTACATTGGTTTTGCTCATGCTGGGTATCGGGTCCTTTGTCCTGGTGAGTTGTTGTCTGAGAGTGGCTGTTGGTTTGTGTGCTGTTATAAGTCCTAGTGGTCGCAGTAGTCTGGCTGTCAGTTCAGAAATGTTCTTGATGTATGGTAGTGTGGCTAGTCCTTTGGGTTGTGGCATGTCCTCATTCCGTTGTCTTTCCCTTAGGCATCTGTTGATGAAATTGCGAGGGTATCCGTTTTTTGCGAATACATTGTATAGGTGTTCCTCTTCCTCTTTTTGCAGTTCTGGTGTACTGCAGTGTGTTGTGGCCCTTTTGAATAGTGTCTTGATGCAACTTCGTTTGTGTGTATTGGGGTGGTTGCTTTCGTAGTTCAGGACTTGGTCTGTGTGTGTGGCTTTCCTGTGTACCTTTGTGGTGAATTCTCCGTTCAGTGTTCTCTGTACCATCACGTCTAGGAATGGGAGTTGGTTGTCCTTTTCTTCCTCTCTAGTGAATCGGATTCCTGGGAGTGTGGAGTTGATGATCCGGTGTGGGTTCTATTGGAGATTATCAAGACAAGACAATAAATCCAGGAACACGGAGGAGATCCCAAGAGAGGCAAAAGTGTGGATACATTTTCAGAGCAAGTTGGATGAACATGAGGAAGTTAGAGTGAGATAACACAGAGCAGTATCAATGAACAGAGTGGAAGGTCACACATTCCAGGAAGACAGAAAAAAAGCCTTCAGTTCAACATCCCAAAGCCAGAGGACCTCTCCCACTGCACTGCACCTCCCAGGTTTGGGATTTGCACCATCTCAGATCATTAGATCCTGTAACAGATAGTGAGGACAGCTGAGAGGATCATCGCGGTCTCTCTCCCCTCCATTACAGACATTTACACCACACACTGCATCCGAAAGGCTAAGAGCATGGTGGGAGATCACCCCCTCACTCAGACTCTTCTCCCTCCTGCCATCTGGCTGAAGATACCACAGCATTCAGTCTCTTACGGCCAGACTGAGCAACAGTTTCTTCCCCCAGGCCATCAGGCTCCTTAACGCAGTATGACCAGATTCTTTTCCCATCTGAAACTTTTTGTGCGACTTCAAGTTGCTGTTCAGAAAATGTCTATTATTTATCGTTCTTCTATTTCACTGTTACTTGCAGGTTTTGCACTTCCTTATGGTGTGTATGATTGTGTAGTTTGTTCCTCTGTGTAGATCCCTCGGTCCTGGAGGAACGCTGCCTTGTTTCTACTGGATCAGCTGGAAATGGAAAAATTACGAATAGACTGTACTCCAGTCTACTTGACAATGCTGCCACCTGGTGTGCAGATCCACAGCAGGTCACAGGGCATCATGGATCCAGCCCAAGAGGGTGGGAACCTCGTCTGCAGGACAGCACTCGATAATGGTAAAACAAACATCATCCCCAGGATGGAAGAGTGGCCTTTCACTGTCAGAAGCCAGCCTCAATCCAAGACCAAGCTAATACTCCAGAGGGCAGCAATGAGAGCTGTCCTAAATGGACATCTCAAATACTTCAACAAATAATGCCAAAGATGTATCCACAGAATTCGGAAATAGAGTCTCCAACATTCTTCTCCCTACAGGATAGAGTCTCCAATATCCATCCCTCTACAGGATAGAGTCATCAATATCCATCTCCCTACAGGATAGAGTCTCCAATATCCATCCCCCTGCAGGATAGAGTCTCCAATATCAATCCCCCTATAGGATGAAGTCTCCAATAACAATCTCCCTACGGGATAGAGTCTCCAATATCCATCCCCCTGCAGGATAGAGTCTCCAATATCCATCTCCCTACAGGATAGAGTCTCCAATATCCATCCCCCTGCAGGATAGAGTCTCCAATATCCATCTCCCTACAGGATAGAGTCTCCAATATCAATCCCCCTATAGGATGAAGTCTCCAATATCCATCTCCCTACGGGATAGAGTCTCCAATATCCATCCCCCTACAGGATAGAGTCTCCAATATCCATCCCCCTACAGGATAGAGTCTCCAATATCCATCCCTCGACAGGATAGAGTCTCCAATATCCATCCCCCTGCAGGATAGAGTCTCCAATAACAATCTCCCTACAGGATAGAGTCTCCAATATCCATCTCCTACAGGATAGAGTCTCCAATATCCATCCCCCTACAGGATAGAGTCTCCAATATCCATCTCCCTACAGGATAGAGTCTCCAATATCCATCCCCCTACAGGATAGAGTCTCCAATATCCATCCCTCGACAGGATAGAGTCTCCAATATCCATCCCTCGACAGGATAGAGTCTCCAATATCCATCCCTCGACAGGATAGAATCTCCAATATCCACACCCTACACGTTACAGTCTCCAATATCCATCTCCCTACAGGATAGAGTCTCCAATATCCACACCCTACACGTTACAGTCTCCAATATCCATCTCCCTACAGGATAGAGTCTCCAATATCCACACCCTACACGTTACAGTCTCCAATATCCATCCCCCGACAGGATAGAGTCACCAATATCCATCCCCCGACAGGATAGAGTCTCCAATATCCATCTCCCTACAGGATAGAGTGTCCAATATCCATCTCACTACAGGATAGAGTGTCCAATATCCATCTCACTACAGGATAGAGTCTCCAACATCCATCTCCCTACAGGATAGAGTCTCCAATATCCATCCCCCTACAGGATAGTCTCCAATATCCATCTCCTACAGGATAGAGTCTCCAATATCCATCCCTCTACAGGACAGAGTCATCAATATCCATCTCCCTACAGGATAGAGTCTCCAATATCCATCCCCCTGCAGGATAGAGTCTCCAATATCCATCCCCCTGCAGGATAGAGTCTCCAATAACAATCTCCCTACAGGATAGAGTCTCCAATATCCATCACCTACAGGACAGAGTCTCCAATATCCATCCCCCTACAGAATAGAGTCTCCAATATCCATCTCCCTACAGGATAGAGTCTCCAATATCAATCCCCCTATAGGATGAAGTCTCCAATATCCATCTCCCTACGGGATAGAGTCTCCAATATCCATCCCCCTACAGGATAGAGTCTCCAATATCCATCCCCCTACAGGATAGAGTCTCCAATATCCATCCCTCGACAGGATAGAGTCTCCAATATCCATCCCCCTGCAGGATAGAGTCTCCAATAACAATCTCCCTACAGGATAGAGTCTCCAATATCCATCTCCTACAGGATAGAGTCTCCAATATCCATCCCCCTACAGGATAGAGTCTCCAATATCCATCTCCCTACAGGATAGAGTCTCCAATATCAATCCCCCTATAGGATGAAGTCTCCAATATCCATCTCCCTACGGGATAGAGTCTCCAATATCCATCCCCCTACAGGATAGAGTCTCCAATATCCATCCCTCGACAGGATAGAGTCTCCAATATCCATCCCTCGACAGGATAGAGTCTCCAATATCCATCCCTCGACAGGATAGAATCTCCAATATCCACACCCTACACGTTACAGTCTCCAATATCCATCTCCCTACAGGATAGAGTCTCCAATATCCACACCCTACACGTTACAGTCTCCAATATCCATCCCCCGACAGGATAGAGTCACCAATATCCATCCCCCGACAGGATAGAGTCTCCAATATCCATCTCCCTACAGGATAGAGTGTCCAATATCCATCTCACTACAGGATAGAGTATCCAATATCCATCTCCCTACAGGATAGAGTCTCCAATATCCATCCCCCTACAGGATAGTCTCCAATATCCATCTCCTACAGGATAGAGTCTCCAATACCCATCCCCCTACAGGATAGAGTCTCCAATACCCATCCCCCTACAGGATAGAGTCTCCAATATCCATCCCCCTACAGGATAGAGTCACCAATATCCATCTCCCTACAGGATAGAGTCTCCAATATCCATCCCCCTACAGGATAGCGTCTCCAATATCCATCTCCCTACAGGATAGAGTCTCCAATATCCAGCTCCCTACAGGATAGAGTCTCCAATATCCAAACCCTACAGGATAGAGTCTCCAATATTCATCCCCCTACAGGATAGAGTCTCCAATATTCATCTCCTACAGGATAGAGTCGTCAATATTCATCCGCCTACAGGATAGATTCTGCAATACTCATCCCCCTACAGGATAGAGTCGCCAATATCCATCCCCCGACAGGATAGAGTCTCCAATATCCACACCCTACACGTTACAGTCTCCAATATCCATCCCCCGACAGGATAGAGTCACCAATATCCATCCCCCGACAGGATAGAGTCTCCAATATCCATCTCCCTACAGGATAGAGTGTCCAATATCCATCTCACTACAGGATAGAGTCTCCAATATCCATCTCCCTACAGGATAGAGTCTCCAATATCCATCCCCCTACAGGATAGTCTCCAATATCCATCTCCTACAGGATAGAGTCTCCAATATCCATCCCTCTACAGGATAGAGTCATCAATATCCATCTCCCTACAGGATAGAGTCTCCAATATCCATCCCCCTGCAGGATAGAGTCTCCAATATCCATCCCCCTGCAGGATAGAGTCTCCAATAACAATCTCCCTACAGGATAGAGTCTCCAATATCCATCACCTACAGGATAGAGTCTCCAATATCCATCCCCCTACAGAATAGAGTCTCCAATATCCATCTCCCTACAGGATAGAGTCTCCAATATCAATCCCCCTATAGGATGAAGTCTCCAATATCCATCTCCCTACGGGATAGAGTCTCCAATATCCATCCCCCTACAGGATAGAGTCTCCAATATCCATCCCCCTACAAGTTACAGTCTCCAATATCCATCCCTCGACAGGATAGAGTCTCCAATATCCATCCCCCTGCAGGATAGAGTCTCCAATAACAATCTCCCTACAGGATAGAGTCTCCAATATCCATCTCCTACAGGATAGAGTCTCCAATATCCATCCCCCTACAGGATAGAGTCTCCAATATCCATCTCCCTACAGGATAGAGTCTCCAATATCCATCTCCCTACAGGATAGAGTCTCCAATATCAATCCCCCTATAGGATGAAGTCTCCAATATCCATCTCCCTACGGGATAGAGTCTCCAATATCCATCCCCCTACAGGATAGAGTCTCCAATATCCATCCCTCGACAGGATAGAGTCTCCAATATCCATCCCTCGACAGGATAGAGTCTCCAATATCCATCCCTCGACAGGATAGAATCTCCAATATCCACACCCTACACGTTACAGTCTCCAATATCCATCTCCCTACAGGATAGAGTCTCCAATATCCACACCCTACACGTTACAGTCTCCAATATCCATCCCCCGACAGGATAGAGTCACCAATATCCATCCCCCGACAGAATAGAGTCTCCAATATCCATCTCCCTACAGGATAGAGTGTCCAATATCCATCTCACTACAGGATAGAGTCTCCAATATCCATCTCCCTACAGGATAGAGTCTCCAATATCCATCCCCCTACAGGATAGTCTCCAATATCCATCTCCTACAGGATAGAGTCTCCAATACCCATCCCCCTACAGGATAGAGTCTCCAATACCCATCCCCCTACAGGATAGAGTCACCAATATCCATCTCCCTACAGGATAGAGTCTCCAATATCCATCCCCCTACAGGATAGCGTCTCCAATATCCATCTCCCTACAGGATAGAGTCTCCAATATCCAGCTCCCTACAGGATAGAGTCTCCAATATCCAAACCCTACAGGATAGAGTCTCCAATATTCATCCCCCTACAGGATAGAGTCTCCAATATTCATCTCCTACAGGATAGAGTCGTCAATATTCATCCGCCTACAGGATAGATTCTGCAATACTCATCCCCCTACAGGATAGAGTCGCCAATATCCATCACCTACAGGATAGAGTCTCCAATATCCATCGCCCTACAGGATAGAGTCTCCAATACCCATCCCCCTACAGGATAGAGTCTCCAATATCCATCCCCCGACAGGATAGAGTCACCAATATCCATCTCCCTACAGGATAGAGTCTCCAATATCCATCTCCCTAGGATAGAGTCTCCAATATCCATCTCCCTACAGGATAGCGTCTCCAATATCCATCTCCCTACAGGATACAGTCTCCAATATCCATCCCCCTACAGGATACAGTCTCCAATATCCATCCCCCTACAGGATAGAGTCTCCAATATCCATCTCCTACAGGATAGAGTCGTCAATATTCTTCCCCCTACAGGATAGAGTCTGAAATACCCATCCCCCTACAGGATAGAGTCGCCAATATCCATCCCCTACAGGATAGAATCTCCAAAATCCATCCCCCTACAGGATAGACTCTCCAATATCCATCCCTCTACAGGATAGAGTCTCCAAAATCCATCTCCTACAGGATAGAGTCATCAATATCCATCTCCCTAGGGGATAGAGTCTCCAATATCCATCTCCCTACGGGATAGAGTCTCCAATATCCATCTCCCTCCAGGATATAGTCTCCAATATCCATCTCCCTCCAGGATAGAGTCTCCAATATCCATCCCCCTACAGGATAGAGTCTCCAATATCCATCCCCCTACAGGATAGAGTCTCCAATATCCATCTCCCTACAGGATAGAGTCATCAATATCCATCTCCCTAGGGGATAGAGTCTCCAATATCCATCCCCCAATGGGATAGAGTCTCCAATATCCATCACCCTACGGGATAGAGTCTCCAATATCCATCCCTCTCCAGGATAGATTCTCCAATACCCATCCCCCTACAGGATAGATTGGCCAAAATCCATCCTCCTACAGGATCGAGTGTCCAATATCCATCTCACTACAGGATAGAGTCTCCAATATCCAAACCCTACAGGATAGAGTCTCCAATATCCAAACCCTAGAGGATAGAGTCTCCAATATCCATCTCCCTACGGGATAGAGTCTCCAATATTCATCCCCCTACAGGATAGAGTGTCCAATATCCATCTCCCTACAGGATAGAGTCTCCAATATCCATCTCACTACAGGATAGAGTCTCCAATATCCAAACCCTACAGGATAGAGTCTCCAATATCAATCCCCCTACGGGATGAAGTCTCCAATATCCATCTCCCTACGGGATAGAGTCTCGAATATCCATCCCCTACAGGATAGAGTGTCCAATGTCCATCTCCTACAGGATAGAGTCTCCAATATCCATCCCTCTATAGGATAGAGTCTCCAATATCCAAATCCTACAGGATAGAGTGTCCAATATCCATCTCCCGACAGGATAGTCTCCAATATCCAACCCCCTACAGGATAGTCTCCAATACCCAAATCCTACAGGATAGTCTCCAATATCCATCTCTCTACGGGATGGAGTCTCCAATATTCATCCCCCTACAGGATAGAGTCTCCAAGACCCATCCCCAGACAGGATAGAGTCGCCAATATCCATCCCCCTACAGGATAGAGTCTCGAATATCCAAACCCTACAGGATAGAGTCTCCAATATCCATCCCCCTACAAGTTACAGTCTCCAATACCAACCTCCCTACAGGATAGAGTCTCCAATATCCATCCCCCTACAGGATAGAGTCTCCAATATCCATCCCCCTACAGGATAGACTCTCCAATATCCATCTCCTACAGGACAGAGTCTCCAATATCCATCTCCTACAGGATAGAGTCTCCAATATCCATCTCCTACAGGATAGAGTCTCCAATATCCATCCCCCTACAGAATAGAGTCTCCAATATCCATCCCCCTACAGGATAGTCTCCAATATCCATCCCCCTACAGAATAGTCTGCAATATCCATCCCCTACCGGATAGAGTCTCCAATATCCGTCCCCCTACAGGATAGAGTCACCAATACCCATCCCCCTACAGGATAGAGTCTCCAATATCCATCTCTCTACAGGATAGAGTCTCCAATATCCATCCCTCTACAGGATAGAGTCTCCAATATCCAAATCCTACAGGATAGTGTGTCCAATATCCATCTCCCTACAGGATAGAGTCTCCAATATCCATCCCCCTACAGGATAGAGTCACCAATATCCATCTCTCTACAGGATATAGTCATCAATATCCATCTCCCTACGGGATAGAGTCTCCAATATCCATCTCCCTACGGGATAGAGTCTCCAATATCCATCTCCCTCCAGGATAGAGTCTCCAATATCCATCTCCCTCCAGGATAGAGTCTCCAATATCCATCTCCTACAGATTAGAGTCTCCAATATCCATCCCCCTACAGGATAGTCTCCAATATCCATCTCCCTCCAGGATAGAGTCTCCAATATCCATCTCCCTCCAGGATAGAGTCTCCAATATCTATCTCCTACAGGATAGAGTCTCCAATATCCATCTCCCTACAGGTTAGAGTCTCCAATATCCATCTCATAAGAACCAGGAGTAGGCCATCTGGCCCCTTGAGCCTGCTCCGCCATTCAATAAGATCAGGGCTGATCTTGTCATGGACTCAGCTCCACTTACCCGCCCTCTCACACTACCCCTTAATTCCTTCACTGTTTAAAAGATCTTAGCTTTAAATACATTTCCCGAGGTAGCCTCAGCTGCTTCACTGGGCAGGGAATTCCACAGATTCACAACCTTTTGGGATAAGAGGTTCCTCCTCAGCTCCGTCCTAAATCTGCTCCCCATTATGAGACGATGCACCTAGTTCTAGGTTCACCACCACTCCCCCAACCAGTGGAAACAACCTCCCTGCTTCTCCCTTATCTATTCCCGTCATAATTTATGTTTCTGTCTGATTCCCCCTCATTCTTCAAAATTCCAGTGAATATAATCCCAGTCCACTCAGTATCTCCTCATTAGCCAACCCTCTCAACTCCAGATTCAATCTAGTGAACCTCCTCTGCACCCCTAACCTTTCCCACCTAAGGAGCCCAAAACTGCCCACTGTACTCCATGTGTGGCCTCACCAGTACCCTGTACAGCTACAACATAACCTCCCTGCTTTTAAACTCAATCCCTTTAACAATGAAGGACAACATTCCATTTGCCTCCTTAATCACCTGCTGCACCTGCAGACCAACCTTCAGGGATTCATGCACAAGGACACCCAGCTCCCTCAGCACAGCAACATGCTGCAATTTCTCACCATTCAAGTGATAGTCCCTTTTATTGTTATTCCTATCAAAATGGCTAGCAATATTGTACTCTACCTGCCTGACCTTTGCCCACTTGTTTTATCTATGTCTCTCTGCAAACTTCCACAGTCCTCTGCACTTTACTCTATCAGTGATCTTCGTGTCATCTGCAAACTTTGACACGCTGCATGTGGTCCCCAACTTCAAATCATCTATATAAATTGCAAATAATTGCACACCCAACACTGATCCCTGAGGTGCACAAGTTACTGATTGCCAATTGAAACAGTAACTCCTGCTCCCACATTTATCCCCACTCTTTGCTTCTTGTTAGTCAACAATCCTCTATCCATGCTAATACTTTATCCGTAATGACATACATATTTTATCTTAGGCAGCAGCCTCTTGTTTGGCGACTTATCTAAGGCCTTTTGGAAATCTAGGTACGCCACATCTACTGGGTCCCCGTTGCCCACCTTCCTCATTATGTCTTTGTAGAATTGCAGTAGATTAGTTAAGGATGACCTGCCCCCCATGAATCCGTATTGCACCTGCCCAACAGGCCTCGCTATTGCTTCCTCAGACCTCAATAAAGACAGCTCAGAACATCTCTTCACTTCACCCCCCCCCCCCCCCCCCCAACTCATTTACCAAATACCTTGGATCTGTGTCCCTCTGATTACTGCCTGTCCAGCTCTGAAAACATTTCTCCTTATTTAATTATTAAACCAGTTCTTCATTTTAAACAGCTCGAGTGAATCTTCTCTCCGCTCCAAGGAAAATAAACCCAGGCTGTCCAATTTACTTCCACATTCGACAAGCTCCACATTTCTGGACAGAATCCGGAAAGTGAGTGCAGACATGGAATGGGTCTCGGAAGACAGGTGAAAGGTGAAGACAGTGACAGGAACACTGTCACCTCCTGGATTAGCCCCACAGACACACACACACTGTTGGCAGGCTGCATTTTATTAAATACATGATCACTTTACACCTTCCACTACCCCCCACCCCAGCAGAGAGACAGTGCATATACACACACACCCCTCCCACAGAGAGACAGTGCATATACACACACCCCACCCAGAGAGACAGTGTATACACACACACCCCTCCCACAGAGACAGTGTATACACACACATCCCTCCCAGAGAGACAGTGTACACACACACATCCCTCCCAGAGAGACAGTGTACACACACACACCCCTCCCAGAGAGAGTGTATACACACACACCCCTCCCAGAGAGAGTGTATACACACACACCCCTCCCAAAGAGAGTGTATACACACACACCCCTCCCAGAGAGAGTGTATACACACATACCCCTCCCAGAGGGACAGTGTATATATACACACACCCCTCCCAGAGAGAGTGTATACACACACACCCCTCCCAGAGGGACAGTGTATACACACACACACCCTTCCCAGAGGGACAGTGTATACACACACACACCCTGCCAAGAGGGACAGTGTATACACACACACACACCCCTCCCAGAGAGACAGTGTATACACACACACACACCCCCTTCCCAGAGGGACAGTGTATACACACACACCCTTCCCAGAGGGACAGTGTATACACACACCCCACCCAGAGGGACAGTGTATACACACACATCCCTCCCAGAGAGAGTGTATACACACACATCCCTCCCAGAGAGAGTGTATACACACACATCCCTCCCAGAGAGACAGTATATATACACACACCCCTCCCAGAGAGACAGTATATATACACACACCCCTCCCAGAGAGACAGTGTATACACACACATACCCCTCCCAGAGAGACAGTGTATACACACATACCCCTCCCAGAGGGACAATGTACACACTCTACCACCTCATCCCCCTGAGGGACCCTGTAAAAGCACCCCCCTGCCCCCCCACCTCCCAGCAGAGGGCGTGTGTATCTGCCCCGGGTGGGTGGGGGTGACACTGCCTGGCAGGCTGATCAATCACAATCTCTGCCCGTGAACCCTGAGCAGACACATCACCGTCATCATCGTCTCTGTCATCGCCGGCCGATCCAAGTCGGCAACTTTGAGCTGCTGAGAGCACCTTGGCCTAGCCATCGGACCACTGAGCCCACGTGGTGTTCCTCTCCTCTCCCCTCCCCACCCCCCCCACCCGACCCAGGCCCCTCCCTCCCTCCCCCCCAACAATACACAGGCCGACCCTCCTTCACCCTTCATAGTCCAGCTCCAGGGTGACCTCAGAGTCCCGAGTGTGCTCCATACCCCATTAGCCTCACTCCCCAGGCCCTCCCCTCTCTGTCACTCTGGGACCTCGGGGACAATATTGATCATGAGTTCCTCGCTGCCTCTGCGCACCACCACGGTCAGCGAGTTCTCCCGGTGAACCGCCCGGTAAACGTCCTCCGCCGTCTTCACCACACGGCCATTTATCTCCAGGACAATGTCGCCCGGCCTCACTCCAGCTCTGTCCAAACGAGGGGTGGGCGAGGGGAGGAGAGAGAGAGAGAGAGAGAGAGAGGACATTACCACCAGGAGCAGCTCAGTGGCACAGGCACTGAGGA
Source organism: Chiloscyllium plagiosum (assembly GCF_037043375.1). Lineage (NCBI taxonomy): Eukaryota > Metazoa > Chordata > Chondrichthyes > Orectolobiformes > Hemiscylliidae > Chiloscyllium > Chiloscyllium plagiosum. The sequence continues at coordinate 166,227,115 of NW_028270139.1, read as the reverse complement.
ATGAGGGTGTCGAGGTGGGACAGGAGAGAGATTATGGGGGGAGGTAGACAGGAGAGTGCGGGGGAGTGTTGGGGGGACAAAGAGAGATAGAAGAGGAAAGTTGGAGAGCAAGGAGGAAGAGAGAGAGAAAGATAATATGGGGAAGGAGGCCAGGAGGGTTGGAAGTGGAGGGTTTAGGGGCAGTGTGTCGGAGGAGGATAATGGGGAAACAGAGGGGCTTGGGAGATGTGAGGCAGTGGAGGGAGAAGGACAGGGTGCAGTGAAGGGTGTAACAGTATCCTGCAGTCACACAATAAACCCGCCTCCACCAAATACACACCTTCCCACCTCCAGAACCCAGCCCTCACCAAACCCCCAGCCCCAGCATCCCTTCTCCAACAGCACCCCCCCATCTCAAAAATCCCATTGCCCGTCCTCTACACTCCCCACCTCAATGTCCCCAATAAGCCCTCCCGTTTCCACCTTCCGCTGCCCCCAGTAGCCTATTTCCTGGCCCCTTTAGCATTCTAAAACCCCTTCCCACTCCAATAGCCTCTCAGTTGCCCCCAGCATCTCCTTCCCTGTCTCCTGTACCCCTCACCATTTGCAATACCCCATCTGTCCCCAACAGCCCATCACAGATGTCCTCTTCCTGAGCCCCCAGTTGCCCTGTCCCCAGTACACATTCCCGCCCTCTCCAACGAGCCCCTGCGGTTACTCACAGATACGCTGGAGAGCCAGTGATCACTTTGTGGATTAAAACGCCGTAGGAGACATTTGGGAATCTGGGATCTCGCAGTTTCAGCTCCCTCAGGATTCTGAAATGTTTAAAATCACTCCAAGTAGTGCCAGCTTCTGAAATACCCTTCCCTTCCCAAAGACATTCTAACAAAGAACTCTGAAACTCCAAATACCACCTCCCCATAGCCTTAATACCCCACATCATCCAATCACACAGATACCCCACCCAAAGCACCTCACTCAAACTCCCCTCCCCCAAAATATCCCTCCGTTTGTTTTAATGACAGCGTCATCTCAAACACCCATTTATCAGGAGGGCAGCCCCAACAACACACAAGGAGCTTGGCACCATCCAGGACAAAGCAGCCCAGCACCACATCCACAAACATCCCCTCCCTCTACCACTGACGCTCAGTAACAGCAGGGGGACCATCTACAAGAGGCACTACAGAAATTCACCAAAGACAGCACCTTCCAAACCCACAACCACGGGAGGAACAAGTGCAGCAGATACATGGGAACACCACCCCCTTCAAGATCCCCTCCTAGTCTGTCACCATCCTGACCTGGAAGTATATCGCTGTTCCTTCACTGTCACTAGGTCAAAATCCTAGAACTCCCTCCATAACAACAGTTTATTTTTAAAAATTCACAGGATGAGGGTGTCATAGAGATGTACAGCATGGAAACAGACCCTTCACTCCAACCCGTCCATGCCGATCCAGCACCGATCCTTGTGGCACTCCACTGGTCACAGGCCTCCAGTCTGAAAAACAACCCTCCACCACCACCCTCTATTTTCTACCTTTGAGCCAGTTCTGTATCCAAATGGCTAGTTCTCCCTGTATTCCATGAGATCTAACCTTGCTAATCAGTCTCCCATGGGGAACCTTGTCGTATGCCTTACTGAAGTCCATATAGATCACATCTACCGCTCTGCCCTCATCAATCCTCTTGTTACTTCTTCAAAAAACTCAATCAAGTTTGTGAGACGTGATTTCCCACGCACAAAGCCATGTTGACTATCCCTAATCAGTCCTTGCCTTTCCAAATACATGTACATCCTGTCTCTCAGGATTCCCTCCAACAACTTGCCCACCACTGAGGTCAGGCTCACTGGTCTATAGTTCACTGGCTTGTCCTTACCACCCTTCTTAAACAGTGGCACCACGTTTGCCAACCTCCAGTCTTCCGGCACCTCACCTGTGACTATTGATGATACAAATATCTCAGCAAGAGGCCCAGCAATCACTTCTTTGCTTCCCACAGAGTTCTCGGGTATACCTGATCAGGTCCTGGGGATTTATCCACCTTTACCCGTTTCAAGACATCCAGCACTTCCTCCTCTGTAATCTGGACATTTTGCAAGGCGTCACCATCTATTTCCCTACAATCTATGTCTTCCATGCCCTTCTCCACAGTAAATACTGATGCAAAATACTCGTTTAGTCTCTGCCCCATGTTTCTGTAATTGCTATGATATCCCAGTCCCATGTTCCTAACCGTGCCCCGAGTTCATCTGCCTTCCCTGTTAGTCCTCGTGCATTGAAATAAATGCAGTTTAGTTTATTAGTCCGACCTTGTTCCGCTTTGGCCCTGCCTGCCCTGACTGCTTGACTCACTTCTTTTCTCAACTGTGTCATTCACTGGCGAGGCCAGCATTTTTTGCCCATCCCAAACTGGCCAGAGGGCAGTTTCAAGCCAAGCACATTGCAGTGGGTCTGGAGTCACATGTAGGCCAGACAAGGTAAGGATGATAGATTCCCTTCCTGATGGACATGAGTGAACTAGATGGGAATTCTTTTTGATGCTCAGGAATGATTTTTATAGTTATCAACAGACACACAATTCCAGGTGGATAAGGAATTCACCTGGACTGGGGATTAATAGGCGAGTGAAAATACCACTCGGCCATCACTCGCTATAGACAGGTTGGCAATCTCCCAGCAGCAGGTGGACGACAGTGGGTCAAGAGGGGAGCTCACCCCCCACCTTCTCAAGGGCAACTAGGGACGGGAGCAATAGACAGTGTGAAGGAAGGAGGAACACAGACAAGGGGAAGCTGGTCAACGGAAAACATACTGAGGAGTGAGGGTCAGCATCAGCACGCCGATGTAACGATGTTTCGCTTCCGATCCAAACCAGGACTCTGGAAACAAAAAGCTGGTGTCACTCAAACGGTGCAACTAATCGCAAACCATTACACAATCCATCGGAGCCAATCACTTTACACTCTCTATATCCCTTTATAATACACGGAGCTGACCGGTCCCTATCTCTCTCTAATACACTGAACTTACCGGTCCCTATTTCTCTCTAATACACTGAACTGACTGGTCCATGTCGCTCTATAACCCACTGAGCTGAACGGTCCCTATCTCTGGATAACACACTGAGCTGACCGGTCCCTATCTCTCTAGAATATACTGAGCTGACCGATCCCTATCTCCCTGTAATACACTGAACTGACTGCTTCATGTCGCTCTATAACCCACTGAGCTGACCGGTCCCGATCTCTCTATAATACACTGAGCTGACCGGTCCCTATCTCTATATAATACACCGAGCTGACCGGTCCCTATCTCTATATAATACACCGAGCTGACCGGTCCCTATCGCTCTACAATACACTGAGCTGACCGGTCCCTATCTCTCTAGAATACACCGAGCTGACCGGTCCCTAACGCTCTACAATACACTGAGCTGACCGGTCCCTATCCCTCTATAATACACTGAGCTGACCGGTCCCTATCTCTCTGTAATACAATGAGCTGACAGGTCCCTATCTCTCTATAATATACTGAACTGACTGGTCCATGTCACTCTATAACCCACTGAGCTAACCGGTCCCTTTCTCTCTCTAATACACTGAGCTGACCGGTCCCTATTTCTCTATAATACACTGAGCTGACTGGTCCCCATCTCTCAATAATACACTGAGCTGACCGGTCCCTATCGCTCTATAATGCACTGAGCTGACCGGTCCCTATCTCTCTATAATGCACTGAGCTGAGCGGTTGCTTTCTCTCTATAATACACTGAGCTGACCGGCCCCTATCTCTCAATAACACACTGAGCTGACCAGTCGCTATCTCTCTATAATACACTGAGCTGACCAGTCCCTATCTCTCGATAACAGTGAGCTGACCGGTCATAACTCTCTATAATACACTGAGCTGACCGGTCCCTATCTCTCTAGAATACACTGAGCTGACCAGTCCCTAACTCTCTTGAATACACTGAGCTGACCGGCCCCTATCTCTCGATAATACACTGAGCTGACCTGTCTCTATCTCTCGATAACAGTGAGCTGACCGGTCATAACTCTCTAAAATACACTGAGCTGACCGGTCCCTATCTCTCTCTAATACAGAGCTGACCAGTCCCTAACTCTCTAGAATACACTGAGCTGACCGGTCCCTATCCCTCTATAATAAACTGAGCTGACCGGTCCCTATCTCTCTCTATTACACTGAGCTGACCAGTCCCTATCTCTCGATAACACACTGAGCTGACCGATCCCTATCTCCCTGTAATACACCAAACTAATTGGTTCATGTCGCTCTATAACCCACTGAGCTGACCAGTCCCTATCTCGCTATAATACACCGAGCTGACCGGTCCCTATCGCTCTACAATACACTGAGCTGACCGGTCCCTAACTCTCCATAATACAATGAGCTGACCGGTCCCTATCTCTCTATAATATACTGAACTGATTGGTCCATGTCGCTCTATAACCCACTGAGCTAACCGGTCCCTATCTCGCTCTAATACACTGAGCTGACCGGTCCCTATTTCTCTATAATACACTGAGCTGACTGGTCCCCATCTCTCAATAATACACTGCGCTGACCGGTCCCAATCGCTCTCTATTACACTGAGCTGACCGGTCCCTATCTCCCTGTAATACACTGAGCTGACCGGTCCCTATCTCTCTATAATGCACTGAGCTGAGCGGTCACTTTCTCTCTATAATACACTGAGCTGACCTGTCCCTATCTCCCTGTAATACACTGAGCTGACCGGTCCCTATCTCTCTATAATGCAATGAGCTGAGCGGTCGCTTTCTCTCTATAATACACTGAGCTGACCAGTCCCTAACTCTCTATAATACACTGAGCTGACCGGTCCCTATCTCTCACTAATACACTGAACTGACTGGTCCATGTCGCTCTATAACCCACTGAGCTGACCGGTCCATATCCCTTTATAATACACGGAGCTGACCGGTCCCTATCTCTCTCTAATACACTGAACTGACCGGTCCCTATCTCTCTCTAATACACTGAACGGACTGGTCCATGTCGCTCTATAACCCACTGAGCTGACCGGTCCCTATCTCTGGATAACACACTGAGCTGACCGGTCCCTATCTCTCTGTAATACAATGAGCTGACAGGTCCCTATCTCTCTATAATATACTGAACTGACTGGTCCATGTCACTCTATAACCCACTGAGCTAACCGGTCCCTTTCTCTCTCTAATACACTGAGCTGACCGGTCCCTATTTCTCTATAATACACTGAGCTGACTGGTCCCCATCTCTCAATAATACACTGAGCTGACCGGTCCCTATCGCTCTATAATGCACTGAGCTGACCGGTCCCTATCTCTCTATAATGCACTGAGCTGAGCGGTTGCTTTCTCTCTATAATACACTGAGCTGACCGGCCCCTATCTCTCAATAACACACTGAGCTGACCAGTCGCTATCTCTCTATAATACACTGAGCTGACCAGTCCCTATCTCTCGATAACAGTGAGCTGACCGGTCATAACTCTCTATAATACACTGAGCTGACCGGTCCCTATCTCTCTAGAATACACTGAGCTGACCAGTCCCTAACTCTCTTGAATACACTGAGCTGACCGGCCCCTATCTCTCGATAATACACTGAGCTGACCTGTCCCTATCTCTCGATAACAGTGAGCTGACCGGTCATAACTCTCTAAAATACACTGAGCTGACCGGTCCCTATCTCTCTCTAATACAGAGCTGACCAGTCCCTAACTCTCTAGAATACACTGAGCTGACCGGTCCCTATCCCTCTATAATAAACTGAGCTGACCGGTCCCTATCTCTCTCTATTACACTGAGCTGACCAGTCCCTATCTCTCGATAACACACTGAGCTGACCGATCCCTATCTCCCTGTAATACACCAAACTAATTGGTTCATGTCGCTCTATAACCCACTGAGCTGACCAGTCCCTATCTCGCTATAATACACCGAGCTGACCGGTCCCTATCGCTCTACAATACACTGAGCTGACCGGTCCCTAACTCTCCATAATACAATGAGCTGACCGGTCCCTATCTCTCTATAATATACTGAACTGATTGGTCCATGTCGCTCTATAACCCACTGAGCTAACCGGTCCCTATCTCGCTCTAATACACTGAGCTGACCGGTCCCTATTTCTCTATAATACACTGAGCTGACTGGTCCCCATCTCTCAATAATACACTGCGCTGACCGGTCCCAATCGCTCTCTATTACACTGAGCTGACCGGTCCCTATCTCCCTGTAATACACTGAGCTGACCGGTCCCTATCTCTCTATAATGCACTGAGCTGAGCGGTCACTTTCTCTCTATAATACACTGAGCTGACCTGTCCCTATCTCCCTGTAATACACTGAGCTGACCGGTCCCTATCTCTCTATAATGCAATGAGCTGAGCGGTCGCTTTCTCTCTATAATACACTGAGCTGACCAGTCCCTAACTCTCTATAATACACTGAGCTGACCGGTCCCTATCTCTCACTAATACACTGAACTGACTGGTCCATGTCGCTCTATAACCCACTGAGCTGACCGGTCCATATCCCTTTATAATACACGGAGCTGACCGGTCCCTATCTCTCTCTAATACACTGAACTGACCGGTCCCTATCTCTCTCTAATACACTGAACGGACTGGTCCATGTCGCTCTATAACCCACTGAGCTGACCGGTCCCTATCTCTGGATAACACACTGAGCTGACCGGTCCCTATCTCTCTAGAATATACTGAGCTGACCGATCCCTATCTCCCTGTAATACACAGAACTGACTGCTTCATTTCGCTCTATAACCCACTGAGCTGACCGGTCCCTATCTCTCTAGAATACACTGAGCTGACCGGTCCCTATCTCTCTAGAATACACCGAGCTGACCAGTCCCTAACTCTCTTGAATACACTGAGCTGACCGGCCCCTATCTCTCGATAATACACTGAGCTGACCTGTCTCTATCTCTCGATAACAGTGAGCTGACCGGTCATAACTCTCTAAAATACACTGAGCTGACCGGTCCCTATCTCTCTCTAATACAGAGCTGACCAGTCCCTAACTCTCTAGAATACACTGAGCTGACCGGTCCCTATCCCTCTATAATAAACTGAGCTGACCGGTCCCTATCTCTCTCTATTACACTGAGCTGACCAGTCCCTATCTCTCGATAACACACTGAGCTGACCGATCCCTATCTCCCTGTAATACACCAAACTAATTGGTTCATGTCGCTCTATAACCCACTGAGCTGACCAGTCCCTATCTCGCTATAATACACCGAGCTGACCGGTCCCTATCGCTCTACAATACACTGAGCTGACCGGTCCCTAACTCTCCATAATACAATGAGCTGACCGGTCCCTATCTCTCTATAATATACTGAACTGATTGGTCCATGTCGCTCTATAACCCACTGAGCTAACCGGTCCCTATCTCGCTCTAATACACTGAGCTGACCGGTCCCTATTTCTCTATAATACACTGAGCTGACTGGTCCCCATCTCTCAATAATACACTGCGCTGACCGGTCCCAATCGCTCTCTATTACACTGAGCTGACCGGTCCCTATCTCCCTGTAATACACTGAGCTGACCGGTCCCTATCTCTCTATAATGCACTGAGCTGAGCGGTCACTTTCTCTCTATAATACACTGAGCTGACCTGTCCCTATCTCCCTGTAATACACTGAGCTGACCGGTCCCTATCTCTCTATAATGCAATGAGCTGAGCGGTCGCTTTCTCTCTATAATACACTGAGCTGACCAGTCCCTAACTCTCTATAATACACTGAGCTGACCGGTCCCTATCTCTCACTAATACACTGAACTGACTGGTCCATGTCGCTCTATAACCCACTGAGCTGACCGGTCCATATCCCTTTATAATACACGGAGCTGACCGGTCCCTATCTCTCTCTAATACACTGAACTGACCGGTCCCTATCTCTCTCTAATACACTGAACGGACTGGTCCATGTCGCTCTATAACCCACTGAGCTGACCGGTCCCTATCTCTGGATAACACACTGAGCTGACCGGTCCCTATCTCTCTAGAATATACTGAGCTGACCGATCCCTATCTCCCTGTAATACACAGAACTGACTGCTTCATTTCGCTCTATAACCCACTGAGCTGACCGGTCCCTATCTCTCTAGAATACACTGAGCTGACCGGTCCCTATCTCTATATAATACACCGAGCTGACCGGTCTCTATCGCTCAACAATACACTGAGCTGACCGGTCCCTAACTCTCTAGAATACACCGAGCTGACCGGTCCTTAACGCTCTACAATACACTGAGCTGACCGGTCCCTATCCCTCTATAATACACTGAGCTGACCGGTCCCTCTCTCTCTGTAATACAATGAGCTGACCGGTCCCTATCTCTCTATAATACACTGAACTGACTGGTCCATGTCACTCTATAACCCACTGAGCTAACCGGTCCCTTTCTCTCTCTAATACACTGAGCTGACCGGTCCCTATTTCTCTATAATACACTGAGCTGACTGGTCCCCATCTCTCAATAATACACTGAGCTGACCAGTCCCTATCTCTCAATAACACACTGAGCTGACCAGTCCCTATCTCTCTATAATACACTGAGCTGACCAGTCCCTATCTCTCGATAACAGTGAGCTGACCGGTCATAACACTCTATAATACACTAAGCTGACCGGTCCCTATCTCTCTAGAATACACTGAGCTGACTAGTCCCTAACTCCCTTGAATACACTGAGCTGACCGGCCCCTATCTCTCGATAATACACTGAGCTGACCGGTCCCTATCTCTCGATAACACTGAGCTGACCGATCATAACTCTCTAAAATACACTGAGCTGACCGGTCCCTATCTCTCTCTAATACAGAGCTGACCAGTCCCTAACTCTCTAGAATACACTGAGCTGACCGGTCCCTATCCCTCTATAATAAACTGAGCTGACCGGTCCCTATCTCTCTCTATTACACTGAGCTGACCGGTCCCTATCTCTCCAGAATACACTGAGCTGACCGATCCCTATCTCCCTGTAATACACTGAACTGATTGGTTCATGGTGCTCTATAACCCACTGAGCTGACCAGTCCCTATCTCGCTATAATACACCGAGCTGACCGGTCCCTATCGCTCTACAATACACTGAGCTGACCTGTCCCTATCTCTCCATTATACAATGAGCTGACTGGTCCCTATCTCTCTATAATATACTGAACTGATTGGTCCATGTCGCTCTATAACCCACTGAGCTAACCGGTCCCTATCTCTCTCTAATATATTGAGTTGACCGGTCCCTATTTCTCTATAATACACTGAGCTGAGCGGTTGCTTTCTCTCTATAATACACTGAGCTGACCGGTCCCAATCGCTCTCTATTACACTGAGCTGACCGGTCCCTATCTCTCTGTAATACACTGAGCTGACCGGTCCCTATCTCTCAATAACACACTGAGCTAACCAGTCGCTATCTCTCTATAATACACTGAGCTGACCAGTCCCTATCTCTCGATAACAGTGAGCTGACCGGTCATAACTCTCTATAATACACTGAGCTGACCGGTCCCTATCTCTCTATAATACATTGAGCTGACCGGTCCCTATCTCTCTACAACACACTAAGCTGACCGGTCCTTGTATCTCTATAATACATGATGCGGACCGGTTCCTATCTCTCAAAAATACACTGAGCTGACCGGTCCCTATTTCTCTCGAATACACTGAGCTGACCGGTCAATATTTCTCTATAATACACTGAGCTGACTGGTCCCCATCTCTCTATAATACACTGAGCTGAACGGTCCCAATCGCGCTCTATTACACTGAGCTTACCGGTCCCTACCTCCCTGTAATACACTGAGCTGACCGGTCCCTATCTCTCTATAATGCACTGAGCTGAGCGGTCGCTTTCTCTCTCTAATACACTGAGCTGACCGGTCCCTATCTCTCGATAACACACTGAGCTGACCAGTCCCTATCTCTCTATAATACACTGAGCTGACCAGTCCCCATCTCTCTGTAATACAATGAGCTGACCGGCCCCTATCTCTCTAGAATACACTGAGCTGACCAGTCCCTATCTCTCTAGAATACACTGAGCTGACCGGTCCCTATCTCTCGATAACACTGAGCTGACCGGTCATAACTCTCTATAATACACTGAGCTGACCGGTCCCTATCCCTTTATAAAACACTGAATTGACCAGGCCCTATCTCTTGATAACACTGAGCTGACCGGCCCCTATCTCTCTGTAATACAATGAGCTGACCGGTCCCTATCTCTCTATAACACACTGAACTGACTGGTCCATGTCACTCTATAACCCACTGAGCAGACCGGTCCCTATCCCTCTATTATACACCGAGCTGACCGGTCCCTATCGCTCTACAATACACTGAGCCGACCTGTCCCTAACCCTCTATAATACACTGAGCTGACCGGTCCCTAACCCTCTATAATACACTGAGCTGACCGGTCCCTATCTCTCTATAATACATTGAGCTGACCGCTCCCTATCTCTCTACAACACACTAAGCTGACCGGTCCTTATATCTCTATAATACATGATGCTGACCGGTCCCTATCTCTCTACAATACACTGAGCTGACCGGTCCCTATTCCTCTCGAATACACTGAGCTGACTGGTCCCCATCTCTCTACAATACACTGAGCTGACCGGTCCCTATCGCTCTCTATTACACTGAGCTGACTGGTCCCAACTCCCTGTAATACACTGAGCGGACCGGTCCCTATCTCTCTATAATGCACTGAGCTGAGCGTCGCTTTCTCTCTAGAATACAATGAGCTGATGGTCCCTATCCCTCTATAACACACTGAGCTGACCGGCCCCTATCTCTCTCTAATACACTAAGCTGACCGGTCCTTATATCTTTATAATACATGATGCTGACCGGTCCCTATCTCTCTACAATACACTGAGCTGACCGGTCCCTATTTCTCTCGAATACACTGAGCTGACCGGTTCCTATCTCTTAATAATACATTGAGCAGACTGGTCCCTATCTCCCTGTAATACACTGAGCTGACCGGCCCCTATCCATCTATAATGTACTGAGCTGAGCGGTCGCTTTCTCTCTATAATACACTGAGCTGACCAGTCCCTATCTCTCGATAACACACTGAGCTGACCAGCCCCTATCCCTCTATAACACACTGAGCTGACCGGCCCCTATCTCCCTACAACACACTGAGCTGACCGGTCCCTAACTCTCTATCACCCAGTGAGCTGACTGGTCCCTATCGCTCTCTAATACACTGAGCTGACCGGTCCCTATCCCGCTATAATACACTGAGCTGACCGGTCCTTATCTCTCTATAATTACGTGATGCTGACTGGTCCCTATCTCTCTATAATACACTGAGCTGACCAGTCCCTATCTCTCGTTAACAGTGAGCTGACCGGTCATAACTCTCTAAAATACACTGAGCTGACCGGTCCCTAACTCTCTATAATACACCGAGCTGACCGGTCCCTATCGCTCTACAATACACTGAGCTGACCTGTCCCTATTTCTCCATAATACAATGAGCTGACTGGTCCCTATCTCTCTATAATATACTGAACTGATTGGTCCATGTCGCTCTATAACCCACTGAGCTAACCGGTCCCTATTTCTCTCTAATATACTGAGCTGACCGGTCCCTATTTCTCTATAATACACTGAGCTGAGCGGTTGCTTTCTCTCTATAATACACTGAGCTGACCGGTCCCAATCGCTCTCTATTACACTGAGCTGACCGGTCCCTATCTCTCTGTAATACACTGAGCTGACCGGTCCCTATCTCTCAATAACACACTGAGCTGACCAGTCGCTATCTCTCTATAATACACTGAGCTGACCAGTCCCTATCTCTCGATAACAGTGAGCTGACCGGTCATAACTCTCTCTAATACACTGAGCTGACTGGCCCCTATCTCTCTATAATACACTGAGCTGACCAGTCCCTATCTCTCAATAACACACTGAGCTGACCAGTCGCTATCTCTCTATAATACACTGAGCTGACCAGTCCCTATCTCTCGATAACAGTGAGCTGACCGGTCATAACTCTCTCTAATACACTGAGCTGACTGGCCCCTATCTCTCTATAATACACTGAGCTGACCAGTCCCTATCTCTCGATAACAGTGAGCTGACCGGCCCCTATCTCTCTATAATACACTGAGCTGACCAGTGCCTATCTCTCGATAACAGTGAGCTGACCGGTCATAACTCTCTAAAATACTGAGCTGACCGGTCCCTATCTCTCTATAATACACTGAGCTGACCAGGCCCTATCTCTCTATAATACACTGAGCTGACCAGGCCCTATCACTCTAAAATACACTGAGCTGACCGGCCCCTATCTCTCTATAATACACTGAGCTGACCGGTCCCTATCTCTCTATAATACACTGAGCTGACCAGGCCCTATCTCTCTATAATACACTGAGCTGACCAGGCCCTATCACTCTAAAATACACTGAGCTGACCGGCCCCTATCTCTCTATAATACACTGAGCTGACCGGCCCCTATCTCTCTATAATACACTGAGCTCACCTGTCCTATCATCCAGTGAGCTGACCGGTCCCTCTCGCTCTCTAATACACGGAGCTGACTCGTCCCTATAGCTTTCTAATACACTGAGCTGACCGGTCCCTATCCCTCTATAATACACTGAGCTGACCGGTCCCCATCTCTCTATAATATACTGAGCTGACCGGTCCCTTTCTCTCTATAATACACAGAGCTCACCTGTCCCTATCTCTCTAGAATACACTGAGCTCACCTGTCCCTATCCTCTATAATACACTGAACTGACCGGCCCCTATGTCTCTATAATACACTGAGTTGACCGGTTCCCATCTCTCTGTAATACAATGAGCTGACCGGTTCCTATCTCTCTGTAATATACTGAGCTGACCGGTGCGTATCTCTCTATAATACACTGAACTGACTGGTCCATGTCGCTCTATAACCCACTGAGCTGACCGGTCCCTATCTCTCTATAATATACTGAGCTGACCGGTCCTTATCTCTCTCTAATACACTGAGCTGACTGGTCCCCATCTCTCTACAATACACTGAGCTGACCGGTCCCTATCGCTCTCTATTACACTGAGCTGACCGGTCCCTATCTCTCAATAATACATTGAGCTGACCGGTCCCTATTGCTCTCTATTACACTGAGCTGATTGGTCCCTATCGCTCTATAATACACTGAGCTGACCGGTCCCTATCTCTCTATAATACACTGAGCTGACCGGTCCCAATCGCTCTATAATACACTGAGCTGACCGGTCCCTATCTCTCTATAATACACTGAGCTGACCGGTCCCTATCTCTCTATATTACACTAGGTGACCGGTCCCTATCTCTCTCTATTACACTGAGCTGACCGGACCCTATCTCTCTATAATACACTGAGCTGACCGGTCCCTATCGCTCTATAATACACTGAGCTGACCGGTCCCTATCTCTCTATAATATACTGAGCTGACCGGTCCCTATCTCTCTATAATATACTGAGGTGACCGGTCCCTATCTCTCTATAATATACTGAGCCGACCGGTCCCTATCTCTCTATAATATACTGAGCTGACCGGTCCCTATCCCTCTATAATACACTAGCTGACCGGTCCCTATCGCTCTCTAACACACTGAGCTGACCGGTCCCTATCGCTCTCTAACACACTGAGCTGACCGGTCCCTATCGCTCTCTAACACACTGAGCTGACCGGTCCCTATCGCTCTCTAACACACTGAGCTGACCGGTCCCTATCTCTCTCTAACACACTGAGCTGACCGGTCCCTATCGCTCTCTAACACACTGAGCTGACCGGTCCCTATCTCTCTCTAACACACTGAGCTGACCGGTCCCTATCGCTCTCTAACACACTGAGCTGACCGGTCCCTATCGCTCTCTAACACACTGAGCTGACCGGTCCCTATCGCTCTCTAACACACTGAGCTGACCGGTCCCTATCTCTCTCTAACACACTGAGCTGACCGGTCCCTATCGCTCTCTAACACACTGAGCTGACCGGTCCCTTTTATATTAACAGTGTGATGTGCGTTTACTCTGTTTGGCCTGTACGAGGAACCGCCGCAGTCTGTCTGATGGGATTGCGAAGGAGATTCCTGCTGTCACCTTCATGGTGTTAATTCCAATCACCTCACCATCCTGTGAACAGAAGTGACAGTGTGTTTACCGCCTGCTGGACTGACCTTCCCACTCCCAACCAACTCTGGCCCTGCTGCACATCCCCATCCAACCTCCCCTCTCCCACCTCCTCCCCCTCCCTCCCACTGGTACCACTTTTGCCCTCTCCCCCATCTTTGGTCCACAGCCCACGCCTCCCACTGGTGAGGGTGAAAGGAGTGGTCAAGAGCAAGGCTATAACTTACCAAGTTGACCAGAGGGCCTCCAGAATTTCCGAACTGGAAGAGAATGAGAGAGAGGATTGAGTGACAGGAAGCTGTGCAGAAACATTATCCTCTGGAGTGAATACAGAGGACGTTCATGAGAATGATCACAGCAATGAAAGGCTTAACATATGAGGAACGTCTGAGGACTCTTGGTCTATACTCTATGGAGGCGAAAGTGGGTACTGCAGATGCTGGAGATCAGAGTCAAGATTAGAGTGGTGCTGGAAAAGCACAGCAGGTCAGGCAGCATCCGAGGAGCAGGGAAATTGATGTTTCGGGCAAAAGCCCTTCACCAGGAATGAGGCTGGGAGCCTTCGGGGTGGAGAGATAAAATCTATACTTGATGGAGTTTAAAAGGATGAGAGGGGATCCAATTGAAACATACGGACTACTGAACGGCCTGGACAGAGTGGATGTTGGGGAGATGTTTCCATTGGTAGGTAATATTAGGACCCAAGGGCCTGAGAGTAAAGGGAAGATCTTTTAGAATGGAGATAAGGAGAAACTTCTTCAGCCAGAGAGTGGTGAATCTCTGGAATCCACTGCCACAGAAAGCTGTGGAGGCCAGGTCGTGGGGTACATTTATGACAGAGATAGATGGGTCCTTGATTGTCAAGGGGTTCAGAGGTTACGGCAAGAAAGCGGGAGAACATGGTTGAGGAACCCATCAGCCATGATTGAATGGCATAGCAGACTCGATTGGCTGTATGGCCTAATTTCTGCTCCTTTGTCTTATGGCCCTGCTGATTGCTCGCTGACCCTCGCTGACTCTGCCAGTCACTGAGAGCTGCACAGAAACCCTTGCTGAGTGCCCACAGTAACAGAGACCCTAGCTTCACACCAGCCTGCTTCCCCAGCCCCTGCTCTGTCCCCTGCCAGCTGGGAAAACATGCAGGAAGAGCTCACAGACTAATGCCTGGAAGGATGAGTGTTGCAGCTGAGTGGAGCACCACGGGGATGGTGGGGCTCCTGACAGCAGGAACCACCTTGTCATCTCCACAACCTGATTAGGACGAGCTCCCAGAACTGCAGCTCGCTGGCCCTTCCCATTCATCAGTAATCACCCTAAGGCCCTTACTCCCAAAATAATCAGCTTCCACCCGATGTCAGGGTCAGACACTCCCAACTCGGTCCCTTCCCTGATCCTTCTCAAAGTCATAAGTTTTACAAAGATGTGGGTGTACTGTACCTTTAAGAGAGTTAAAAGCAACAGAACTACCTGATAGAACCAAGTGTTCTGAAAAAAAAATCACTTGGTTGAACAACTCAATTAGCTGGTTGCCTGGAAACAACAAAACATAATTGAATTCAGCCCTTCAGTTTAAATTATACCCCGAGAAAAAAACCCAACTCCAATCCAGTTTGAATTTAGTACATTGACAATCTTAAAAGCCAATGATACAATCTGATGCTTAGGGGGTATAAGACTGGGGAAAATTGAACAGTTGAGAAGAGAACTGCCAAGCCACCAGCATGTAAAAAGACTGCCTTCAAAATAGCTCTCTGAAAAGGTACCTTTATCGATCAGTAACGTGTGAAGCAGAATCCGCAAGAAGAAGAAAAGACAGGAATACAGAGAAAACTGCAAGTTGCCTGGCTTTGAGATAAGAAGTTTTATTTTGTAAATCTTAATTGGGTGTTTTATCGGACTAGTACTGTAGAAGGGAAGGTAAAAGATGGGTTAGAGGAAGGAGTTGTTTGTTAATTATTCTCTGTTATACTCTAAGAAATAAAGTTGTTACTTTTTACTTTAAATAGTTCTTGGCTTCTCGAATTTTCACAGATTACTGCGTGGGATAAATCTTTTCCGTGTTGCTGATCTACATTAAACAGGAGCCTTTGCCCCGTGTCGCAACAGTTTAGGGGTTCGGATCCATGATTTGAACTGGTTTAAACAGATTTGAATAGATTTGAGGGTACGAAAATTCCCAGCAGATTTAAACACTTGCAGGTTTGTGTCCTAGATCTTTAAATAAAACACAGGAGAGACAATTTGTTCAATTTTGGTGACTTGTGATTGATTAAATTAAAAGTGAGAGAAATGGCTCTTAAAATTGCTAAAGAGGTTCTGGGAGTTGAAGATGTTTCTCAAATTTGCCAAGAAAGTTAGAAGGAAAGGGGAGAGGGGGGTGTGGGAATCAGAGCTACATATCTGAGAGGGGGGACAATTGCAAATGGGGCTGTGACAGGATGTAGTGAATCTGTCGGGAAGGTTTCTCACACGATGAAACAAAGGGATCGTTTAAAGTGTGTCTGCTTTAACACAAGGAGTGTCAGAAATAAGAGTGATGAACTTAGAGCATGGATCAGTACCTAGGAATATGATGTTGTGGCCATAATGGCGACATGGGTTTCACAGGGGCAGGAATGTTTGCTTGATGTTCAAGGGTTTTGAACGTTTAAAAAGAGGAGGAGGTGTAGCATTGCTAATCAGAGAGTGCATCACAGCTACAGGAATGAAGGTTGTTGAGGAAGGTTTGTCTACTGAGTCAGTATGGGTGGAAGTTAGGAACAGCAAGGGAGCAGTCACCGCACTGGGGGTTTTCTACACACCCCCTAATAGCAGTAGGAAGATTGAAGACCACATGGGTGGGCAGATTCTGGAAAAATGCAAAAGTAGCAGGGTTGTTGTTATGGGTGATTTCAACTTTCCCAATATCGACTGGAACCTCCTTAATGCAGACGGTTTGGATGGAGCCGTTTTTGTCAGGTGTGTTCAGGAGGGTTTCCTTACTCAGTACGTAGACAGGCCGACAAGGGGAGAGGCCATTTTGGATTTGGTGCTCGGCAATGAGCCAGGACAGGCGTCAGATCCCACAGTGGGACAACACTTTGGTGAAAGTGATTACAACTGCCTCACATTTAGCATAGCCTTGGAGAGGGAAAGGAGCAGGTACCGAGGGAAGATATTTAATTGGGGAAAAGGAAATTATGACGCTATCAGACAGGAGTTGGGAGGTACAGCCTGAGAGCAATTGTTCCACAGAAAGGGCACAGCAGACACGTGGAGACTGTTTAAGGAGCAGTTGTTGCGAGTGATGCACGAATTTGCTCCTCTGAGACAGGTAAGAAGGGATAAGATTAAGGAGCCTTGGATGACAAGAACAGAGGAGCTTCTCATCGAAAGGAAGAAGGCAGCTTATGTAAGGTGGAGGAAGCAAGGATCTAGCACAGCTTTAGAGGGTTACAGGCTGACTAGAAAGGAGCTCAGAAATGGACTGAGGAGAGCCAGGAGGGGGCACGAAAAAGGCTTGGCAAGAGGATTAGGGAGAACCCAAAGGCATTTTACTCATACGTGAGGAATAAAAGGATGATCAGGGAGAAGGTAGGGCTGATCAGGGATAGCGTAGGGAACTTGTGAGTGGAGTCTGAGCAGGTGAGCAAAATGAGTTTTTTGCTTCGGTTTTCACCAAGGAAAGGGAACTTGTTATAAATGAAAACTTAGAGGAGCTGGGATACAGGCTTGACCAGATCAAGATTGATGAAGTTGATGTGCTAGAAATTTTGGAAAACATTAAGATTGATAAGTCCCCAGGGCCAGACCAGATTTATCCCAGGCTACCCCAAGAAGCGAGAAAGGAGGTTGCTAAGCCACTGGCAAAGATCTTTGCTTCTTCACTCTCCACGGGAGTCGTACCAGAGGATTGGAAGGAGGCGAATGTTGTTCCACTTTTCAATAAGGGGAATAGGGAAATCCCTGGCAATTACAGACCAGTCAGTCTCACGTCTGTGGTCAGCAAAGTTGTGGAAAGAATTCTGAGGGATAGGATTTATGACTATGTGGCAAAGCATAGTGTGATTAAAGGCAGTCAGCATGGCTTTGTGAGGGGCAGGTCATGCCTCACAAATCTTATTGAGTTCTTTGAGGAGGTGACAAGACAGGTCGACGAAGGTTGAGCAGTGGATGTGCTGTATATGGACTTTAGCAAGGCATTTGACAAGGTTCCCCATGGTAGGCTCATTCATAACGTCAGGAAGTATGGTATACAGGGAGATTTGGCTATCTGGATTCAGAATTGGTTGGCTGACAGAAGGCAGAGACATTACAGCGCAGTACAGGCCCTTCGGCACTCGATGTTGTGCCGCCCTGTCATACCAATCTGAAGCCCATCCCACCTACACTATTCCATGTACATCCATATGTCTGTCCAATGACGACTTAAATGTCCTTAAAGTTGGCGAATCTACGACCGTTGCAGGCAAAGCATTCCATACCTGTACTACTCTCTGAGTAAAGAAACTACCTCTGACATCTGTCCTATACCTACCACTCCTCAATTTAAAGCTATGCCCCCTTGTGCTCGCCGTCACCATACTTGGAAAAAGGTTCTCCCTGTCCACCCTATCTAACCCTCTGATTATCTTGTATGTCTCTATTAAGTCACCTCTCAACCTTCTTCTCTCTAACGAAATCAGCCTCAAGTCCCTCAGCCTTTCCTCGTAAGACCTTCCTGCCATACCAGGCAACATCCTAGTAAATCTTCTCTGCACCCTCCTTATAATGCGGTGACTCCTTCATATAATGCGGTGACCATGTAGATGGAAAGTATTCTGCCTGGAGGTCAGTGGTGAGTGGGGTCCTGCAGGGCTCTGTTCTTGGGCCTCTGATCTTTGTAGTTTTTATAACTGACTTGGATGAGGAGGTTGAGGGGTGGGTTAGTAAATTTGCAGATGACACAAAGGTTGGAGGTGTCGTCGATAGTATAGAGGGCTACTGCAGGCTGCAGCGCGACATAGACAGGATGCAGAGCTGGGCTGAGAAATGGCAGATGGAGTTCAACCTGGATAAATGAGGAGTTAAAACAAAAATATCCTTGTATTTTCCCAGACTGTGTGGTAACAAGATCCCACTATCACAGCACGAAGAGAAAAGAGAAAGATGAAGGAGCTGAGGTTCAGTTAGTGGACGCTCTGTTTGACATAATGGTGCAGGAAAAACCTGAACAGGCAGAGGGCCAGACAGAAATGTTTAGTCTGAAAGACTAATAGACTTGCAACAGAAAGACAAGACAATAAAAGATATATATGTTGATGTGTACTCAGAGAAGGAGGCAGAGAATATTCCAGAGGGCTATTATCTGAAAGATAGAATCCTATGATAGAAATGGAGACCATGGCAGGTTAGTGCAGAGGAGAAATGGACTGAAGTGCACCAGATTGTGTTACCGGTGGCATACAGACAGGAGGAGTTACGGGTAGCACATGAACTACCTGTAGGAGGTCACCTAGGGGTACGAAATACTCAGGCTAAGGTACAGAAACATTTCTATTGGTCTGGAATGCACAAGGACGTGGTTAACCTTTGCCGTATGTGTCATACATGCCAAATGGTAGGTAAGCCACAGGCGGTAATAAAACCAGCACCTTTGTTACCAATTCCCGTATTTGAAGAACCTTTCACATGGGTTATGATTGATTGTGTCGGTCCCCTCCTGGGAACTAAAACTGGGAACCAGTACTTGTTCACCATAATGGATGTGTCACCCAGATTTCCGGAGGCAATTCCATCACAGAGTATCCAGGCAAAAAGGGTGGGAGAGGAGTTAGTAGCTTTCTTCACACGGTATGGGCTACCCAAAGAGATTCAGACAGACCAAGGGTCAGATTTTACTGCTGGGCTGTTTAAGGAGGTTATGGATAGCTTAGATATACAGCACTTTAAATCCAGTGTGTATCATCCTGAATCCCAGGGAGCTTTAGAAAGGTGACATCAGGCCTTGAAGACCATGCTGAGAGCATACTGTCAGGATTACCTGAATGACTGGGATAAAGATATCCCATTCGTATTGTTTGCCATTAGAGATGCCCCAAATGAATCTACTCTACTAAGTGGGCGGCACGGTGGCACAGTGGTTAGCACTGCTGCCTCACAGTGCCAGAGACCCGGGTTCAATTCCCACCTCAGGCGACTGACTGTGTGGAGTTTGCACGTTCTCCCCGTGTCTGCGTGGGTTTCCTCCGGGTGCTCCAGTTTCCTCCCACAGTCCAAAAAAGTGCAGGTTAGATAAATTGGCCATGCTAAATTGCCCGTAGTGTTAGGTAAGGGGTAAATGTAGGGGAATGGGTCTGGGTGGGTTACGCTTCGGCGGGTCGGTGTGGATTTGGGCCGAAGGACCTGTTTCCACACTGTAAGTAATGTAATGTAATCTAATCTAAAAAAAAGTTCACTCCCTTCGAGTTAATATTCAGGCATGAAGAGAGAAGCCCTTTGAAATTAATTAAAGAAAAATTGACAGGACCAAAGTTGGAGATCTCACACTTAGATTATGTATTAGAGGTGAGGGAGAGATTAAATCGAGTAGGTGAGTTAGTTAAACAGCACCTAAAAAGGGCACAGTGTAGAATGAAGCAGGTGACAGACAAAAACTCTGAGACTCGGATGTTTTCTCGAGGGGATAACATGTTAGCACTATTACCAATGATAGGAGATCCCTTCAAAGCCAGGTTTAGTGGTCCCTATCAAATTAAGAAAAGGTTGAGTTAGGTGGACTATCTAGTAAAGATGCCAGATGAGAAAAACCTTTACGGGTATGTCATGTGAACATGTTGAAACCGTATGATATTGGAGAGAAAGAACTGGAGAAACAGGTGCTAGATACTGCCCTGCGGAGTGAGGAATAAATTCCAGATGATGTGGATTTTGATGTGCCTCAAAATAGATTTTAAAAAAATGAAGAAGTCCTTGAGGAGTGGGATAGGTTAGTAAGCTATCTGTCTCAGGAGCATACAGCGCAGTGGAAAGGTTTGTTACTGCAGTACAAGGACATATGTAAGAATCAGGTGGGGAGGAGTAATACTATTGTACATGAAGTAGATGTAGAGAATACTGCTCCAATAAAACAACACCCCTGTCGGCTTAATCCTTTCAAAGCCAGACAGGTCCAGGTGGAGGTGGACGCCATGCTCAACAAGGACATCATTGAACCAAACCAGAGTCAGTGGAGTTTGCTGATTGTTTTAGTTCCCAAACCGGACGGGACTCAACGAATCTGTGTGGATTATTGGAAGGTCAACACCGTCACAAAATCAGAGCTGAAAATGTGTTGCTGGAAAAGCGCAGCAGGTCAGGCAGCATCCAAGGAACAGGAGAATCGACATTTCGAGCATAAGCCCTTCGTCGATTCTCCTGCTCCTAGGATGCTGCCTGACCTGCTGCGCTTTTCCAGCAACACATTTTCAGCTCTGATCTCCAGCATCTGCAGCCCTCACTTTCTCCACCGTCACAAAATCAGACTCATATCCAATTCCTAGATTGGAGGACTGTATCGAGAAAGTTGGACAAGCCAGTTATATCACCAAGTTGGCATTAATGCGTGGTTACTGGCAGGTACCTTTATCAGAGACGGCAAAAGAAATTTCTGCGTTTGTAACCCCACATGGGCTATATCAGGTTAAAGTGATGCCTTTTGGAATGAAGAACGCACCCACCACATTCCAAAGACTCATGAACAGAGTTGTGGCTGGATTAACAAACTGTGCGGTCTATTTGGACAATGTAGTGATCTTTACTAAGTCCTGGAAAGATCACATGGTACAGTTGGCAGAGCTGTTTGAATGACGAGAAACAAAACTGGTAATAAACTTAAATAAAACTGAAGTTGCGAAGTGACGTTCTTGGGGCATGAGGAATGTCAGAGGACTCTGGGTCTATACTCGGTGGAGTTTAGAAGGATGAGGGGGGATTGAATTGAAACTTACAGAATACTGACTGGTCTGGACAGAGTGGATGTTGGGAAGGTGTTTCCATTGGTAGGAGAGACTAGGACCCGAGGGCACAGCCTTAGAGTAAAGAGAAGACCTTTTGGAACAGAGATAAGGAGAAACTTCTTCAGCCAGGGAGTGGGGAGTCTGTGGAAATCACTGCTACAGAAATCTGTGGAAGCCAGGTCATTGAGTATATTTAAGACAGAGATAGATAGGTCCTTGAGTATCAGGGGATCGAGAGCTATGGGGAGAAAGTGGGAGAATGGGGTCTTTCAATGCTTTCAGTGATCCAGCCTCCACAACTCTCTCAGTTAGAAACTCCCAGGCAATCAGTAACCTCTGGTAGGAGATACTCCTTCACAAGTCAGTTTTAAATGAGTATCCCTTTAATCTGCAACCGTGCCCTTTAGCTCAAAATTTCCCCACTAAAATGGAATCACCTTAATATCTACGCCATCAAGCCCCTTCAGAATGCTGTATGTTTCAATCCAATCACCTTTTGATAGTCTAAACGTGACATCGCTGTTCTGGATAAATCAAAGGAGTGAATGAATCTCTTCTGAACTGCCTCTACTCCCAGGACGTCCTTTTTTAAATATGGGGACCAAAACTGTCCACTGTACTCCAAACACAGCCTCACTAACACTGTGTGACTTCCCTGGTTTTAAACTCTAAGGTGCTCTCTTTCATGGGGTCTCTCACAGTTTAAGTAACAGTTCCTACCAAAGTGTATGACTTCACAACTTTCCAACGTTATACTCCGGTTGCCAGCTTTTTGTCCAATCATTGAATCTTTCGGTATCCCCTAGCCCTTATATTCTCATGCCCTGATCACATCATACCCTTCCTTACTTTCACTCTTACAGGCTGAGGAACAACAACACACATTGGGTGTTTCTCTATCTATCCTCATCCCTCTGTCTCCCTACTCACCACAGTTACATGCGCACATATCACAAAACAAAATATGAAAAGGAAAATACAAGTAAATCAATCAATGTAGGACTTGACCCACTCCGACCTCCAGCATTTGTTGCCTTCGGTAAATAAATCAATGATTATTTTTCATCAAATGAAATTCACCAAAGATTCCACACCCACTTCTATCTTGAATGACAAGGGCAGCAGATACATGGGAACACCACCCCCCCCCCCAAGCCACTCACCATCCTGACTTGGAAATATACCACTGTTCCTTCCCTGTCGCTGGGTCAAAATCCTGGAATTCCCTCCCTCAGGGCATTATGGGTCAACCTACAGCACATGGACTGCAGCAGTTCAAGGCGGCAGCTCACCCCCACCTTCTCAAGGGGCAACTAGGGACGGGCAATAAATACTGGGCCCGGCCAATAATGCCCATGCCCCATTACCGAATTGAACAAAAGAGAAGTGGGACTGAGTAAATTGCTGAAGTTAGGGACTGACAGGGTTCTGATGAACTTCACCCAGACTCCTAAATGAAATGGCCAGTGAGATAGTGGGTGCATTATTTTATGTTCTCCAAACCTCCTCTGATTGGGGAAAGTGCTGTGAAAATGGAGGTGAATGTAACTCCGTAATTCAAAAACGGAAGGAAGCAGAAAGTAGAAAACTAGGCCAGTTAGTTCAATGCGTGTTAGAAACCATTCACGATGTTATAACAGGGCACTCGGTTATGTTCAAGGTAATCAGGCAGAGTTAACATCGGATAGTACAGCACAGGAACAGGCCCTTCGGCCCACCATGTGTATACTGACCATGATGCCATTCTAAACTAATCCCACCTGCCTGCACATGCTCTGTATCCCTCTACTCCTTACCTGTTCACGCGTCTGTATAGAAACCTCTTAAATGTTGCTCTCAAACCTGCTTCTACGTGCTCCCCCAGCAGTGTGTTTCAGGCACCTACCACACTCTTTGTAAAAAAAACTTGTCTCAGTCATCTCCTTTAAACTCCCCCTCCCTCCATCTTAGATCTAGTATTTGACATTCCCAGCCTGGGTTAAAGGCTCCATCTACCCACCCTCCCCAGGCCTCTCCCAATTTCCAATATTTCTGTCAGGTCGCCCCTCAGCCTCCACCGCCCTAACCAAAACAATCCAAGTCTGTCCTCCTTCCCTTTAGAGCTAATACCTCCCAATCCAGGTAAACCTCTTCAGCACCCTTTCCAAAGCCTCCACATCTGTCCTGTTAGTGTGGCAAACATAACTGCACACAACGCTCCTAATGTGGCCTCACTAAAGGCTGCAAAATGACTTCCCAACTTTTATACTCAATGCCCCGACCGCTGAAAACAGGAATGCAGTCTGCCTTCTCTACCACTTGCGCTGCCACTTCCAGGGAGCTGGGGGCCTGCACCCCGGGATCCCTCTGGATATCAGTGCTCAAAACATGGTTTGAGAAAAGGGGAATCTGGATTAATCGTTTTACTGGAATTGTACGAGGAGATAGCACATGCTGTGGATATTGGAATCCAGTGAATGGACTGCACTGAGATTTCCAAAAGGCATTTGACAGAGGGGTAGAATATTGCCGTGGATAGAAGACGGGCTGGCTAACAGAAAGCAGAGAGTGGGAGTGGATGGATCTGTTACAGGCTGACAGGATGGAGAGTGATGACTCACAGCTGGATCTCCACCCAACCACTGGGTTAAACATCTGCAGCAGTTCTAGGAGGGGACTCAACAGCAACCTCTCAAGGGCAATTACAGAGGGGCAATAAATATTTGTCTAGCCAAGATGCTCACATCCCAAATTAAGCTTGGAAACTGCGTCCACACCCACACAACCAGTGCACTCACATCAATGGAAGCATCAGTCTGAATATATTCCATGTCCGAATGAGCCATTCCAAGCTCCTGACTCCCCCGCTGCACAGAGCTGACAATCCCAGATGTGATAGTGTTCTGGAGGGCAAAGGGACTGCCCATCGCAACAACAAACTCGCCGTGTCTGACCTCAGAGGACACACCCAGTGGCAGGGTTGGAAGAGGAGCCTAAAACAGGAGATTATACACTCAGCACCGAGGCAAGGTCACAGCAAGTACAATCCCGACACGCAGATCACCCTGAGCACAGTGAACACAACTGAATACACACTGTATTACCCTGAGAAAGCACCCTGGTACTGGGAGAATACATCCCCCCACCCATCCCAGGGATATCCCCCCCCCCCCCGGCCAGGGTGAATTCCACCGTCCCCCGTCCCCCCCCGGTATCAGGGTGATGTCCCCTCCCCCACCCCTCCCGATCTCGGGCTGTATCTCCCTCTCCCCATCCCCCCCCGGTATTGGGCTGTATTTCCCTCTCCCCATCTCCCCCCCCCCCGGTATCGGGCTGTATCTCCCTCTCCCCTCCCCCCCCCGGTATTGGGCCGTATCTCCCTCTCCCCATCCCCCCTGTATCTCCCTCTTTCTCCCCCCCCCCCCCCCCCCCCACCCCCGGTGATGCTGCTGCTTACCTTGGGGTTGATCTTGATGGTGGCGATGTCTGCCACCTGGTCAATGGCCTGAACAGAAGCTTCATACATCTCTCCGTTGGCCAGCTTCACCCGCACCCTTCTCTTGTTGGCCACCACGTGGGCATTGGTCACAATCAGCCCGTCCTCCGTCACAGCGAAACCAGAGCCATTCGAAATGGGCATTTCCCGCCCACTGAACGGGTGCCTGGGGAGGAAGGACACCGGCTCACCGGCTCTGGTACAGCAGATACAGCCTGGTGTGGTCTATCTGACAGTCTATCCATCCCTCGGCACGTACACTCCATCCCAAAGGAGCAACCCCCCAGCCTTCCCCACTCCTCAATCACTCAATCTCATTCCCTTCAACCAATCCTCCATCCAACCAAGGGCCATTCCTCTCCTCCTCAACCATTCAGCCCATCAACACTGCTCCCCCATTCAATGAAATCACGGCTGATCTGATAATCCTCCCCTCCACTTACCTCCCTTTTCCCCTCACACTTGATTCCCTCACTGATTAACCATCCGTCTACCCCAGTCTGGAATATACTGAATGACCATACCCTTCACAGCCCTCTGCGGTTACGTTTCCACAGATTCACTCCCCTCACGAGAAATTCCTCCTTCTCTCGGTCTTAAAATGTAATCCCTTATCCTGAGCTGATACCCTCGGGTCCCAGACTCTCCCACGAGGGGAAAAGTCCCTTAACAATCTGGTATGTTTCAATAAAATCGCCTCCTCTAAACTCTAATGAGTACAGACCCAACCTATCAACACAGGACAGTGCCTGTGGACCTGGTCTCAGTCCGAGTGAACCTTCGTGGAAGTCCTCTAATCTCAGTCAGTCAGAATTATACAGCACGGTAACAGACCCTTCAGTCCAACTCGTCCTTGCCAAGCAGATATCCCAACCTAATCTAGAGGAGAAAGTGAGGACTGCAGATGCTGGAGATCAGAGCTGAAAATGTGTTGCTGGAAAAGCGCAGCAGGTCAGGCAGCATCCAAGGAACAGGAGAATCGACGTTTCGGGCATGAGCCCTTCTTCAGGAATGAGGAAAGTGTGCCCAGCAGGCTAAGATAAAAGGTAGGGAGGAGGGACTTGGGAGAGGGGCGTTGGAAATGCAATAGGTGGAAGGAGGTCAAGGTGAGGGTGGTAGGCCGGAGTGGGGGTGGGGGCGGAGAGGTCAGGAAGATGATTGCAGGTTAGGAAGGCGGTGCTGAGTTCGAGGGATTTGACTGAGACAAGGTGGGGGGAGGGGGAATGAGGAAACTGGAGAAATCTGAGTTTATCCCTTGTGGTTGGAGGGTTCCTAGGCAGAAGATGAGGCGCTCTTCCTCCAACCGTCGTGTTGCTATGGTCTGGCGATGGAGGAGTCCAAGGACCTGCATGTCCTTGGTGGAGTGGAAGGGGGAGTTGAAGTGTTGAGCCTCGGGATGGTTGGTGCGGGTGTCCCAGAGGTGTTCTCTGAAACGTTCTGCAAGTAGGCGGCCTGTCTCCCCAATGTAGAGGAGGCCACATCGGGTGCAGAGGATGCAGTAAATGATGTGTGGAGGTGCAGGTGAATTTGTGGCGAATATGGAAGGATCCCTTGGGGCCTTGGAGGGAAGAAAGACCCATTTGCCAGCACTTGGCCTATATCTCTCCAAACCCTTCCTGTTCATATACCCATCCAGATGCCTTTTCAATGCTGTAATTGTATCAGCCTCCACCACATCCTCTGGCAGCTCATTCCATACACATACCACCCTCTGTGTGAAAAAGTTGCCCCTGAGGTCTCTTTTAAATCTTTCCCCTCTCACCCTAAACCTATGCCTGGACTCCCTTATTCTGGGGGGAGAAAATACCATAGCTATTCTTCCTGTCTATTCCCCTCACGACTTTATGAACCTCTAGAAGGTCATCCCTCAGCCTCCTATGTTTCAGGGAAAAAGATTCCCATCCTATCCAGCCTTTCCTTACAACTCTAAACATTCCAATTACGGCAACACGCCTGCAAATCATTTCTGCACCATCTCCACTTTAATAACATCCATCCCATAGCAGGGTGACCAGAACTATACGCCGGGCTCCAAATGTGGCCTGACCAACATCACGTACAGCTGTAACAAGATGTTCCAACTCCTGTACTCAATGCACCTACCGGTGAGGGCAAGCATGCCAACTGCCTCCTTCCCCACCCTGTCCAACTGGGATACAACTTTCAGGGAACCATGTACCTTCATCCTGAGATCCCTCTGTTTGGCAACACTTCCTCGGGCCCTACCATTAACTGTGCAAGTCATCCCAAAATGCAACACTGCACATTGATCTGCATTAACCTCCACCTGCTATTCCTCGGCCTACTGTCCCAGTTGATTACGATCCCATTTTAATCTGAAATAACCTTCTTGGCTGTCCATGCTACCAACGAATTTGGTGTCATTAGCAAAAGTACTAACCATGCCTTCTGTATTTTCATCTAAATCTTTTACACAAATGACGAAAAGCAGTGGACCCAGCACCGATCCTTGTAGCACACCACTGGTCACAGGCCTCCAGTCTGAACAGCCATCCTCGTCTCTCCCTTTGCAGACTCTGTCTCAACCTCTCCCTCCAACCCTCTGTCATTAAAAGACCCCTCTCCCTCCCTACCCACCCTCCAAACCCACACCCTCACTCTCTTTCTAAACACCCCCAATCTCACTCTCTCCGCTCCACTCTATTTCACTCCACCCCACTCCCTCTAACCTCCTACCCTCTCTGTATCTTTTCCCTCTCTCCCCACTCTCTCTAACCTCCCCCCAACACTCCAACTCTTTATAAAACAGCCATGTGTACCATCCCCTCTCCTCCCCCTCCCCCCCCCCCCCCCCCGGTAAGTACCTCCCCAGGATCTCGATGTAAACCACCGCGGGGCCTGTTTTCTCCACAACGTCGGCGATAAAGTTGAACTTGAACCGAGGACTGTCCGGGGGGACGGGCCGAGCGGCCTGGACCCGGGGGAGGCCGAGGGCGGCGGGCGGCCTGAGGCCCGGGAGGGACCCCCGCCCCGGCCCCGACCCCCGCCACAGGAGCAGCGCCGCCGCCGCCGCCGCGGAGCCCAGGCCCAGGCCCAGGGCCCACCAGCCCCTGGAGTTAGAGCCGGCGCCGGGCTCCTCCTCGGCCCTCGGCCCGCTGACCAGTGCCCGGAGGCCGGGCGGCCCCTCGCGGCCTCTCCCTGACCCGGAGGCCCCGAGCCGGCGGAGAGCGCGGGCAATGGGCGCCGCCATCTTGGAAACAACAACAAACTTTATTAACACCGTCTGGGCTAAAGGGTCAAAGGGCAGGCTCAGGCGCAAAGCTACAAGCTAAAGGTCAAAGGGCAGGCTCAAGGTCAAAGAACTGTCTCAGGGTCAGAGGGCAGGGTCAGGGTCAGAGGGCAGGCTCAAGGTCAAAGAACGGTCTCAGGGTCAAGGTCAAAGAACTGTCTCAGGGTCAGAGGGCAGGCTCAAGGTCAAAGAACGGTCCCAGGCTCAGGGTCAGAGGGCAGGCTCAAGGTCAAAGAACTGTCTCAGGGTCAGGGTCAGGGTCAGAGGGCAGGCTGCCCTTAGAGAGGGAACTCCAGGATTGTGACCCAGTGACAGTGAAGGAACGGCGATATATTTCCAGGTCAGGACGGTGAGGGGCTTGGAGGGGAACCTGCAGGGGGTGGTGTTCCCATGTACCTGCTGCCCTTGTCCTTCTGGATGGAAGTGGTCGTGGGTTTGGAAGGTGCTGTCTGAGGATCTTTGGTGCAAGTTGTAGCTGGTACACGTATGAGTCATTCAGAGTCGAGAGTGCAGTGCTGGCAAAGCACAGCAAGTCAGGCAGCATCCGAGGAGCAGGAGAATCAACGCTTCAGGCATAAGCCCTTCCTGATGAGCGGCTTGTGCCCGAAACATCGACTCTCCTGCTCCTCGGTGCTTTTCCAGCACCACACTCTCGACTCTAATAATCCTCAACCTCGGTTTGCAAACTTTTCTCATTCTTCTCGATTCCCTTACACATCTGTCCAAGCGGCTGGCGCTCTGCATCAGTGGTGGAGGGAATTAATGTTAATTGTGATGCCAGTCAGGTTTCTGGAGATGAACTTCTGAAATATTCCTCAATCTGAGTAGTTGGAGAGTTTCTCATCACACTCGCATCTTGTAGATGGTGGACAGGCTTTGGGGAATCATATCTGGGACATAGGAAGATGGTTGTGGTTGTTGGAGGGTCAGTCATCTCAGTTCCAGGACATCTCTGCAGGAGTTCCTCAGGAGAGTGTCCTAGGCCCAACCATCTTCAGCTGCTTCATCAATGACCTTCTCTCTATCTTAAGGTCTGAAGTGGGGATGGTCACTGATGATTCCACAATGTTCAGCACCATTCGCGACTTCTTAGACACTGAAGCTATCCGTGTTCAAATGCAACAAGCTATGGACAATATCCAGGCCTGGGCTGACAAGTGGCAGGTAAGCCAGCTAAAGCTGGAATAAGGAGGGCTGAAGATAAGCAGGAATCACCAATGATGCAGTTGCACCAAAACAAATAGTTAAATGTTCTTCAATCATATTAATAGTAAAAGGTTAGTGATGATAGAAGGGCCATAACAGCTGCTCACTGAAATAAAGGGAAAGGTACTAAATGAGTACTTTGCCTCTGTCTTTAACAAAACAGAAGATGGTGACAATGGCCTAGTTAAAAATGTGACAAAGAGGTGCTGAAAAGGCTAACAGCACTCTCGGCCCAGATGGGATGCATCCTGGTTTACTGAGAATCAAGGGGACAAATTGCAGAGCTGGGATACCAGCCTCTGTGGATTTATTTCAGGTAGTGGAGTGGATGTACATTTGGACTTTCAGAAAGCATTTGATATGGTGCCACATGGCAGCTTAGTGACAAACTAGAAATGTTTGGGATTGATGGGACCTTGGCAGCATGGATTCGAAGTTATCTAAAAGACAGATGGAGGGTAGGTATAGATGGGCATTTCTCAGATTGGAGATGATTCAAAGTGGGGTTCCACAAAAATTGATGCTGGGACCCTTGTTTTTTCTGATTTATATAAATAAATTGGAGATAGACTTTGAGGGCAAAATTTCTAAATTTGCAGATGAGACTAAGCTAAGGAGAATAGTGAATTGTGAGATGATGCAGAACGACACCAGTGGGACATTGACAAGTTGCCAAAAGGGCAGACACCTGGCAGATGAATGTCAATGCAGAGAACTATGAGGTAATGCATTTGATAGAAGAAATATAGAGAGGTAGTACAGGCTCAATGGTACGGCTTTCAGGGGAGGACAATAGAGGGACCTCAGCAGTTCATGTACATGATTCTCTGAAGGTGGCCAGGCAAGGTGAAACAGTTGTTACAAAGGTTTATAGGATGCTTGGGTTTATAACTAGAGGCATAGAGTATAAAAGCAAGGAAGTAATGCTGCACCTCGCCCAGTCATTGGTCAGACCACATTTGGAGTATTGTGTTCAATTCAGGGCACCTTATTTAAGGAAGGATGTTAAAGCCCTGGAGAGAGCGCGGAAAGGTGGTTTAGAACATTGAACATAGAACAATACGGCGCAGAACAGGCTCTTCAGCCCTCAATGTTGCACCAACCTGTGAACTATTCTCAGCTTGTCCCCCTACACTATCCCAAAGTCATCCGTGTGCTTATCTAAGGATTGCTTAAATCTCCCTAATGTGGCTGAGTTAACTACATTAGCTGGTAGGGCATTCCACGCCCTTACCACTCTCTGAGTAAAGAACCTGCCTCTGACATCTGTCTTAAATCTATCACCCCTCAATTTGTAGTTATGCCCCCTCGTACAAGCTGACGTCATCATCCGAGGAAAAAGTCTTTCACTGTCTACCCTATCTAATCCTCTGATCATCTTGTATGTCTCGATCAAATCCCCTCTGAGCCACCTTCTTTCCAATGAGAACAGACCCAAGTCTCTCAGTCTTTCCTCATAAGACCTTCCCTCCAGACCAGGCAACATCCTGGTAAATCTCCTCTGCACCTTTTCCAATGCTTCCACATCCTTCCCGAAATATAGGAACAGAACTGTACACAATATTCCAAGTGTGGCCGCACCAGCGTTTTGTATAATTGCAGCATAATATTGCGGCTCCGGAACTCAATCCCTCTACCAATGAAACCTAACACACCGTATGCCTTTTTAACAGCACTATCCACCTGGGTGGCAACTTTCAGGGATCTATGCACATGGACTCCAAGATCCCTCTGCACATCCACACTACCAAGAATCTTTCCATTGACCCAGTATTCTGCCTTCCTGTTATTCTTCCCAAAGTGCATCACCTCACATTTAGCTGCATTGAACTCCATTTGCCACCTCTCAGCCCAATTCTGCAGTTTATCCGAGTCTCCCTGCAACCTGTAACATTCTTCCACACTGTCCAGCACTCCACTGACTTTCGTGTCGTCTGCAAACTTACTAACCCATCCACCTATGCCTGCGTCTAAGTCATTTATAAAAGTGACAAACAGCAGTGGTCCCAAAACAGATCCTTCTGGCACACCACTAGTAACTGGACTCCAGGCTGAATATTTTCCATCAACTACCACTCGCTCGCTGCTTTCTTACAGAAAGCCAGTTTCTAATCCAAACTGCTAAGTCACCCTCAATTCCATGCCTCTGCATTTTCTCCAACAGCCTACCATGTGGAACCTTATCAAAGGCCTTACTGAAGTCCATGTACACCACGTCAACTGCCCTACCCTCATCTACATGATCTACCTTCTCAAAAAACTCAATGAGGTTTGTGAGACACGACCTTCCCTTGACGAAACCATGTTGACTATCTGAAATCAAATTGTTGCTTGAATGATACCGGGAAAGAGGGATTTGAGATACAAGGAATAATGAGATAGGGTTGGGCTTCTTCTCCTTAGAGCAGAGAGGATTAAGAGGTGAACTCATTGAGGTATTCAAAATAATGAACAATATCAAATATCACTTATTTGGAAGTACTAGCTTTCAGAGTGCTGCTCCTTCATCAAGCAGTGCTACACTTCCAAATAAATCTGCATTCCTGATGATGGGCTTATGCCCAAAACGTCGATTCTCCTGCTCCTCGGATGCTGCCTGACCTGCTGTGCGTTTCCAGCAACACACTCTTGACTCTGACTCTCCAGCATCTTCAGTCCTCACTTTCTCCTATATCCCGGTGTTGTGTGATGTTTAACTTTGTCCACTCCAGTCCAACACTGGCTCCTCCACACCATGAACAATTTCGACAGAGTAAAAAAGGATATTCTCTTTCCACGAGTTGGTATGTCAGCAATAAGGGTTCACAATTTCAATTTGTCAGCAAGAGAGGCAGGAGTGAGATGAGGAGAAACGTCTTCACTCAGAGAGTTGTTGGGATTTGGAACGCGTTGCCTGGGAGAGTAGTGGAGGCAGATTCCACAGGAGGGTTCAAAAGAGAGCTGGATATCCAGAGTCATAGAGAGGTACAACACAGAAACAGACCCTTTAGTCCAACCCATCCATGCCGATCAGATATCCTAACCTAATTCAGTCCCATTTGCCTCATATCCCTCCAAACCCTTCCAGATGCCTTTTAAATGCTGTAATTGTACCAGTCTCCACCACTTCCTCTGGCAGCTCATTCCATACACGTACCATCCTATGTGTGAAAACGTTGCCCCTTAGATCCCTTAGGAGAAAGTGAGGACTGCAGATGCTGGAGATCAGAGCTGAAAAATGTGTTGCAGCAGGTCAGGCAGCATCCAAGGAGCAGGGCTTACGCCCAAAATGTTGATTCTCCTGCTCCTTGGATACTGCCTGACCTGCTGAGCTTTTCCAGCAACACATTTTTCACCTTAGATCCCTTTCAAATTTTTCCCCTCTCACCGTAAACCTATGCCCTCTAGTTCTGGACTCCCCGACCCCAGGGAAAAGACTTTTGTCTACTTATCCTATCCATGCCCCTCATGATTTTATAAACCTCTATAAGGTCACCCCTCAGCCTCTGACACGCCAGGGAAAATAGCCCCAGCCTGTTCAGCCTCTCCCTGTAGCTCAAATCCTCCAACCCTGTACAACATCCTTGTAAATCATTTTCTGAACCGTTTCAAGTTTCACAACATCTTTCTGATAGGAAGGAGACCAGAACTGCACGCAATATTCCAACAGTGGCCTAATCAATGTCCTGTATAGCCGCAACATAACCTCCCAATTCCTGTACTCAATACTCTGACCAATAAAGGAAAGCATACCAAACGCCTTCTTCACTATCCTATCTACCTGCGACTCCACTTTCAAGGAGCTATGAACCTGCACTCCAAGGTCTCTTTGTTCAGCAACACTCCCTAGGAACTTACCATTAAGTCTATAAGTCCTGCTAAGATTTGCTTTCCCAAAATGCAGCACCTCGCATTTATCTGAATTAAACTCCATCTGCCACTTCTCAGCCCATTGGCCCATCTAGTCCAGATCCTGTTGTAATCTGAGGTAACCCTCTTCGCTGTCCACTACACCTCCAATTTTGGTGTCATCTGCAAACTTACTAACTGTACCTCTTATCCTCGCATCCAAATCATTTATGTAAATGACAAAAAGTAGAGGGCCCAGCACTGATCCTTGTGGCACTCCACTGATCACAGGCCTCCAGTCTGAAAAACAACCCTCCACCACCACCCTCTGTCTTCTACCTTTGAGCCAGTTCTGTATCCAAATGGCTCGTTCTCCCTGTATTCAGTGAGATCTAACCTTGCTAATCAGTCTCCCATGGGGAACCTTGTCGAACACCTTACTGAAGTCCATATAGATCACATCTACCGCTCTGCCCTCATCAATCCTCTTTGTTACTTCTTCAAAAAACTCAATCAAGTTTGTGAGACATGATTTCCCACGCACAAAGCCATGTTGACTATCCCTAATCAGTCCTTGCCTTTCCAAGTACATGTACATCCTGTCCCTCAGGATTCCCTCAAACAACTTGCCCATCACTGAGGTTAGGCTCACTGGTCTATAGTTCCCTGGCTTGTCCTTACCACCCTTCTTAAACAGTGGCACCACATTAGCCAACCTCCAGTCTTCCGGCACCTCACCTGTGACTATCGATGATACAGTGAGAATTTTGCATCAGTATTTACTGTGGAGAAGGATATGGAAGATATAGACTGTAGGGAAATAGATGGTGTCATCTTGCAAAATGTCCAGATTACAGAGGAGGAAGTGCTGGATGTCTTGAAATGGTTAAAGGTGGATAAGTCCCCAGGACCTGATCAGGTGTACCCGAGAACTCTGTGGGAAGCTTGTGAGGTGATAGCTGGGCCTCTTGCTGAGATAGGATAGTTAAGAAGGCATTTGGTATGCTTTCCTTTATTGGTCAGAGTATTGAGTACAGGAGTTGGGAGGTCATGACTGTACAGGACATTGGTTAGGCCACTGTTGGAATATTGCGTGCAATTCTGGTCTCCTTCCTATTGGAAAGATGTTGTGAAACTTGAAAGGGTTCAGAAAAGATTTACAAGGATGTTGCCAGGGTTGGAGGATTTGAGCTATAGGGAGAGGCTGAACAGGCTGGGGCTGTTTTCCCTGGAGCGTCGGAGGCTGAGGAGTGACCTTATAGAGCTTTACAAAATTATGAGGGGCATGGATAGGGTAAATAGACAAAGTCTTTTCCCTGGGGTCGGGGAGTCCAGAACTAGAGGGCGGAGGTTTAGGGTGAGAGGGGAAAGATATAAAAGAGACCTAAGGGGCAACTTTTTCACCCAGAGAGTGGTACGTGTATGGAATGAGCTGCCAGAGGATGTGGTGGAGGCTGGTACAATTGCAACATTTAAGAGGCATTTGGATGGGTATATGAATAGGAAGGGTTTGGAGGGATATGGGCCGGGTGCTGGCAGGTGGGACTAGATTGGGTTGGGATATCTGGTCGGCATGGACGGGTTGGATCGAAGGGTCTGTTTTCATGCTGTACATCTCTATGACTCTGTATCTCAGCAAGCGGCCCAGCAATCACTTCTCTAGCTTCCCACAGAGCTCCTGGGGATTTATCCACCTTTATGCATTTCAAGACATCCAGCACTTCCTCCTCTGTAATATGGACATTTTGCAAGACATCACCATCTATTTCCCTACAGTGTATATATTCCATATCCTTCTCCACAGTATCTCCCCCATTTTATGCGGCTCCACACAAAGGCTGCCTTGCTGATCTTTGAGGGACCCTATTCTCTCCCTCGTTACCCTTTTGTCCTTAATGTATTTGTAAAAACCCTTTGGATTCTCCTTAATTCTATTTGCCAAAGCTATCTCATGTCCTTTTTGCCCTCCTGATTTCCCTCCTAAGTATACTCCTACTGCCTTTATACTCTTCTAAGGATTCATCGATCTATCCTGTCTATACCTGACATATGCTTCCTTCTTTTTCTTAACCAAACCCTCAATTTCTTTAGTCATCCAGCATTCCCTATACCTACCAGCCTTCCCTTTCACCCTGACAGGAATATACTGTCTCTGGACTCTCGTTATCTCATTTCTGAAGGCCTCCCATTTTCCAGCCGTCCCTTTACCTGCGAACATCTGCCCCCAATCAGCTTTTGAAAGTTCTTGCCTAATACCGTCAAAATTAACCTTCCTCCAATTTAGAACTTCAACTTTTAGATCTGGTCTATCCTTTTCCATCACTATTTTAAATCTAATAGAATTATGGTCGCTGGCCCCAAAGTGCTCCCCCACTGACACCTCAGTCACCTGCCTTGCCTTATTTCCCAAGAGTAGGTCAGGTTTTGCACCTTCTCTAGGAGGTACATCCACATACTGAATCAGAAAATTGTCTTGTACACACTTAACAAATTCCTCTCGATCTAAACCCTTAACACTATGGCAGTCCCAGTCGATGTTTGGAAAGTTAAAATCCCCAACCATAACTACCCTATTATTCTTAAAAATAACTGAAATCTCTTTAGAAATGTATTTCTCAATTTCCCTCTGACTATTACGGGGTCTATAATACAATCCCAATAAGGTGATCATCCCTTTCTTATTTCTCAGTTCCACCCAAATAACTTCCCTGGATGTATTTCCGGGAATATCCTCCCTCAGCACAGCTGTGATGCTATCCATTATCAAAAATACCACTCCCCCTCCTCTCTTGCTTCCCTTTCTATCCTTCCTGTAGCATTTGTATCCTGGAACATTAAGCTGCCAGTCCTACCCATCCCTGAGCCATGTTTCTGTAATTGCTATGATATCCCAGTCCCATGTTCCTAACCATGCCCTGAGTTCATCTGCCTTCCCTGTTAGGCCCCTTGCATTGAAATAAATGCAGTTTAATTTATTAGTCCTACCTTGTCCCTGCCTGCCCTGACTGTTTGATTCACTTCTGTTCTCAACTGTAGCAGTCTCAGATTGATCTCTTTCCTCACTATCTCCCTGGGCCCCACCTCCCCCCCCACCTTACTAGTTTAAATCCTCCTGGGCAGCTCTAGCAAATCTCGCTGCCAGTATATTAGTCCCCTTCCAATTTAGGTGCAATCCATCCTTCTTGGACAGGTCACTTCTACCCCAAAAGAGATTCCAATGATCCAAAAATGGGAATCCTTCTCCCATACACCAGCTCCTCAGCCATGCGTTCATCTGCTCTATCCTCCTATTCCTGCCCTCACTAGCTCGTAGCACTGGGAGTAATCCAGATATTACTACCCTTGAGGACCTCCTTTTTAAATTCCTGCCTAACTCTCTGTAATCTCCCTTCAGAATCTCATCCTTTTCCCTTCCTATGTTGTTGGTTCCAACGTGTACAATGACTTCCTGCTGGTCCCTCGCCCCTTTGAGAACATTCTGCACCCTCTCTGAGACATCCTTTGGCACCAGGAAGGCAACACACCATTCTGATTTTTTGCTGCTGGCCACAGAAACATCTATCTGTGCCTCTAACTAGAAAGTTTCCTGACATAATTGATCTCTTGGAACCCAATAAACCCTTCATTGCATTAGAGCCAGTCTCAATACCAGAAACTTGGCTGTTCGTGCTACATTCCCCTGAGAATCCATCACCCCCTACATTTTCCAAGATTCGGAGATGCCGGCGAGAATATAACCATCTGTCCTGGGGATACCAAGTTAAAAATCACATTACACCAGGTTATAGTCCAACAGGATTAATTGGAAGCACACTAGCTTTCGGAGCGACGCTCCTTCATCAGGTGATTGTCAATCACCTGATGAAGGAGCGTCGCTCCGAAAGCTCGTGTGCTTCCAATTAAACCTGTTGGACTATAACCCAATTGTTGTGTGATTTTTAACTTGGTACATTTTCCAAAACAACATACTTGTTTGAAATGGGGATAGCCACAGAAGACTCCTGTCCTACCTCTCTTACCTTTCTCGGAGTTAACCCATCTACCTGACTGTATCTGCGGCTTTTCCCCCTTTCTATAACTTCCAGCCATCACACCCCCTTGCTCTTGTAAATACCCCATTGCCTCTAACTGTCACTCCAACTGATCCATTCGATCTGACAGGATTCGTACCCAATGACATTTATTGCAGATATAATCCTCAGTAACATGTAAACTCTCTCGAAACTCCCACATCCGACAAGAAGAGCATATCACTCTACTAAAGACCATTTTGGTCCTTCCAATCTACAGACCCAGAAAGTAGCACTGTCTTACTGCTCTACAAAACACTGGCTAACGTAATACTTATGGCTTCTATTTTTAAAAGTTAAATCAAGAGGCAGATCCCAATTAAAACATATAATTAAGAAAGAACCCACTCTCCTCACTACTGTAGATTGACAGCAAGGGTATACTTAAAACTATTCACTTATCTGTTTCTGTGCTGTGACCTTTCCCAAACAGGTTCCTCCAAGATCAGTTGTGAATTTCACTGTTTGTTTCGTTTGCCTGGATTCACTCTGAAGTTCAGCGATACATGAATTCAAACAGCAAAGGCAGTAACTGCACAGGTTCACTGCTGTGTCAGTTAGCAGTGTGGGTTTCTTTCTCTCTCTCTCTCTCTCCTGCACAGACCATGTGTTGCCTTTGTCTGTTCCTCTCCCTTTTATATGTGCCTGTTTTGACTTTTTTTTCTCCAAAGTTCCAAAACAATGCAACAGCATATAAAACAGTAATTGCTGCTCCTGGAATTCGAGGAAATCACCTCCAGCATCTAAAATACCTCAAAAAAGGAGCAGCTCTTACAGCTACAAATTTTTCCCATCCTCCATCTTGGAATACCCAGAATCCCTTGGATTACATTAGGATGGGATGAAGTTGGAGGGCTATAGAGATAAGGATGGAGAGTGGGATTGTCTGGGTCACTCTTTCAGGAGCCAGAACAGACAGGGTGGGTTGAATGGCCTCCTGAACTGTAAACCCCCATGGTTCAGTGACACCAGGTAGTATTTGTTATGCACAGGCAATTAGCATCTGACCAAGGGAGAGAATCTAACCATCGCCCCCTTGACGTTCAATAGTGTTACCATCACAAATCCTTCTCCTTTTCTACCACCAAGGAAAGTCTCCATTGGCCAGAAAGTGTTTTATTTTTAAATCTCTGAAGAGAGGAAATAATGTTTTATTTCATTTGACTTGAAGAATCTATGGTGTTTCAGAATGTATTGGGTTATTTCAGAATATAAACATTTACATTTTCACATTAGGAATTGTCTGTGTTGGCTAGATTGGGACCTTTATTGAATAGGGTTTATTTACAGTAAATCTATACGTTAGTGGTTATTAAAGAAATTGTATTGATTTATCATTTCATTCTAAGTCTCGTATCGAGAGAGCACTTGAGTAAAAATTTTTTTGTTTAATGTTACAATTGATAGGGTCGTGGAACTGGAGCAGTGGTGCACTCGCTCCAGCTCAATTGTAACCGAGGGATGAGAATCTTCAATGATGAAGGTAGGTTGGAAAGGCTTAATGGAGGTTTCACAATGAGAACTAGATGGTTAATTGAAAAGACAGAATTCAGGGAGAAGGCAGGAGACGAGCACTGAGTGAATTGTTCATTTACAGAGCCAGTACAGGTAAGATGGGTTGATAGGTCTTCTTCTGTATCATAACCAGTCTGTGATCCTCCAATTCTGCTCCCACTGATGCAGAGGGAATGCAGGTTAGGTTCACCAAACACATTCCTGGGATAGTGGAACTTTCCTTTCAGAGAGGGATTGAGGAGACTTGTCTCCCGCTTCTCAGGGGGTTAGACAAATGAAGGACAATTTCTTGGGAACATCTGAAATTCTTTGAGTTTTCGTGGATGGATGCAGAAAGAACACTTGCCGTGAGTCTGACGTCTAGATCCAGGGACACTATCTCAGAATAAGAGGCAGGTCCTTTCAGAATGGGGTTTCTTTATTCAGAGGATGGTGGAACTTTGGAATCCTCTGGCCCACAGAGCAGCAGGATCTCAATCTTTTATAATCAATCACAGGATGTAGATGTTTCTGGCTAGGCCAGTATTTATTGCCCAGCCCTAGTTAGCCAGAGGCTAGTTGAGAGTCACCAGCTTTGCTGTGGGTCTGGAGTCACGTGTAGGCCAGACCAGGTAAGGATGGCAGTTTCCTTCCCCAAAGGACATTAGTGACCCAGATGGAGTTTTTCCAACAATGGTTGTCATTAGACACTTAATTCTAGATTTTAATTGAATTTAAATTCCACCAACTGCCATGGTGGGGTTTGAACCTGGGGTCCCTGGAACATTAGGCGAAAGCGAGGACTGCAGATGCTGGAGATTAGAGTTAAGAGTGTGGTGTTGGAAAAGTGCAGCAGCATCCGAGGAGCAGGAATAAGGCCGGGAGTCTTGGTGGGGGTGGAGAGATAAATGGGAGGGGGGGTGGGGCTGGGGAGAAGGTAGCCCGGAGTGCAATAGGTGGATGGAGGTGGGGGTAAAGGTGATAGGTCAGAGGGGAGATGTGGAGCAGATAGGTGGGAAGGAAGATGAACGGATGGGCGGGTCATGAGGACGGTGCTGAGCTGAAAGGTTGGAGGGCATGACCCGAGCAGTTTGTACGGGTGCTACTTCCCACAGAGGGCTGAGGAGATATGGGTTCAAAGGTAATGGCATTATCAGGGTTTCCAGCTTAATAACCCAGTGTTAATACCACTGTGCTATTGCCTTCTCTTTAATCATTGATGCTTAGGACAAAGCATGTTAGATGTCTGGACATCAAAGGATATGGAGATAGCTCATGAAAGTGATGGTGAAGTAATTACTCCTCGATGATCAAATTCAATGGTGGAGCAGGTTTGAGGGACCGAACAGCCTCCTCAAATTCCTTTGTTTTTTCTGTGCCTCCACTTCCAGCACACAGCGCCCTCAATGCATCTTCCAGCTCTCTCTCACACACATGAGGTGATGACCATCTCCATCCCATAAGAGACAATCCAAGCACTCCTTAACATTCCATGACGTTATCATCACTGAATTCCCCATGATCAACATCCCAGGGGTGACCACTGGCCAGAAACTCAATTGGACTCGTCACATAAACGCACTGGCTACAAGAGCAGGTCAAAGGCTAGGAATACTGCAGCATTTGCTGCCTATCCCGAGTTGCCCCTGAACTGAGTGGTTTGTGAGGCCATTTCAGAGGGCAGGTCAGAGCCAACCACATTGTTGTGGGTCAGGGGTTATACACATGCAGTAAAAAGCATGAGTGAGCCAAGTAGGATTTTATGACCATTGGTTATAATTGAATGGTAACTATGGCTCAGCAGTTAGCACTGCTGCCTCACAGCACCAGGGACCTGGGTTCGATTCCACCCTCGGGTGACTGCCTGTGTGGAGTTTGCACATTCTCCCCGTGTCTGCGTGGGTTTCCTCCAGGTGCTCCGGTTTCCTCCCACAGTCCAAAGATGTGCGGGTTAGGGTGGATTGGCCATGCTAAATTGCCCGTAGTGTTCAGGGATGTGTAAGTTAGGTAAATTAGTCAGGAGTAAATGTAAAGTAAGGGGGAATGCGTTTGGGTGGGTTACTCTTCGGAGGGTTATTGTGGACTTGTTGGGCCGAAGGGCCTGTTTCCACACCTTAAGGATTCTAATTCTAAATTTCTAATCAGGTCTTAATAGAATTCCTTACAGCGAGGAAGTAGGCCATTTAGCCCATCAAGTCCACGCCGACCCTCTGAGGAGCATCCCACCCGCCCCTCCCCACAGTCCTCTCCCTGTATCCTGCATCCCCCATGGCTAACCCACCGAGCCTGCAGATCTTTGGACTGTGAGAGGAAACCAGAGCACCTGGGGAAAACCCACACAGACGCAGGGAGAATACGCAAACTCCGCACAGTCAGCTGTCCAAGGGCAGAATCGAACCCCTGGTACTGTGAGGCAGAAGAGCTAACCACTGAGCCATCGTACCGCCCTTGAGTCCAGAGTTTGTTGAACCTAAATTCTGTCTGATGTGGTGGTTGGATTTAAACCTCAGCTCTCTGGGGTCAATAGCTGCTCGGGTCATGTCTGAAAAAAGCCAGAGCTGAGTTCCTTGTCACATGTAATTGGGGAGGATTCAAAGGAAATCAGCAGGGGTGTGGGAGCCAGCAGAGAACATCAGAGAGTAAGACCAGAGTCCACAAAATACTGAGCAAAGCAGTTAGCACTGGAATAGAGAGTAATAAATTTACTGAAAATAATGATGGTTAAATGAGAATCATGCTGCTTTTTTTGTGAACATGCAGAGTATAGCGAATAAGGTTAGGGAGATATGGATGCAATCCCGAGAAACTCAGTGATAACTGAAACCTGGCCGAAGGGAGGCTTGACTGGGTGTTAAATATTCCTGGTTCTAAAAATATAGGAAAGGATTTTTAAAAAGGAGGTGTGGTTTTTGGTGAAGGAAAGCACTGCAGTGCTGGAGAAAAGGATGTCCCAGAAGCTTCAAGGACAGAATCGATTTTGCGAGAGGAATGAAAAGAGTCAAATTACATTTCTCGGTGTAATCGATAGACACATGAGTGGAAAAGGTGTAAAGCAACAAATCCAGAGGGAAATTACAGAGAGGTGCAAACATCATCAAGCAGTTAGAACGGGGGAGTTTAATTATTCATCTATCAATTCAGATATTTTCCAGTCAGACCATATTTAGAGTATTGTGAGCAGTTTTGGGCCCCATATCTCAGGAAGGATGTATTGGCCCTGGACCTTGTTCAGAGGAGGCTCACGAGAATGGTCCCAGGAATGAAAAACTTAGCATATGAGGAATATTTGAGAACTATGGGTCTATACTCGATGGAGTTTCGAAGGATGAGGGGGAATCTAATTAAAAC
The DNA here is from genome assembly GCF_037043375.1 of Chiloscyllium plagiosum. Lineage (NCBI taxonomy): Eukaryota > Metazoa > Chordata > Chondrichthyes > Orectolobiformes > Hemiscylliidae > Chiloscyllium > Chiloscyllium plagiosum. The sequence continues at coordinate 166,184,315 of NW_028270139.1, read as the reverse complement.
TTACAGAATACTGAATGGCCTGGACAGAGTAGATGTTGGGAAGATGTTGGAGAGACTAGGACCCGAGGGCACAGCCTTAGAGTAAAGGGAAGACCCTCTAGAATGGAGATAAGGAGAAACTTCTTCAGCCAGAGAGTGGGGAGTCTGTGGAATTCACTGCCACAGGAGGCTGTGGAGGCCAGGTCATTGAGTATGTTTAAGGCTGGGATAGATAGGTCCTTGATTATCAAGGGGATCAAGGGCTACGGGGGCGGCATGGTGGCTCAGTGGTTAGCCCGGCTGCCTCACAGCACCAGGGTCCCAGGTTCGATTCCAGCCTCGGGAGACTGTCCGTGTGGAGTTTGCACATTCTCACCGTGTCTGTGTGTGTTTCCTCTGGGTGCTCCGGTTTCCTCCCCCAGTCCAAAGTTTTGCAGGTTAGGTGAAATTGGCCGTGTAAAATTGCCCGTAGTGTTAGGTGTATTAGTCAGAGGGAAATGGGTTTGGGTGGGTTACCTTCGGAGGGTCAGTGTGGACTGGTTGGGCCGAAGGGCCTGTTTCCACACTGTAGGGGAATCTAATCTAAAAGCGGGAGAATGGGGTTGAGAAACTTATCAACCATGATTGAATGGCGGAGGAGACCAATGGGCCGAATGGCCTAATTTTGTCTCTGATGTCTTATGATTTTATGATATTGGTTGTATGGGGAAGCAAAGGTCAAGTGTTCCTGCTTTATATGCAGGAGCATTTCCTACAACAGTATGTGTCCAGTTCAACAAAGAAGGAGGCACTGATGGAGTGGGTCTTGGGACAGTTGGGGAATATTTCAGGCACAATGATTGTTGCATGGTAAGGTTTCGGATGATGGACGTCAGTGACAATGGTCAGTCTAGGGTAGGAACCTTCGGAGAGCTGGGCTGGATAGACTGCAGCCAAAGCTGGTGAGAAACAACAGTCACTGAACAATGAGCTACCTTCAAAGAAGTTCAGGGATAGTTGTGGTACATTCCCTTTCTGTGGGACAAATCCAGAGCTCCCTGGGTGACAGAGGAGGAGTCAGGAGGACAGGCTGGATGGGCTGGGACTTTTTTCACGGGAATGTAGGAGGTTGAGGGATGACCTTATAGAGGTTTATAACATCATGAGGGGCATGGATAAAGGGGAATGGCAGGTGTCTTTTCCCTAGGGTGGGGGATTTCAAGATGGGGCGGGGTGTATTTTTAAGGTGAGAGAAGAAATATTTTAAAAAGACATGAGGGCAATTTTCTTTTAAACACAGAGTGGTTCGTGTGTGCAATGAACTTCCTGAGGAAGTGGTGGATGTGGGTGTAGTTACAACGTTTAAAAGACATTTGGATAAGTACTGAAGAGGAGAGGTTTGGAGGGATATGGGCCAGGAGCAGGCAGGTGGGACGGTTCAGTTGGGGAATATGTTCAGCATGGACGGGTTGGACTGAAGAGTTTGTTTCCGTGCTGTGTGACTCTGAGTTAGAAATGACGTTGGGAAGTCATAGGCGGGGGGGGGGGGGGGCATGGCTGAGATGTTAACTGAATAGTCAGCATCTGTTTTTAACCAAAGAGGGAGATGCTGCCCAGTCCATGGCGATAGAGGAGGATACACAGTCACTAGAAGGGATCAAAGTTAATAAGGGACATGATCACAGAAACCTGCAGGACTACTTTTTAACAATGCCAGAGAAACGTAGCAGGTCTGGCAGCATCTGGGGCGAAAAAGCAGAGTTAACATTGGGAGTCTGATGGGACTCCAGGTTGACTCCATGGATGAAAGGGCTGTCATACTCGGAGCAGTTCAAGAGCTTGGGCTTGTATTCACTGGAGTTCAGGAGGAATGGCGGGGGGGAGAGGGAGCATCTGATATATAAAATACCAAAGGGGATTGATAAGGCGGACAGTGAACAGGTAGTCCCCCTTTGTGGGACAGTCTCGAACAACAGGCCATAGATATAGAGTGAGGGGAGGTCGGTTCAACACTGAGATAAGGAGAAACTATTTCTCCCAGAGGGTTGGGAATCTTTGGGACTCACTGGCCCAGACTGCAGTGGGGGCAGAGTCAATCCACAGATCCCAGAAAGAATTAGAACATAGAACAATACAGCGCAGAACAGGCCCTTCGGCCCTCGATGTTGCACCGACCTGTGAACTATTCTCAGCTCATCCCCTTAAACACTATCCCATCATCATCCACGTGCTTATCTAAGGATTGTTTAAATCTCCCTAATGTGGCTGAGTTGACTACATTAGCAGGTAGGGCTTTCCACACCCTTACCACTCTCTGCATAAAGAACCTGCCTCTGACATCTGTCTTAAATATATCACCCCTCAATTCGTACAAGCTGACGTCATCATCCTAGGAAAAAGACTTTCACTGTCTACCCTATCTAATCCTCTGATCATCTTGTAGGTCTCGATCAAATCCCCCCTTAGCCTTCTTCTTTCCAATGAGAACAGACCCAAGTCTCTCAGCCTTTCCTCATAAGACCTTCCCTCCAGACCAGGGAACATCCTGGTAAATCTCCTCTGCACCTTTTCCAATGCTTCCACATCCTTCCCGAAATATGGGGACCAGAACTGTACACAATATTCCAAGTGCTTCCACACCAGCGTTTCATATAGTTGCAGCATGATATTGCAGCTCTGGAATTCAATCCTTCTCCGAATGAAACCTAACACATCATATGCCTCCTTAGCAGCACTCTCACCCTGGGTGGCAACTCTCAGGGATTGGTTTCTGATGAAGAGTGAGATAAAGGGCAGTGGGGAGTAGGCAGAGAGTGGAGTTGAGGCCAGGATAAGGTCAGCCATGATCAAACAGCTGAAGAGCCGACTCCCATTCCTAATCCCTCTGCTCCTGTGACTTCATCAGAGGATGTAACCACAAAGAAGGGAGTCAGTGAGAGAGTTCCTGCCTCTACCACCCTTTTAGGTCCTGACTTCTAGATGCTCACGTGAAAAAAATATTTCCTCAAATCTCCTTCACGTCTCCTGCTCCTTATCTTAAAACAGTGCCCTCTGGTTGTTAATCCCTCTGCAATGGGAAAAAAAAATCGCCTTATTTGGCTCAGTGGTTAGCACTGCTGCCTCACAGCACCAGGGACCCGGGTTCAAATCCAGCCTCGGCTGACTGTCTGTGTGGAGTTTGCACATTCTCCACGTATCTGCGTGGGTTTGCTCCCACAGTCCAAAGGTGTGCAGGTCAGGTGGACTGGCCTTTGCTAAATTGTCCCATCGTGTGCAGGGATGTGTAGGCTATGTGGGGTAGCCATGGGAAATGCAGGATTACAGGGGTAGGGTAGCGGGGTGGGTCCTGGGTGGGATGCTCTTTGGAGGGTGGTGTGGATTCGATGGGCTGAATGGCCTGCTTCCACACTGTAGGGATTCTATCTGCCCTGTGTATGCCCCTCAGAACTTTGTACATCTCAGAGTTCCCCCCCCTCCCCCCCCAACCGCCACCACCCCAAACCCCCCTGACCTAAGGAAAACAGCGACAGCCAATCCAGTTTCTCTTCATAGCCAGGCTCCTGTTTGTGAGTGGGACCATTCCTGGTTGAGGCTGGACCTATCCAGTTTGAACAGGCTACACCTGGACAGCACCAGGAGGGCTGACGTCCTCACACAAAAGCAGGGGGGGGGGTGGTGGATTGGAACTAGATGGGCTAAGGGTGCTGGGATCCTGATGAATGAATCAGATGAGGGAGAGAAGCTGGGAGGGAGTAGGAAGTTAAAACATGAGTGAGTTCAGAATAAAGAGTGAACACAGGCCCAGCACGAGGATGTCTGAGGAATAAGACAGATGAGCTGGGGACACAGATAGGTATGTGGCTATAAGGTGGGCAAGATTGGCAGCTTAACATTCCTGGTTATAGGAAATACAGAGGAGATTGAGAGTAGAAGACGGAAGGGGTGTGACAACATTGATCAATGATAGCAGTGAGGAGGGAGCAGTATCTCAGAAGGAGCAACAACCGAGCACCCAGAGCAAACCCACGCAGACACGGGGAGAACGTGCAAACTGCACACAGACAGTCAGCCGAGGCTGGATTTGACCCCAGGTCCCTGGTGCTGGTGCCACTCAGGTGGATAGAGCTTGTAAGAAGGCCTATGGTGTATTAGCGTTCATTAGCAGAGGGATTGAATTCAAGAGTCGTGAGGTGATGTTGCAGCTGTATAGGACTTTGGTAAGGCCACAGTTGGAGTACTGTGTGCAGTTCTGGTCGCCTCACTTTAGGAAAGATGTGGAAGCTTTGGAGAGGGTGCAGAGGAGATTTACCAGGATGTTGCCTGGAATGGAGAATAGGTCGTACAAGGATAGGGTGAGAGTGCTAGGCCTTTTATCATTGGAACGGCGAAGGATGAGGGGTGACTTGATAGAGGTTTATAAGATGATCAGGGGAATAGATAGAGTAGACAGTCAGAAACTTTTTCCCTGGGCACAACAGAGTGTTACAAGGGGACATAAATTTAAGGTGAAGGGTGGAAGGTATAGGGGAGATGTCAGGGGTGGGTTCTTTACCCAGAGAGTGGTGGGGGCATGGAATGCGCTGCCTGTGGGAGTGGTAGAGTCAGAATCTTTGGTGACCTTTAAGCGGCAATTGGACAGGTACATGGATAGGTGCTTAAGCTAGGACAAATGTTCGGCACAACATCGTGGGCCGAAGGGCCTGTTCTGTGCTGTATTGTTCTATGTTCTATGTTCTAAATGAGGAAGTCAAAACACAAGAAAAGGTGGGCTGCTATTGGGTGTGTACAACAGGCTCTGAAACAGTCAGCGAGAGACACAGGGTGAAGGATGTCATCAGTTTCAGATAATAATGAGGCAGGAACAGTTGAGGAGTTTACTCAAATATTAATTGAGAGTTTTATTTTACAAGACAGGGAGGGAAATTAATCCGTAAGTTGTATCTCGGAGAACCAGGAGCCTGTAGGTAGACAGCCCAACAAGAAAGGGGAGAGTTCCAGATGTAAAATTGGGAAATGAGCCTGGGCAGGAGGAAGGCATACCTCCTGCCAAGGGAGCATTCTGCAAGTCATAATTATAATTCAGATTGAGGATTGTTGTGGAATTGGGAAGGATGGATCGAGAAACAAAGTTCTATAGTGTGGAAAGGCTAATTTTGTGAAATTACGAGTTGATTTGTTCCGAGTGGACTGGGAATAGCAACTTGCAGTGGGAGGCTTTCAAGAAGGATACAGCAAGAATATGGGTGAATATGTTCCGGTGAGGAGGAACAGCACAACCAAGGAGAAACACGAGATGTCAAGAGACATGAAGATTAGGATGAAGATAAAAAGAGAGCAGTTTCTGGCTGGTACTGAGGGCCCAGTACAACAGAGGTCCCAGCAAGGAAGAAGGAATGTACAATGTGGCAAAGACTAATGATAAACCAGAGAGTGAAGAAAGGTTTAAAACCAACAAAACGCAACCAAAAAAAAGGGAGAAAATATACATTGAGGGTAAATTTGCAAATGATGTAAAGATAAACAGCAAAAGGTTAAGTTTATATATAAATCATCTTCTACACTGTCCCCATCAAACACTCCCAGGACAGGGACAGCACGGGGTTAGATACAGAGTAAAGCTCCCTCTACACTGTCCCCATCAAACACTCCCAGGACAGGGACAGCACGGGGTTAGATACAGAGTAAAGCTCTCTCTACACTGTGCCCATCAAACACTCCCAGGACAGGGACAGCACGGGGTTAGATACAGAGTAAAGCTCCCTCTACACTGTCCCCATCAAACACTCCCAGAACAGGGACAGCACAGGCTTAGATACAGAGTAAAGCTCTCTCTACACTGTCCCCATCAAACACTCCCAGGACAGGGACAGCACGGGGTTAGATACAGAGTAAAGCTCCCTCTACACTGTCCCCATCAAACACTCCCAGGACAGGGACAGCACGGGGTTAGATACAGGGTAAAGCTCTCTCTACACTGTCCCCATCAAACACTCCCAGGGACAGAGACAGCACGGGGTTAGATACAGAGTAAAGCTCCCTCTACACTGTCCCCATCAAACACTCCCAGGACAGGGACAGCACGGGGTTAGATACAGGGTAAAGCTCTCTCTACACTGTCCCCATCAAACACTCCCAGGGACAGAGACAGCACGGGGTTAGATACAGAGTAAAGCTCTCTCTACACTGTCCCCATCAAACACTCCCAGGACAGGGACAGCACGGGGTTAGATACAGGGTAAAGCTCTCTCTACACTGTCCCCATCAAACACTCCCAGGACAGGGACAGCACGGGGTTAGATACAGAGTAAAGCTCCCTCTACACTGTCCCCATCAAACACTCCCAGGACAGGGACAGCACGGGGTTAGATACAGAGTAAAGCTCTCTCTACACTGTCCCCATCAAACACTCCCAGAACAGGGACAGCACGGGGTTAGATACAGAGTAAAGCTCCCTCTACACTGTCCCCATCAAACACTCCCAGGACAGGGACAGCACGGGGTTAGATACAGAATAAAGCTCCCTCTACACTGTCCCCATCATTACTCCCAGGACAGGGACAGCACGGGGTTAGATACAGAGTAAAGCTTCCCTCTACACTGTCCCCATCAAACATTCCCAGGACAGGGACAGCACGGGGTTAGATACAGAGTAAAGCTCCCTCTACACTGTCCCCATCAAACACTCCCAGAACAGGGACAGCACAGGGTTAGATACAGAATAAAGCTCCCTCTACACTGTCCCCATCAAACACTCCCAGGACAGGGACAGCACAGGGGTTAGATACAGAGTAAAGCTCTCTCTACACTGTCCCCATCAAACACTCCCAGGACAGGGACAGCACAGGGGTTAGATACAGAGTAAAGCTCTCTCTACACTGTCCCCATCAAACACTCCCAGGACAGGGACAGCACGGGGTTAGATACATAGTAAAGCTCCCTCTACACTGTCCCCATCAAACACTCCCAGGACAGGGACAGCACGGGGTTAGATACAGAGTAAAGCTCTCTCTACACTGTCCCCATCAAACACTCCCAGGACAGGGACAGCACGGGGTTAGATACAGAGTAAAGCTCCCTCTACACTGTCCCCATCAAACACTCCCAGAACAGGGACAGCACGGGGTTAGATACAGAGTAAAGCTCCCTCTACACTGTCCCCATCAAACACTCCCAGGACAGGGACAGCACGGGGTTAGATACAGAGTAAAGCTCACTCTACACTGTCCCCATCAAACACTCCCAGGACAGGGACAGCACGGGGTTAGATACAGAGTAAAGCTCTCTCTACACTGTCCCCATCAAACACTCCCAGGTCAGGGACAGCACGGGGTTAGATACAGAATAAAGCTCCCTCTACACTGTCCCCATCAAACACTCCCAGCACAGGGACAGCACTGGCTTAGATACAGAGTAAAGCTCTCTCTACACTGTCCCCATCAAACACTCCCAGGACAGGGACAGCACGGGGTTAGATACAGAATAAAGCTCCCTCTACACTGTCCCCATCAAACACTCCCAGGACAGGGACAGCACGGGGTTAGATACAGAGTAAAGCTCCCTCTACACTGTCCCCATCAAACATTCCCAGGATAGGGACAGCACGGGGTTAGATACAGAGTAAAGCTTCCCTCTACACTGTCCCCATCAAACACTCCCAGGACAGGGACAGCACGGGGTTAGATACAGAGTAAAGCTCCCTCTACACTGTCCCCATCAAACACTCCCAGGATAGGGACAGCACGGGGTTAGATACAGAGTAAAGCTCTCTCTACTCTGTCCCCATCAAACATTCCCAGGACAGGGACAGCACGGGGTTAGATACAGAGTAAAGCTCCCTCTACACTGTCCCCATCAAACACTCCCAGGACAGGGACAGCACAGGGGTTAGATACAGAGTAAAGCTCTCTCTACACTGTCCCCATCAAACACTCCCAGGACAGGGACAGCACGGGGGTTAGATACAGAGTAAAGCTCCCTCTACACTGTCCCCATCAAACACTCCCAGGACAAGGACAGCACGGGGTTAGATACAGAGTAAAGCTCTCTCTACACTGTCCCCATCAAACACTCCCAGGACAGGGACAGCACAGGGGTTAGATACAGAGTAAAGCTCTCTCTACACTGTCCCCATCAAACACTCCCAGGACAGGGACAGCACAGGGGTTAGATACAGAGTAAAGCTCCCTCTACACTGTCCCCATCAAACACTCCCAGGATAGTGACAGCACAGGGGTTAGATACAGAGTAAAGCTCTCTCTACACTGTGCCCATCAAACACTCCCAGGACAGGGACAGCACGGGGGTTAGATACAGAGTAAAACTCCCTCTACACTGTCCCCATCAAACACTCCCAGGACAGGGACAGCACGGGGTTAGATACAGAGTAAAGCTCTCTCTACACTGTCCCCATCAAACACTCCCAGGACAGGGACAGCACAGGGGTTAGATACAGAGTAAAGCTCTCTCTACACTGTCCCCATCAAACACTCCCAGGACAGGGACAGCACGGGGTTAGATACAGAGTAAAGCTCTCTCTACACTGTCCCCATCAAACACCCCCAGGACAGGGACAGCACAGGGGTTAGATACAGAGTAAAGCTCTCTCTACACTGTCCCCATCAAATACCCCCAGGACAGGGACAGCACAGGGGTTAGATACAGAGTAAAGCTCCCTCTACACTGTCCCTATCAAACACCCCCAGGACTGGGACAGCACGGGGGTTAGATACAGAGTAAAGCTTCCCTCTACACTGTCCCCATCAAATACCCCCAGGACAGGGACAGCACAGGGGTTAGATACAGAGTAAAGCTCCCTCTACACTGTCCCCATCAAACACCCCCAGGACAGGGACAGCACGGGGGTTAGATACAGAGTAAAGCTCCCTCTACACTGTCCCCATCAAACACTCCCAGGACAGGGACAGCACGGGGTTGGATACAGAGTAAAGCTTCCCTCTACACTGATAAATTGATTGTAAAGCTCCTCTGACACAGTCCTCATGAAAATTGTCCTTTGCATCTTTTTTGATCTGGATCTCCCAGTTTGTTGGAGTGGGGAGTGGATCGTGTCCCCTCACGTGCCAGAGGAGCTGATGTTGGGATGAAATGTCACTGCAGCAAGCCGCGTCTCAGAGCTCCCTGGTGTGTTGCAGCCTTTTTTGTTTCCTGTGCAGTTTCTGTGGAGCCCCTCCCCCCTCCCTTATCAGCACCACCTTCTACTGCAGCTGAGAGCAATATCTGTGCTCGACAGAATTCTGGAACCTTCTGTCTCTGAGACTCCGTCCCAAACCAGCCTCTGCAGTTAACGTAGCGTGTGAAAGATTGACATTCGGTCTGAGTCGGTGGTATGAGCGATAGTTTACAACGGTGAGGGGGGCATTGAAGGACAAACTGTCCTCATGCTCCGTCCCTCAATGTAATCTTAAAATAAAACTGCACAGAGGTGATCATATCAGCATCCAGACAGATCACACAACTGTTCACCTGAATATTACAACAAGCTGACAATCCTCAGAGGATGAAGATCCTGAACAAAGGGAGAGAGAGGGGAAAAGTGACAGAAACGTAGAGGAAATGGAGAAGGCAAAGAGAGAAAGAGAGGGAAAGACAAGGAAAGTGCAAGGTTAGATGGAGTGTGGGCAAAGAGAGAGAGAGAGAGAGAGAGATGAATAGATGAGGAAAGACAACCAGACGGATAAGTAGAAATAAATACCCAAGGAGGTAAAGGATAGCAGGACAGGTGGCTGAGAGGTGAAAGGGGGGGGGGGGGGGGATACTGAGGGATAGAGTGAGGAAGGAGAGGGGAGCTGGGAATACTGAAGGATGGAGTGAGGAAGGAGAGGGGAGCTGGGAATACTGAAGGATGGAGTGAGGAAGGAGAGGGAGCTGGGAATACTGAGGGATGGAGTGAGGAAGGAGGGGAAGTTGGGAATACTGAGGGATGGAGTGAGGAAGGAGGGGGAGGTGGGGAATACTGAGGGATGGAGTGAGGAAGGATGGGGATTTGGGGAATACTGAGGGATGGAGTGAGGAAGGAGGGGGAGTTGGGAATACTGAGGGATGGAGTGAGGAAGGAGGGGTGTTGGGGAACACTGAGGGATGGGGTGAGGAAGGAGGGGGAGTTGGGGAATACTGAGGGATGGAGTGAGGAAGGAGGGGGGTTGGGGAATACTGAGTGATGGAGTGAGGAAGGAAAGGGAGCTGGGAATACTGAGGGATGAAGTGAGGAAGGAGGGGGATTTGGGGAATACTGAGGGATGGAGTGAGGAAGGAGAGGGGAGCTGGGAATACTGAAGGATGGAGTGAGGAAGGAGAGGGGAGCTGGGAATACTGAAGGATGGAGTGAGGAAGGAGAGGGAGCTGGGAATACTGAGGGATGGAGTGAGGAAGGAGGGGAAGTTGGGAATACTGAGGGATGGAGTGAGGAAGGAGGGGGAGGTGGGGAATACTGAGGGATGGAGTGAGGAAGGAGGGGGAGTTGGGAATACTGAGGGATGGAGTGAAGAAGGAGGGGTGTTGGGGAATACTGAGGGATGGGGTGAGGAAGGAGGGGGAGTTGGGGAATACTGAGGGATGGAGTGAGGAAGGAGGGGGAGTTGGGAATACTGAGGGATGGAGTGAGGAGGGATGGGGAAGTTGGGAATACTGAGGGATTTAGTGAGGAAGGAGGGGGAGTTGGGGAATACTGAGGGATGAAGTGAGGAAGGAAAGGGAGCTGGGAATACTGAGGGATGGAGTGAGGAGGGATGGGGATTTGGGGAATACTGAGGGATGGAGTGAGGAAGGAGGGGGAGTTGGGAATACTGAGGGATGGAGTGAAGAAGGAGGGGTGTTGGGGAATACTGAGGGATGGGGTGAGGAAGGAGGGGGAGTTGGGGAATACTGAGGGATGGAGTGAGGAAGGAGGGGGAGTTGGGAATACTGAGGGATGGAGTGAGGAAAGAGGAGGGTTGGGAATACTGAGGGATGGAATTACGAAGGAGGAGGGTTGGGAATACTGAGGGATGGAGTGACGAAGGAGGGGGGTTGGAATACTGAGGGATGGAGTGAGGAAGGAGGGGGAGTTGGGGAATACTGAGGGATGGAGTGAGGAAGAAGGGGGAGTTGGGGAATACGGAGGGATGGAGTGAGGAACGAGGGGGAGTTGAGGAATACTGAGGGATGGAGTGAGGAAAGAGGAGAGTTGGGAATACTGAGGGATGGAGTGAGGAAGGAGGGGGGTTGGCAGAATACTGAGGGATGGAGTGAGGAAGGAGGGGGAGTTGAGGAATACTGAGGGATGGAGTGAGGAAGGAGGGAGGTTGGCAAAATACTGAGGGATGGAGTGAGGAAGGAGGGGGAGCTGGGAAAATACTGAGGGATGGAGTGAGGAAGGAGGGGGGTTGGGAATACTGAGGGATGGAGTGAGGAAGGAGCGGGGTTGGCAAAATACTGAGGGATGGAGTGAGGAAGGAGGGGGTTGGGGAATACTGAGGGATGGAGTGAGGAAGGAGGGGTTTGGGAAAAAACTGAGGGATGGAGTGAGGAAGGAGGGGGTTGGGGAATACTGAGGGATGGAGTGAGGAAGGAGGGGGTTGGGGAATACTGAGGGATGGAGTGAGGATGGAGGGGGGTTGGGGAATACTGAGGGATGGAGTGAGGAAGTAGGGGGAGCTGGGAATACTGAGGGATGGAGTGAGGAAGGAGGGGGAATTGGGGAATACTGAGGGATGGAGTGAGGAAGGAGGGGGGTTGGGGAATACTGAGGGATGGAGTGAGGAAGGAGGGGGGTTGGGGAATACTGAGGGATGGAGTGAGGAAGGAGGGGGAGTTGGGGAATACTGAGGGATGGAGTGAGGAAGGAGGGAGTTGGGGAATACTGAGGGATGGAGTGAGGAAGGAGGGGGGTTGGGGAATACTGAGGGATGGAGTGAGGAAGGAGGGGGAGTTGGGGAATACTGAGGGATGGAGTGAGGAAGGAGGGGGGTTGGGGAATACTGAGGGATGGAGTGAGGAAGGAGGGGGAGTTGGGGAATACTGAGGGATGGAGTGAGGAAGGAGGGGGTTGGGGAATACTGAGGGATGGAGTGAGGAAGGAGGGGGTTGGGGAATACTGAGGGATGGAGTGAGGAAGGAGGGGGGTTGGGGAATACTGAGGGATGGAGTGAGGAAGGAGGGGGAGTTGGGGAATACTGAGGGATGGAGTGAGGAAGGAGGGGGGTTGGGGAATACTGAGGGATGGAGTGAGGAAGGAGGGGGTTGGGGAATACGGAGGGATGGAGTGAGGAAGGAGGGGGAGTTGGGGTATACTGAGGGATGGAGTGAGGAAGGAGGGGGTTGGGGAATACTGAGGGATGGAGTGAGGAAGGAGGCGGAGGTGGGGAATACTGAGGGATGGAGTGAGGAAGGAGGGGTTTGGGAAAATACTGAGGGATGGAGTGAGGAAGGAGGGGGTTGGGGAATACTGAGGGATGGAGTGAGGAAGGAGGGGGTTGGGGAATACTGAGGGATGGAGTGAGGATGGAGGGGGGTTGGGGAATACTGAGGGATGGAGTGAGGAAGTAGGGGGAGCTGGGAATACTGAGGGATGGAGTGAGGAAGGAGGGGGAGTTGGGGAATACTGAGGGATGGAGTGAGGAAGGAGGGGGGTTGGGGAATACTGAGGGATGGAGTGAGGAAGGAGGGGGAGTTGGGGAATACTGAGGGATGGAGTGAGGAAGGAGGGGGGTTGGGGAATACTGAGGGATGGAGTGAGGAAGGAGGGGGAGTTGGGGAATACTGAGGGATGGAGTGAGGAAGGAGGGGGTTGGGGAATACTGAGGGATGGAGTGAGGAAGGAGGGGGTTGGGGAATACTGAGGGATGGAGTGAGGAAGGAGGGGGTTGGGGAATACTGAGGGATGGAGTGAGGAAGGAGGGGGAGTTGGGGAATACTGAGGGATGGAGTGTGGAAGGAGGGGGGTTGGGGAATACTGAGGAATAGAGTGAGGAAGGAGGGGGGTTGGGGAATACTGAGGGATGGAGTGAGGAAGGTGGGGGTTGGGGAATACTGAGGAATGGAGTGAGGAAGGAGGGGGAGGTGGGGAATACTGAGGGATGGAGTGAGGAAGGAGGGGAGAGGGGGAATACTGAGGGATGGAGTGAGGAAGGAGGGGAGGGGGGGAATACTGAGGGATGGAGTGAGGAAGGAGGGGGGTTGCGGAATACTGAGGAATAGAGTGAGGAAGAAGGGGGAGCTGGGAATACTGAGGGATGGAGTGAGGAAGGAGGGGGTTGGGGAATACTGAGGGATGGAGTGAGGAAGGAGGGGGAGTTGGGGAATACTGAGGGATGGAGTGAGGAAGGAGGGGGAGTTGGGGAATACTGAGGGATGGAGTGAGGAAGGAGGGGGTTGGGGAATACTGAGGGATGGAGTGAGGAAGGAGGGGTTTGGGAAAATACTGAGGGATGGAGTGAGGAAGGAGGGGGTTGGGGAATACTGAGGGATGGAGTGAGGAAGGAGGGGGTTGGGGAATACTGAGGGATGGAGTGAGGAAGGCTGGGTTTGGGAAAATACTGAGGGATGGAGTGAGGAAGGAGGGGGTTGGGGAATACTGAGGGATGGAGTGAGGAAGGAGGGGATTGGGGAATACTGAAGGATGGAGTGAGGATGGAGGGGGGTTGGGGAATACTGAGGGATGGAGTGAGGAAGTAGGGGGAGCTGGGAATACTGAGGGATGGAGTGAGGAAGGAGGGGGAGTTGGGGAATACTGAGGGATGGAGTGAGGAAGGAGGGGGGTTGGGGAATACTGAGGGATGGAGTGAGGGAGGAGGGGGGTTGGGGAATACTGAGGGATGGAGTGAGGAAGGAGGGGGAGTTGGGGAATACTGAGGGATGGAGTGAGGAAGGAGGGAGTTGGGGAATACTGAGGGATGGAGTGAGGAAGGAGGGAGGTTGGGGAATACTGAGAAATGGAGTGAGGAAGGAGGGGGAGTTGGGGAATACTGAGGGATGGAGTGAGGAAGGAGGGGGGTTGGGGAATACTGAGGGATGGAGTGAGGAAGGAGGGGGAGTTGGGGAATACTGAGGGATGGAGTGAGGAAGGAGGGGGTTGGGGAATACTGAGGGATGGAGTGAGGAAGGAGGGGGAGGTGGGAAATACTGAGGAATGGAGTGAGGAAGGAGGGGGTTGGGGAATACTGAGGAATAGAGTGAGGAAGGAGGGGGTTGGGGAATACTGAGGGATGGAGTGAGGAAGGAGGGGGTTGGGGAATACTGAGGAATAGAGTGAGGAAGGAGGGGGTTGGGGAATACTGAGGGATGGAGTGAGGAAGGAGGGGGAGCTGGGAATACTGAGGGATGGAGTGAGGAAGGAGGGGGTTGGGGAATACTGAGGGATGGAGTGAGGAAGGAGGGGGAGTTGGGGAATACTGAGGGATGGAGTGAGGAAGGAGGGGGAGTTGGGGAATACTGAGGGATGGAGTGAGGAAGGAGGGGGAGGTGGGAAATACTGAGGAATGGAGTGAGGAAGGAGGGGGTTGGGGAATACTGAGGAATAGAGTGAGGAAGGAGGGGGTTGGGGAATACTGAGGGATGGAGTGAGGAAGGAGGGGGAGCTGGGAATACTGAGGGATGGAGTGAGGAAGGAGGGGAGTTGGGGAATACTGAGGGATGGAGTGAGGAAGGAGGGGGGTTGGGGAATACTGAGGGATGGAGTGAGGAAGGAGGGGGGTTGGGGAATACTGAGGGATGGAGTGAGGAAGGAGGGGGGGTTGGGGAATACTGAGGGATGCAGAGGCACGCAGAAACAGCTGGAGGATTGTTTGGTCTTTAACAGTTTCAGATTGCCAGGCGTCTTTCCTTTTTCTCCTGCGTTAATGAGAAGCACAGACCAGTGCAAACTGGCACAGCTCAGTGCAGCAAGAGAGAGAGAGAGAGAGTCTGCAGTTTTCTGTTGTTGGGGGAAGGAGGGAGGTGGAGGGTGGGGCTCAATGCAGCACTGGAGAGGGCTGTCGAATGCAGTTGGTTTGCCAGCTCCTCCTGCTTGGCCTTATACAGCATCCCTGCTGCAGAACCCTGACAGGAACACTGCATGTCATTGCACACGAACAATTACAAACGTCTGCAACTGCAGAAACAGACCCTCGTCCCAAGTGCTTCGTTACTTGCTCCCCTCCTCCCAGCTCATTGAAAATGATCCTTCTTGTTCCTCTCTCCCTCATTGTCAATCTTTGGTCCTGTGTCTGTCAGGTTCAGGCGGGTTGAGTGGACAAAGATACTGTGAGCCAAGTCCCTCTGTCAGTCCTGACCAGTTCTGCTAACCCCGAGACCCACATGGAATAGGAGCAGCGGAGGCCATTCAGCGCCTCAAGCTAGTTCTGCCTTTCAATACAATCCTGGCTGGCCCCAATGACACTTTCCTCTCTGCCCTCCGAAGCAAACTAGCATTTATTCAATGACCCAGCCTCCACTGCAGTTGAGCCATTGAACTCTCTGAGAGAAAGAAAGATCCATCTCAACCCCTTTCCCATCCCGAATTTTCATACCGTGAACCCTGGCTCAGGATGAGAGGAAACGTCCTACCAGCAACCACCCCTCCAATTCCCCTCGGGATCTGACACATTTCAATTAGATTCCCACTCCTCCTCCTCACTGAGGTAACGGCACAACCCGGGTGTTGCTGAAAAAAGGACACATTTTGTCAAAGCTATTTTCTTGCGCTCATCAGGACCATTTATCTCTCAGCTCGCTCCCCCCCCCCCGACCCACAAGCCTCCTTCCTGATGAAGGGCTTATACCCGAAACATCGATTCTCCTGCTCCTCAGATGCTGCCTGACTGGCTGCACTTTTCCAGCACCACACTTTCGACTCTGATTTGCAGTCCTTACTTTCTCCCATTTGCAAGAAATGCCAAATTAAAGGGAAAACACTATTTGTTCAATACAAGGGTGCTGATTAGTTGACAATAGACCCTAACTGGTTGATGTGGAGGATGTACCAGTTGATGACAACTGACAGTTAACTGCCAAGTTTGTTTAAATTTATAAAAGGGGTCATTGAATCTGATTGGTCAAGGCACTGTCCTGATAAATGACCCAGACAGTGGCAAAATATCTGTTTGGTTGCAAAGAAACAGAAGCAGTGTCATCACGTTGCTGAACAGAGAGACCTTGGAGTGCAGGTTCATAGCTCCCTGAAAGTGGAGTCGCAGGTAGATAGGATAGTGAAGAAGGTGTTTGGTCTGCTTTCCTTTATTGGTCAGAGTATTGAGTACAGGGGTTGGGAGGTCATGTTGCGGCTGTACAGGACATTGGTTAGGCTACTGTTGGAATATTGTGTGCAGTTCTGGTCTCCTTCCTATCGGAAAGATGTTGTGAAACTTGAAAGGGTTCAGAAAAGATTTACAAGGATGTTGCCAGGGTTTGAGCTACAGGGAGAGGCTGAACAGGCTGGGGCTGTTTTCCCTGGAGCGTCGGAGGCTGAGGAGTGACCTTATAGAGGTTTACAAAATTATAAGGGGCATGGATACGGTAAATAGACAAAGTCTTTTCCCTGGGGTCGGGGAGTCCAGAACTAGAGGGGCATAGGTTTAGGGTGAGAGGGGAAAGATATAAAAGAGACCTAAGGGGAAAGTTTTTCACGCAGAGGGTAGTACGTGTGTGGAATGAGCTGCCAGAGGAAGTGGTGGAGGCTGGTACAAGTACAACATTTAAGAGGCATCTGGATGGGTATATGAATAGGAAGGGTTTGGAGGGATATGGGCCGGGTGCTGGCAGGTGGGACTAGACTGGGTTGGGATATCTGGTCGGCATGGACGTTTCCATGCTGCACATCTCTATGACTCTATGTGTTCTTTCATTCTGTGGCAAAATATGTAGCTTCTAAATTGACAATTTGATATCAGTTCTCTGTTTTCTGCTGATGAGCCACCCCTCTGTCTGTGCTCCTTTTGGAAACCTGGTTACAGTCAGGACGTTGAGGAATATGATGCAGTGTTTACTACTGAACACTCACTGTTTCATGGGATGGCAGAACAGCCCTGAGTACCTGGATGGTCTGGTGGAGGGCACACTGCCTCTTCACCCTGTTTTATACTTGATCATTAGATGTGGGCATCACTGGCTGGATCACTATTTATTGCCCATGCCTAATTACCCAGAGGGCAGTTCAGAGTCAACCACGTTGCTGTGGGGCTGGAGTCACATGGAGGCCAGACCAACTCAGGGTGGCAGTTTCCATCCCTGAAGGACATTAGCAAACCAGGTTATAATTAGCAAGGGTTGCACGGTCATCATTATATTCCAGATTTTTACTGCAGTGATTTTAACATCCGTTCCGCTGGGATGTGAACCTGTGGTCCCAGACTTTAGTTGGGGTTTTGGATGACAAATCATGTCCGATTACAACTACACCACTGCTCCCTGGTGCTGTCCCAGCCCCTTTGGTCTGTGACAGAGGAACAGCAGGAGGCCATTTAGCCCCTCGAGCCTATTACACAGGGGCAGCAGTACATCATTCAGCCCCTTGCACCTATTACACAGGGACAGAAGAGGCCATTCAGCCCCTCGTGTCTGTTACACATGGACTGCAGGAGGCCAATCCCCCCCATGAGCCTGTTATACAGGAACATCAGGAGGCCACTCAGCCCCTCCAGGCTGTTACACAGAGACAGAGGGAGGTCATTCAGCCCCTTGTGTCTGTTACACGGGGACAGCAGGATGTCACTCAGCCCCTTGCATCTTTTACAATGGAACAGGTGGAGGCCACTCAACCCCTTGAGCCTGTCACACAGGAACAGGAGGATGCCACTCAGCCTCTTGAGCCCTGTCACGCAGAGACAGCAGGAGGCCATTCAGCCCCTTGTGTCTGTTACACGGGGACAGCAGGAGGCCATTCAGCCCCTTGTGTCTGTTACACGGAGACAGCAGGAGGCCATTCAGCCCCTTGTATCTGTTACACGGGGACAGCGGGAGGTCACTCAGCCCCTTGTATCTGTTACACGGGGACAGCAGGAGGCCATTCAGCCCCTTGTGTCTGTTACACGGGGACAGCGGGAGGTCACTCAGCCCCTTGTATCTGTTACACGGGGACAGCAGGAGGTCACTCAGCCCCTTGTATCTGTTACACGGGGACAGCAGGAGGTCACTCAGCCCCTTGTGTCTGTTACACAGGGACAGCAGGAGGTCACTCAGCCCCTTGTATCTGTTACACAGGGACAGCAGGAGGTCACTCAGCCCCTTGTGTCTGTTACACGGGGACAGCAGGAGGCCATTCAGCCCCTTGTGTCTGTTACACGGGGACAGCAGGAGGCCATTCAGCCCCTTGTGTCTGTTACACGGGGACAGCGGGAGGTCACTCAGCCCCTTGTATCTGTTACACAGGGACAGCGGGAGGTCACTCAGCCCCTTGTATCTGTTACACGGGGACAGCAGGAGGTCACTCAGCCCCTTGTGTCTGTTACACAGGGACAGCAGGAGGTCACTCAGCCCCTTGTATCTGTTACACGGGGACAGCAGGAGGTCACTCAGCCCCTTGTGTCTGTTACACAGGGACAGCAGGAGGTCACTCAGCCCCTTGTATCTGTTACACAGGGACAGCAGGAGGTCACTCAGCCCCTTGTATCTGTTACACGGGGACAGCAGGAGGTCACTCAGCCCCTTGTATCTGTTACACGGGGACAGCAGGAGGTCACTCAGCCCCTTGTGTCTGTTACACGGGGACAGCAGGAGGTCACTCAGCCCCTTGTATCTGTTACACGGGGACAGCAGGAGGTCACTCAGCCCCTTGTGTCTGTTACACGGGGACAGCAGGAGGTCACTCAGCCCCTTGTGTCTGTTACACAGAGACAGCAGGAGGTCACTCAGCCCCTTGTATCTGTTACACGGGGACAGCAGGAGGTCACTCAGCCCCTTGTATCTGTTACACAGAGACAGCAGGAGGTCACTCAGCCCCTTGTGTCTGTTACACGGGGACAGCAGGAGGTCACTCAGCCCCTTGTATCTGTTACACGGGGACAGCAGGAGGTCACTCAGCCCCTTGTATCTGTTACACGGGGACAGCAGGAGGTCACTCAGCCCCTTGTATCTGTTACACGGGGACAGCAGGAGGTCACTCAGCCCCTTGTATCTGTTACACGGGGACAGCAGGAGGTCACTCAGCCCCTTGTGTCTGTTACACGGGGACAGCAGGAGGTCACTCAGCCCCTTGTATCTGTTACACGGGGACAGCAGGAGGTCACTCAGCCCCTTGTATCTGTTACACGGGGACAGCAGGATGTCACTCAGCCCCTTGTGTCTGTTACACGGGGACAGCAGGATGTCACTCAGCCCCTTGTATCTGTTACACAGGGACAGCAGGAGGTCACTCAGCCCCTTGTATCTGTTACACAGGGACAGCAGGCGGTAACTCAGCCCCTTGTATCTGTTACACAGGGACAGCAGGAGGTCACTCAGCCCCTTGTATCTGTTACACAGGGACAGCAGGAGGTCACTCAGCCCCTTGTATCTGTTACACGGGGACAGCAGGAGGTCACTCAGCCCCTTGTATCTGTTACATGGGGACAGCAGGAGGTCATTCAGCCCCTTGTATCTGTTACACAGGGACAGCAGGAGGTCACTCAGCCCCTTGTATCTGTTACACGGGGACAGCAGGAGGTCACTCAGCCCCTTGTGTCTGTTACACAGGGACAGCAGGAGGTCACTCAGCCCCTTGTATCTGTTACACGGGGACAGCAGGAGGTCACTCAGCCCCTTGTGTCTGTTACACGGGGACAGCAGGAGGTCACTCAGCCCCTTGTGTCTGTTACATGGGGACAGCAGGAGGTCACTCAGCCCCTTGTGTCTGTTACACGGGGACAGCAGGAGGTCACTCAGCCCCTTGTATCTGTTACACGGGGACAGCAGGAGGTCACTCAGCCCCTTGTATCTGTTACATGGGGACAGCAGGAGGTCACTCAGCCCCTTGTGTCTGTTACATGGGGACAGCAGGAGGTCACTCAGCCCCTTGTGTCTGTTACACGGGGACAGCAGGAGGTCACTCAGCCCCTTGTGTCTGTTACACGGGGACAGCAGGAGGTCACTCAGCCCCTTGTGTCTGTTACACAGGGACAGCAGGAGGTCACTCAGCCCCTTGTATCTGTTACACGGGGACAGCAGGAGGTCACTCAGCCCCTTGTGTCTGTTACACGGGGACAGCAGGAGGTCACTCAGCCCCTTGTGTCTGTTACACGGGGACAGCAGGAGGTCACTCAGCCCCTTGTGTGTGTTACACAGGGACAGCAGGAGGTCACTCAGCCCCTTGTATCTGTTACACAGGGACAGTAGGAGGTCACTCAGCCCCTTGTATCTGTTACACGGGGACAGCAGGAGGTCACTCAGCCCCTTGTGTCTGTTACACAGGGACAGCAGGAGGTCACTCAGCCCCTTGTGTCTGTTACACGGGGACAGCAGGAGGTCACTCAGCCCCTTGTGTCTGTTACACGGGGACAGCAGGAGGTCACTCAGCCCCTTGTGTCTGTTACACGGGGACAGCAGGAGGTCACTCAGCCCCTTGTGTCTGTTACACGGGGACAGCAGGAGGTCACTCAGCCCCTTGTGTCTGTTACACGGGGACAGCAGGAGGTCACTCAGCCCCTTGTGTCTGTTACACAGGGACAGCAGGAGGTCACTCAGCCCCTTGTATCTGTTACACAGGGACAGTAGGAGGTCACTCAGCCCCTTGTGTCTGTTACACAGGGACAGCAGGAGGTCACTCAGCCCCTTGTATCTGTTACACAGGGACAGTAGGAGGTCACTCAGCCCCTTGTATCTGTTACACGGGGACAGCAGGAGGTCACTCAGCCCCTTGTGTCTGTTACACGGGGACAGCAGGAGGTCACTCAGCCCCTTGTATCTGTTACATGGGGACAGCAGGAGGTCATTCAGCCCCTTGTATCTGTTACACAGGGACAGCAGGAGGTCACTCAGCCCCTTGTATCTGTTACACAGGGACAGCAGGAGGCCACTCAGCCCCTTGTATCTGTTACACGGGGACAGCGGGAGGTCACTCAGCCCCTTGTATCTGTTACACAGGGACAGCAGGAGGTCACTCAGCCCCTTGTGTCTGTTACATGGGGACAGCAGGAGGTCACTCAGCCCCTTGTATCTGTTACACGGGGACAGCAGGAGGTCACTCAGCCCCTTGTGTCTGTTACACAGGGACAGCAGGAGGTCACTCAGCCCCTTGTGTCTGTTACACGGGGACAGCAGGAGGTCACTCAGCCCCTTGTGTATGTTACACGGGGACAGCAGGAGGTCACTCAGCCCCTTGTGTCTGTTACACAGGGACAGCAGGAGGTCACTCAGCCCCTTGTGTCTGTTACACGGGGACAGCAGGAGGTCACTCAGCCCCTTGTGTCTGTTACACGGGGACAGCAGGAGGTCACTCAGCCCCTTGTATCTGTTACATGGGGACAGCAGGAGGTCACTCAGCCCCTTGTGTCTGTTACACAGGGACAGCAGGAGGTCACTCAGCCCCTTGTGTCTGTTACACGGGGACAGCAGGAGGTCACTCAGCCCCTTGTGTATGTTACACGGGGACAGCAGGAGGTCACTCAGCCCCTTGTATCTGTTACACGGGGACAGCAGGAGGTCACTCAGCCCCTTGTATCTGTTACACGGGGACAGCAGGAGGTCACTCAGCCCCTTGTATCTGTTACACGGGGACAGCAGGAGGTCACTCAGCCCCTTGTATCTGTTACACAGGGACAGCAGGAGGTCACTCAGCCCCTTGTGTCTGTTACACAGGGACAGCAGGAGGTCACTCAGCCCCTTGTATCTGTTACATGGGGACAGCAGGAGGTCACTCAGCCCCTTGTATCTGTTACACGGGGACAGCAGGAGGTCACTCAGCCCCTTGTATCTGTTACACGGGGACAGCAGGAGGTCACTCAGCCCCTTGTGTCTGTTACACGGGGACAGCAGGAGGTCACTCAGCCCCTTGTGTCTGTTACACAGGGACAGCAGGAGGTCACTCAGCCCCTTGTGTCTGTTACACGGGGACAGCAGGAGGTCACTCAGCCCCTTGTGTCTGTTACACGGGGACAGCAGGAGGTCACTCAGCCCCTTGTATCTGTTACACGGGGACAGCAGGAGGTCACTCAGCCCCTTGTGTCTGTTACACGGGGACAGCAGGAGGTCACTCAGCCCCTTGTATCTGTTACACGGGGACAGCAGGAGGTCACTCAGCCCCTTGTATCTGTTACACAGGGACAGCAGGAGGTCACTCAGCCCCTTGTGTCTGTTACACGGGGACAGCAGGAGGTCACTCAGCCCCTTGTATCTGTTACACGGGGACAGCAGGCGGTAACTCAGCCCCTTGTATCTGTTACACAGGGACAGCAGGAGGTCACTCAGCCCCTTGTGTCTGTTACACAGGGACAGCAGGAGGTCACTCAGCCCCTTGTGTCTGTTACACAGGGACAGCAGGAGGTCACTCAGCCCCTTGTATCTGTTACACGGGGACAGCAGGAGGTCACTCAGCCCGTCGGTGTTCCTGCTGCGGAGCAGAGAGTGAAGGGGGGCGGTGCCTGAGATTGCCGCGGTCCTCCCGGATTGGCTGGGCTGGCGGATGGGGGGCTGGGGATCCTGGGAGTGGGCGGGACCTCGGCACGCGGCGTTGGGGCGGGGCCTGGTGCCGGGGGGGGGGCGGGGCCTGGGGGCCGAGGGGGGGCGGGGCGTGACGCCTGTATAAAAGAGCCGCCGGGCGCGTTCTCCCTCACACACACCCCGGCGATGAGCGTGTACGATCCGGTCGGGCCCCCGCGGAGGCCCTGGGATGAGGGCCGCCCGCCGCCGGCCTCCCCTTGCAAGCCGGTGCCGCGGGGCTCGATGCTGGGCCGGCGGGCCGCCCGGGCCTCGGCCTCGGCCTCCTCCCCGGAGCGGGAGCTGCCGCAGCTCAGCGCCGAGCTGCTGGGCCTGCGGGCCCGCGAGCGCCAGCAGCTGGCCGAGCTCAACGACCGCTTCGCCGGCTACATCGAGCGCGTGCGCCGGCTCGAGCAGCAGAACCGCGCGCTGGCGCTCGAGCTGCAGGCGCTGCGCGAGCGGCACCGCGAGCCGCCCCGCCTGCACGCGCTCTACGAGCACGAGATCCGCGGGCTGCGCGCGCTGCTGGAGGCCGAGGGCGCCGACAAGGCCCGGATGGAGGCCGAGCTGGGGCGCATGCGCGCCGCCTACGCCCGCGCCAAGGAGCGGTACCAGGAGGAGCTGAGGCTGCGGCTGGACGCCGAGGAGCGGCTGCAGGCGGCCCGCGGCGGGGCCGACCGGGCGGCGCTGGCCAACAGCGGCCTGGAGGCCGGCGTCGCCTCGCTGCTGGAGGAGATGGCCTTCCTGAAGAAGCTGCACGGCGAGGAGAGCGCCGAGCTGGAGGGCCGCCTGCAGGCCGCCGCCGCCCTGGGGGAGGGCGGGGAGGCCGAGCCGCCCGGGGCCGGGCCCGGGGCAGGGGGGGCCGGGGCCGAGCTGTCCCAGGCCCTGCGCGACATCCGCCGCCAGTACGAGCGGCTCGCCCACAAGAACATGCAGGCGGCCGAGGACTGGTACCGCGCCAAGTTCGCCGCCGTCTCCGAGGCGGCCAGCCGCCACAGCCAGGCCGCCCGCTCCATCCGACAGGAGACCGCCGGATACCACCGGCTGCTGCAGGCCCGCGCCGCCGAGACCGAGCGCCTCAAGGAGGCCATCCAGGGTCTGCACCGCCAACTCGAGGGGCTGGAGGAGCGGCAGGGCCAGGAGGTGCACAACCACCAGGTCAGGGGGAGGGGCGTGGGGGGGAGGGGCACAAGTACCAGGTCAGGGGGAGGGGCGTGGGGGGGAGGGGCACAAGTACCAGGTCAGGCGGGAGGGGCGTGGGGGGGAGGGGCACAACCACCAGGTCAGGGGGAGGGGCATGGGGGGGAGGGGCACAAGTACCAGGTCAGGCGGGAGGGGCACAAGTACCAGGTCAGGGGGAGGGGCACAACCACCAGGTCAGGGGGAGGGGGGGCACTGGGGGGGAGGGGCACAAGTACCAGGTCAGGGGGAGGGGCAGTGAGGGGTGCGGGGGGAGGGGCACAAGTACCCCTCCCTGGGCACAACCACCAGGTCAGGGGGAGGGGGGGCACTGGGGGGGAGGGGCACAAGTACCAGGTCAGGGGGAGGGGTACAGGTACCAGGTCAGGGGGAGGGGCACAAGTACCAGGTCAGTGGTGGGGGGAGGGGCACAAGTACCAGGTCAGGAGGGGGGAGTGGAGGTGGGGCACTGAGGGGGGAAGAGGGCACTAGGGGGAGGGGATGGAGGTGCACAAGTACCAGATCGCTGTTGGGTGGGGCACTGAGGGGGAACTGAGATGTGGTCACGGAGGTTGGGGGGGAGAAGCCCTACACAGACAACTGTGGGGGAGGGGGTGTGCACAGATGAGGGTCACTGATGTTAGGGGATGGGGGGAGAGGGTCTGCACTGATATCTACAGGACCTGGAGGGTTGGCAGAGTGAGGAGGTGCACGATCATCAAGTCAGGAGGGTCACTGGGCGAGAGGGATAAGAGCCTCTCAGAGGGTGGCATCAGTAGATGTGTGCCATGATCTGGAACATGCGGCTTGAAACAGCGGTAGGAGCAGTGTCAGAAATAAACGTTATCGTTGAGTTAGGTCAAATCCTGAACGGAATATTTACAGGGATGCAGCGCACCAGAAGAAAAATCAACTGGATAGCTCTACCAAAGAGTTAGCAGAGATACAGTTGGGTAAATGGCTTCCCCTCGAGCTGTCATTCTGCTATCATTTACCAGGCAGTCAGGTAGAATGAGCAATTAAATCACCAGGGCATTGTAGGCTATGGGCCAATTGTAGGTAAATGGGGTTAGTGTCATTTGGTGTTTGGCAAAGACATGATGGGCCAAAGGGCCTGGCTCAATGCTGTATGATTCTATGACACTGGTGTCAGTTTCTCATCAAAGGCTTACAGTCATTGTCAAAAATATTTGATTTTATGAAACAGTAAACTGAGTAAATGGCAATCTCTTCTACTGAGAAGATGATTATAGATTGGTAAAATGTTTGACTAGTGTTTTTAATTTCACTGTTTTTCTGTTCCTGGTGCTTTAACTAACAAAGGGCTGCTCTCCTAAAACAATAATTACAATTTTCTTCAATTCATCAGTTATTGGGAAATTAAACTGCTGCTACCAAACAAGCATTTGTCTTTATCGTCACTGATGTAGTGTTTGGTGCAGTGGCGAAAGAGGGCGGGTGAGGAGGAGGAGAGATAATGGAGAGGAAAAATCGGAACGACAGAGTGGGAGAAAGACCGAGGGGGATAAAGACAGGACAAAGAAAAATGAGGGGAAAAAAATGACAGGTTGGTAGAGGTCAGACAAAGACGCAGATTGGGGACGGACGTGGTTAAGCAGGGACAGAATTATTAATGAGTACATTCCCCAGATGATAACGCACTGCAGCAAAATTTTTCAAATGATGCTGAGTGCAGAGGGAGGAGGATGGATAGATGGCAAGGGCTGAGCCATCCAGCTGAGTGCATGGTTGACCTTAAACAATTCCAAACCATCTCTGTCAACCATCTTCAGAAATGAGGTTTGATTTTATATCTTCAATGTCTTTATATCGCTTGATAGTCTGACTGTGCATCCAAATCAGGGGAGGGGCAGGCAGAGAACAGAGATTAAGACTGGGACGGACAGAGAGAATGCGATCGGAGAATTGGCCTAAGATAGAGAGGAGGAGGATAAAGACAGAGACACAGAGCAATACAGAAAGAAAGGGACAGATAGAGATAGTGAGAGGAACAGAGGTGGGATTGGTAGAGGTAAAGTGAGTGATAGAGACAGTAAAAGCTGCAAATAGGAAGGGGACTAGCATTGAAAACACAACAGAAAACAGCACAGGCATAGGTACAGGGATGAGAGGGTGAATGTTTGGGTGAGGGGATGAGTCAGTTACTAGGTGGTTCTGATTATTTGAGCTTGCTGCTGCTGCATGCTCAGTCTTTCTTTCTCTTGCTCTCTTCCCCCTCTACACCCCCCTTTTTTTTTTCCCTTTTTTTTTCTTTTGTGTGTTACAGGAGAGGATCAGTGAGTTGGAGAAAGATATCAATGATGCCAAACAAGAGATGGCTCGTTACCTGAGAGAATACCAAGACCTCCTCAATGTCAAGATGGCTCTAGATATTGAGATTGCAGCTTACAGGTAGGCCATCATTCACTGCTAAAGGCACTGCTAAATCCTGTCCTCTCCATCAGCCGGGCTGTCTTTCTGTCTCACTTATCCTTTGTTTCTCGTTCTGTCATTTTACTTCTCTCTCCATCTGACTTCTTTCTCCCTTTTTGTCTCCGGGAAAACAGCCCCAGCCTGTTCAGCCTCCCCCTATAGCTCAAATCCTCCAACCCTGGCAACATCCTTGTAAATCTTTTCTGAACCCTTTCAAGTTTCACAACATCCTTACGATAGGAAGGAGACTAGAATTGCACGCAATATTCCAACAGTGGCCTGACCAATGTCCTGTACAGCCACAACATGACCTCCCAACTCCTGTACTCAATGCACTGACCAATAAAGGAAAGCATACCAAACGCCGCCTTCACTATTCTATTCACCTGTGACTCCACTTTCACGGAGCTATACACCTGCACCTCTAGGACTCTTATTAATCAGCACTCCCCAGGACCTTACTATTAAGTGTATAAATCCTGTCCTGATTTTTCTTTTCAAAGTGCAGCACTTCACATTTATCTAAATTAAACTCCATCTGGCCACTCCTCAGCCCATTGGCCCATCTGATCAAGATCCCATTGTAATCTGAGGTAACCCTCTTCACTGTCCACTACACCTCCAATTTTGGTGTCATCTGCAAACTTACTAACTATACCTCCTATGTTCACATTCAAATCATTTATATAAATGTTGAAAAGTGGACACAGCGCTGATCCTTGTGGCATATCACTGGTCACAGGCCTCCAGTCTGAAAAACAAATGGCTAGTTCTCAGATTCCCTATGATCTAACCTTATTAACAAATCCACCATGAGAACCTTGCTGAATGCCTTGCTAACGTGTTCTTTCTATATCTCCATCTCATAAGTAATGCGAGGGAGCTGATTTCAATAGGGCAAGGACAGAGCTGGTTGGATAGACTGGAGCTGAGGGCTGGCAGGATTAACATTGTGCTACCTTCAGACAAGAGATGGTTTGTGTCCAGTTGAGCCTTATCCCCTCAAAATGGAAGAGTTGAACAAATAGCAGGTGGCTCAGTGGTTAGCACTGGTGCCTCAGCACCAGGGACCCGGGTTCGATTCCAGCCTCAGGCAACTGTCTGTGTGGAATTTGCACATTCTCCTCATGTCTGCGTGGGTTCCCCCTGGGTCCTTCGCATCTCAATTTTGAAGGGTCATCCCTTCACTCTGAAGCAGTGCTTTTGTCCTTCCTGATTTATATGTTAATGGTTTACATTTTGGTGTGTGGGGATAATTTTAAAGTTTAAATGTGATACTAAACTTGGTGGATTGTAAACAGTTGAGGAGGTGTGGGGGTTTTGGGGGTGTGGGTTCTATTCCCCGGACAGAAGCTGCTGGAATTGAAATGCTCAGAATAAAAATCTAGAATTGAAAACTCGTCAGGGAGGGGAATCTGTTCTTAATCCATCTATGGCTTCAGTTAACTCTCAAATACCCCGTAACATGGTCCAGCCCGAGGCAGTTAGGGATGGGTACTGACTGTTGGTCTGGGCCAGTGCTGCCCACTTTACAGGACAGAGTAAATGAAAAGTGATGGAGGGTTTGACAGTGTACAGAAAGCAGTGATCTCTTGTGGGGATTCAGGATTGAGGCTATCAGCATGAGAGAGGGATACTTTATTCCAGCTGGGGATGTGGGGAGAGTGGACTCAGGAGTTGTTGTAGCAGAAAGCTGAATGAATAAATGAGGGAGAAAAAGGATCAGGTGAGATGACAAGGAATGGCAAACGCTGCAGGTAAAGCATAAATACTAGCATGGAGTGGTTGAGCTGATTGGCCTGTGTCAGTGTTTATAAATACTGATGCCACCCCTAACTTGACAATTATTGGACTGTGGGGAGGATGTCTCACTATCCAGGACCCTGAGCAAGCCTGGCTCTCCCATTCCAACTTGCCCAGTGGTTCTGTTCACTTCCCAGTGTCTCATGTTAACTGCAGGAGAATTTAACACAGCCAAATATTTTACATAGGTTTGAAATCCTAACTATTGTGTGTGACAGTGTGAGAACAGAAAATGGTAACATAAATGAAAGTGGGAGAGAAAATGAGTGGGGGGGCGGAGGAGAGTGAGAAAGAGAGCAAAAGGGAGTGTGTGGGAATGTGACATGGGTAAGACAGAAAGGAGAGGTCGATACTGTCTCTGTTCAACTGGCTATCTTTCATTTTGTTCCTTTTTGTGTCTCCTGTTTAGGAAACTGCTGGAGGGTGAGGAATTCCGGTTCAGCTTGTCCTCAGTGCATCCCTACAGTTAGTCATCCATCTGCAGAATGTTGACCATGTGGTCCCATAGCTGACAACACAGAGCACTCATTAGCCATCGCTCCTTACCCTCTGGTTGTCTTAAATTCCCTGCTCCCCTTCCATTTCCATAGAGACCACTCACAGCTCCAGTTACTGAGACCTGCTGACCCTGACCAAAAACCAAATTCCAAGTTTACACACAGGACCGGAAGTGTTAGTGTGCCCGTGCACTTAAATACTATTCAGTTGAATGTTGCAGTTTGCAATGGAATAAGATGCTAATATTGGCTATGTTCCAGTCTCTCCCCTCCCCAGTCTTTCTGCGTGACCCACTGGTCTCCACCTGGGAAGGAAATCTTCTGTCCTATTCACGCCATGATCCTGTACCCTCTCACTCCCTGACCCTGTGGCTTCTGGTCTCTGTGCCCCTGACCCTGTGCCCTCTTGCCCCTCACCCTCTGGTTCCCTGATCCTGTGACCTCTGGGTTCCTGACTGCCAACTTGCCCCTTGACCCTGTGCCCTCTGCCCCCAGTCCCCTCCCATTCCCTGGGGGGGAAACTGGGTTTCTGTCAATCTGAGACAGTCACCATGCTCAAGCCGGTGAGTCCAATCTGTGCTGGAGCCTCTTGGTGGAACTGAAGAGAGAACGTAACATGCCCTCTGAGTCAGAGCGTGATCCCACTGAGGGGTAAAACTCCTGGTAAAAAGGAGCGATCACACAATCGGGCTGAGCCGAGGAGTCAGAAAATAATAGGAGAGTGACACCTTAGAGACAGGAGGAGTGTGTAACAGAGGGACATGGGGAGTGACTGAGGAAAAGTGTCAGAGACCACACACCCAATAATGCAGTGACAGACAGAGACACAGATGACAAGAGCAAGAATAACAAAGGGAGAGAGGGGCATGGGGAAAGACTGAAAGTGACAGAGAAAGACAAGGTAACAGTGATGGGGACAGTGAAAGAAAAGAGAATGACAGGCAGAGAGTAACAGACCAAGATTGAGGTAGAGTGAGACACAGAAACAAAGATGCATAGAGAGAGACACACACAGAAGGTAACAGCTTTAGAAAAGCAGAAATTAATGGAGATGGAGAGGAATACATAGTGCTGGAGACTGACAGAAAAAATAACAGATGAGTGTGAAAGAGATGAAGACCAATTTGGTTTTTTTGTAGAACCATGGACCTAATTACAGTGAAAAGCTTTGTTTTGTGAGCAGTACAGAGCAAGGCACAGGCTACACTGCACAGGAAGTGCACAAAGCAAGTTTGAAGTTAGAGAAAGTTAATAACAGCAGGGAAGAAACTGTTCCTGAATCTGTTGGTGTATGTGTTCAGGCTTGTGTATCTTTTGCCTGACAGAGCTTGTAGGAGAGCATTACTGGGGTGGGAGGGGGAGGGGGCTTTGATAGAGGTAAAGAATATCAGCGAGAGAGAGATTAACAGAAAATATGAGGGGCACAGAAATTGATAAAGATACAGAAGTAATTGAGGCAGAGGAATGGGCAACAAATTCTGGCCTAACCAGAATTAATGAATGAAAAAGAGAGCAATTGTGATAAAGAGAGACAGTAACCAAGTCTCAGATAGCTGATAGTGGAAAAAGTCACAAAAATAAAAAGACAGGATGCTGAGGATCTGAAATAAAAACAGAAATTGCTGGAGTAACTCAGCATCTCTGGCAGGATCTGTCAAGAGAAAGCAGAGTTAATGTTTTGAGTCCTGTGTGACCTTTAAGGGTCACTAGATCTTTGTTAACTCTGTTTCTCTGTGCTGAGTTTCTCCAGCAATTTCTGTTTTGTTTAGGAAAGTAATAAGAGAAAGTGAGTATAACAATGACAGGGTCAGAGTAACACAGAAACACAGGGACCGAGATAATCAGACATGAAGAGCAGAGAGATGGACAGACGGGAACATGTACAGGATGATAGGGAGAAACAGTGACTAAGGCAGCAAGATAGAATTATTGTGCACAGACAGATTGAATATCACAGATGGATATGTAGAGTGAAAGAAACTGACTTAAAAGTGGGGAGTGAGGGACTGGGTGAGAGATGCAGAGAAAGATACAATTCACAAATACAGTGAAAGCTAGAAGAATATAGATACAAATAGAGAAGCAACAGAATGACAGCTATAAAGAGGAAGGCTGATAGAAGGGTGTGGACTAAGGGCTGGGAAATGGGGTTGGAATGGTGAGGTGGCTTTATTGACTGGAGCAGAATTGATGGGCTGAAGGGCTGTTATCTGAGCTGTAGATCTCTCTAACAGTGTAAAATGGGGAGAAGGAAGGATATTGACGTGAGGTTGTATTGAGAAATACAGGGTGGGGACGACAGAGGTACAGACCGCAGAAAATGGAGACTGAAATCAAGAGGAGCCCCTGGACATATCGACAGACTGTATAAAGCTGGAGCAAGTGTAGACATGGACTTCATCTCAGTCAGATCATTTACACACTGAAATCTGGAAAAGTCTCAGGCGAATACAGAAGCAGAAAAAGTGACCCCAGGGCATGGAGAAATGGGACCAGTGAAACAATCTAATTCCAAACTAGTCATGTAAATGTTAGGCTCTCGGGCACTCCCACCTGCTGCAGTCTGAGATGTCTGTGTGTAGCCACCACTGACACTGAGACTCCCACACACTACAGCGAGCTCTCTGAACGGAATCGGTCAGTACTGCCTGCCCAGTTACCATATGGGCTCATAGCTCACTGGTGTGGATAAACAGCCAGCACCAAGACACCACAGTCTGAAAGACAACACACACAACTCATGCCACGAGATGGCCAGTACCCCCAACTGTCTGTAACTGTCCCCAATCTTGCAGCATCTCCTGGAAGTGACCATCTGGAATCTACAGAAACTGGACAGGTTTGAGATTAGACTTTCTCTGCTTCTAACAACGTGTGGATTTCTAACCAGAACACTCAGCCCTGGTACTCACAATTCCTCACTCCCTCCCTCCTCACCTCATTCGCTCCCTCCCTGCTCCCCTCATCCCTCACTGTTCCCTCCTCCCTCAGTAAGGTAAAGGCCAATGTAATTGTTTTTGAGACAATGCGAATGTAATTAGGAAAACTGGTCTGGAAATTTCAATTGGCCAGCAAGCAAATTGAAGGTCAAACAAAAAGATCAGTGTGTGGGGAGTGACAGTGACAAGAGGGCAGTGTGGATTGCAGTAGATCCAATATGAGGGGAGGTGACAATGATAAGTGGGTCCTGTCTATGCATTGTAATGGACCCAATATGAGGGGGATACGTCAAATGGGCCTTATCTGTGGATCCAGTGTGTGGGGGAGTGACAGTGACAAGTGGGTCACTGGGTCTGTTTTGGGGAGGGAGGGGGGAGCACAGAGAAGAGGTGGTGGTGACTGTGTCAAGTGGGCCCTGTTTGTGGATCTCAATGGATCCAGTGTGATGGGTGACCATGTGAGGTGGGTCCTGTCTGAAAGATTACAGACCAGTTGCTAATAATGTAACCGTTTGGCTGTGTGTGAAGATCACTGCACTATTCCCTCACACTGCTTTGGAGGTTAGACTAATTAATGGAATAACTTAGAGTTTGCTCGATATTATCTCTACTGTAAAATCATTAACATCAATGGAATGCATCATGCTCAACTAATAAAATTCTTACAGAAAAGTCAAACTGCCTATTGGTCTTATTCTGCAAACTGCAATGAAGAGAGAGCAGGAGGACCTGGTTTTGGATGGTATGATCCCAGCTAATGGTATTACTGGACAGCACAGCACAGCGCAGCTCAGAATAAAATTGGGATTGATGTATCATTTTGTTTCAATTGCAGTGATCTGTCACTGAGACACAATCACAAGAGGGTTCTGTGTTAATAAGTTCATTGAACAGATGAATAAATAAAAGTCAAACTTGTGTAAACATAGAATCATAACATAGAACAGTACAGCACAGAAGAGGCCCTTCAGCCCATGATGTTGTGCCAACCATTGATCCTCATGTAAGGTAAACCTACTGTACAAACTCAAATTTCTGTGACCATATGCATGTACAGCAGTCTCAAATATCCCTAATGACCTCACTTCCACTGCTGCTGGCAACATATGCCATGCTCTCAACTTTCTAAAGAACCGACCTCTAACATCCCCTCTATACATTCCGCCAAACAGTTTAAACCTATGACCGCTCGTGTTAACAATTTCTTCCCTGGGAAAAAGTCTCTGGCTATCAACTCTATCTATGCCTGTCATTATCTTGTACACCTCAATTAGGTTTCCTCTTTTCCAAAGAAGCAAAGTCCAAGCTCAGTCAACTTCTCTTTGTAAAATAAGCCCTCCATTCCAGGAAGCATCCTGGTAAACCTCCTCTGAACCCTCTCCAAAGCATCCGCATCTTTCCTATAATAGGGTGACCAGAACTGGACACTATTCCATGTGCAGTCTAATCAAAGTTTTATAGAGCTGCAACACGATCTCATGGCTCTTAAACTCAATCCCGCTGTTAATGAAAGCCAAAATACCATATGCTTTCTTAACAACCCTGTCCACTTGGGTGGTAATTTTAAGGGATCTATGTACCTGCATACTAAAATCCTGCTGTTCCTCCTCACTGCAAGATTCCTGTCTTTAATCCTGTGCTCAACTTTCAAGTTCGACCTTCCAAAATGCATCACTTTGCATTTATCCAGGTTGAACTCCATCTGCCACCTCTCAGCCCATATGTGAATCCTGTCAGTGTCACGCTGCAGCCTACAACAGTCCTCTATACTGTCAATGACACCGCCAACCTTTGTGTCGTCTGCACACTTGCTAACCCATCCTTCAATATCCTCATCCACGTCATTAATAAAGAATAGGGGCCCAAGAACAGACCCCTGTGGAACACCACTTACCACTGCCTTCCAGGCAAAATACTTTCCTTCCACTACCACTCAACCAGCCAATTCTGTATCCAGACAGCTAAATTTCCCTGTATCCCATTTCTCCTGACCTTCTGGACGAGCCTACCATGGGGAACCTTATCAAATGCCTTGCTGAAGTCGATGTACACCACATCTACCGCTCAACCCTCATCAACTTGTCTAGTACCATCCTCAAAGAACTCAATAAGATTTGTGAGGCATAACCTGTCCCTCTCAAAGCCGTGCTCTTCCAGATGGTCATAAACCTTATCCCTCAGAATCCTTTCTAGCACCTTGTAGACGACAGATGTGAGACTGACTGGTCTGTAATTGCCGGGGATTTCCCTATTCCCTCAGCACCAGGGACCCGGGTTCGATTCCAGCCTCAGGCAACTGTCTGTGTGGAATTTGCACATTCTCCTCATGTCTGCGTGGGTTCCCCCTGGGTCCTTCGCATCTCAATTTTGAAGGGTCATCCCTTCACTCTGAAGCAGTGCTTTTGTCCTTCCTGATTTATATGTTAATGGTTTACATTTTGGTGTGTGGGGATAATTTTAAAGTTTAAATGTGATACTAAACTTGGTGGATTGTAAACAGTTGAGGAGGTGTGGGGGTTTTGGGGGTGTGGGTTCTATTCCCCGGACAGAAGATGCTGGAATTGAAATGCTCAGAATAAAAATCTAGAATTGAAAACTCGTCAGGGAGGGGAATCTGTTCTTAATCCATCTATGGCTTCAGTTAACTCTCAAATACCCCGTAACATGGTCCAGCCCGAGGCAGTTAGGGATGGGTACTGACTGTTGGTCTGGGCCAGTGCTGCCCACTTTACAGGACAGAGTAAATGAAAAGTGATGGAGGGTTTGACAGTGTACAGAAAGCAGTGATCTCTTGTGGGGATTCAGGATTGAGGCTATCAGCATGAGAGAGGGATACTTTATTCCAGCTGGGGATGTGGGGAGAGTGGACTCAGGAGTTGTTGTAGCAGAAAGCTGAATGAATAAATGAGGGAGAAAAAGGATCAGGTGAGATGACAAGGAATGGCAAACGCTGCAGGTAAAGCATAAATACTAGCATGGAGTGGTTGAGCTGATTGGCCTGTGTCAGTGTTTATAAATACTGATGCCACCCCTAACTTGACAATTATTGGACTGTGGGGAGGATGTCTCACTATCCAGGACCCTGAGCAAGCCTGGCTCTCCCATTCCAACTTGCCCAGTGGTTCTGTTCACTTCCCAGTGTCTCATGTTAACTGCAGGAGAATTTAACACAGCCAAATATTTTACATAGGTTTGAAATCCTAACTATTGTGTGTGACAGTGTGAGAACAGAAAATGGTAACATAAATGAAAGTGGGAGAGAAAATGAGTGGGGGGGCGGAGGAGAGTGAGAAAGAGCAAAAGGGAGTGTGTGGGAATGTGACATGGGTAAGACAGAAAGGAGAGGTCGATACTGTCTCTGTTCAACTGGCTATCTTTCATTTTGTTCCTTTGTGTCTCCTGTTTAGGAAACTGCTGGAGGGTGAGGAATTCCGGTTCAGCTTGTCCTCAGTGCATCCCTACAGTTAGTCATCCATCTGCAGAATGTTGACCATGTGGTCCCATAGCTGACAACACAGAGCACTCATTAGCCATCGCTCCTTACCCTCTGGTTGTCTTAAATTCCCTGCTCCCCTTCCATTTTCATAGAGACCACTCACAGCTCCAGTTACTGAGACCTGCTGACCCTGACCAAAAACCAAATTCCAAGTTTACACACAGGACCGGAAGTGTTAGTGTGCCCGTGCACTTAAATACTATTCAGTTGAATGTTGCAGTTTGCAATGGAATAAGATGCTAATATTGGCTATGTTCCAGTCTCTCCCCTCCCCAGTCTTTCTGCGTGACCCACTGGTCTCCACCTGGGAAGGAAATCTTCTGTCCTATTCACGCCATGATCCTGTACCCTCTCACTCCCTGACCCTGTGGCTTCTGGTCTCTGTGCCCCTGACCCTGTGCCCTCTTGCCCCTCACCCTCTGGTTCCCTGATCCTGTGACCTCTGGGTTCCTGACTGCCAACTTGCCCCTTGACCCTGTGCCCTCTGCCCCCAGTCCCCTCCCATTCCCTGGGGGGGAAACTGGGTTTCTGTCAATCTGAGACAGTCACCATGCTCAAGCCGGTGAGTCCAATCTGTGCTGGAGCCTCTTGGTGGAACTGAAGAGAGAACGTAACATGCCCTCTGAGTCAGAGCGTGATCCCACTGAGGGGTAAAACTCCTGGTAAAAAGGAGCGATCACACAATCGGGCTGAGCCGAGGAGTCAGAAAATAATAGGAGAGTGACACCTTAGAGACAGGAGGAGTGTGTAACAGAGGGACATGGGGAGTGACTGAGGAAAAGTGTCAGAGACCACACACCCAATAATGCAGTGACAGACAGAGACACAGATGACAAGAGCAAGAATAACAAAGGGAGAGAGGGGCATGGGGAAAGACTGAAAGTGACAGAGAAAGACAAGGTAACAGTGATGGGGACAGTGAAAGAAAAGAGAATGACAGGCAGAGAGTAACAGACCAAGATTGAGGTAGAGTGAGACACAGAAACAAAGATGCATAGAGAGAGACACACACAGAAGGTAACAGCTTTAGAAAAGCAGAAATTAATGGAGATGGAGAGGAATACATAGTGCTGGAGACTGACAGAAAAAATAACAGATGAGTGTGAAAGAGATGAAGACCAATTTGGTTTTTTTGTAGAACCATGGACCTAATTACAGTGAAAAGCTTTGTTTTGTGAGCAGTACAGAGCAAGGCACAGGCTACACTGCACAGGAAGTGCACAAAGCAAGTTTGAAGTTAGAGAAAGTTAATAACAGCAGGGAAGAAACTGTTCCTGAATCTGTTGGTGTATGTGTTCAGGCTTGTGTATCTTTTGCCTGACAGAGCTTGTAGGAGAGCATTACTGGGGTGGGAGGGGGAGGGGGCTTTGATAGAGGTAAAGAATATCAGCGAGAGAGAGATTAACAGAAAATATGAGGGGCACAGAAATTGATAAAGATACAGAAGTAATTGAGGCAGAGGAATGGGCAACAAATTCTGGCCTAACCAGAATTAATGAATGAAAAAGAGAGCAATTGTGATAAAGAGAGACAGTAACCAAGTCTCAGATAGCTGATAGTGGAAAAAGTCACAAAAATAAAAAGACAGGATGCTGAGGATCTGAAATAAAAACAGAAATTGCTGGAGTAACTCAGCATCTCTGGCAGGATCTGTCAAGAGAAAGCAGAGTTAATGTTTTGAGTCCTGTGTGACCTTTAAGGGTCACTAGATCTTTGTTAACTCTGTTTCTCTGTGCTGAGTTTCTCCAGCAATTTCTGTTTTGTTTAGGAAAGTAATAAGAGAAAGTGAGTATAACAATGACAGGGTCAGAGTAACACAGAAACACAGGGACCGAGATAATCAGACATGAAGAGCAGAGAGATGGACAGACGGGAACATGTACAGGATGATAGGGAGAAACAGTGACTAAGGCAGCAAGATAGAATTATTGTGCACAGACAGATTGAATATCACAGATGGATATGTAGAGTGAAAGAAACTGACTTAAAAGTGGGGAGTGAGGGACTGGGTGAGAGATGCAGAGAAAGATACAATTCACAAATACAGTGAAAGCTAGAAGAATATAGATACAAATAGAGAAGCAACAGAATGACAGCTATAAAGAGGAAGGCTGATAGAAGGGTGTGGACTAAGGGCTGGGAAATGGGGTTGGAATGGTGAGGTGGCTTTATTGACTGGAGCAGAATTGATGGGCTGAAGGGCTGTTATCTGAGCTGTAGATCTCTCTAACAGTGTAAAATGGGGAGAAGGAAGGATATTGACGTGAGGTTGTATTGAGAAATACAGGGTGGGGACGACAGAGGTACAGACCGCAGAAAATGGAGACTGAAATCAAGAGGAGCCCCTGGACATATCGACAGACTGTATAAAGCTGGAGCAAGTGTAGACATGGACTTCATCTCAGTCAGATCATTTACACACTGAAATCTGGAAAAGTCTCAGGCGAATACAGAAGCAGAAAAAGTGACCCCAGGGCATGGAGAAATGGGACCAGTGAAACAATCTAATTCCAAACTAGTCATGTAAATGTTAGGCTCTCGGGCACTCCCACCTGCTGCAGTCTGAGATGTCTGTGTGTAGCCACCACTGACACTGAGACTCCCACACACTACAGCGAGCTCTCTGAACGGAATCGGTCAGTACTGCCTGCCCAGTTACCATATGGGCTCATAGCTCACTGGTGTGGATAAACAGCCAGCACCAAGACACCACAGTCTGAAAGACAACACACACAACTCATGCCACGAGATGGCCAGTACCCCCAACTGTCTGTAACTGTCCCCAATCTTGCAGCATCTCCTGGAAGTGACCATCTGGAATCTACAGAAACTGGACAGGTTTGAGATTAGACTTTCTCTGCTTCTAACAACGTGTGGATTTCTAACCAGAACACTCAGCCCTGGTACTCACAATTCCTCACTCCCTCCCTCCTCACCTCATTCGCTCCCTCCCTGCTCCCCTCATCCCTCACTGTTCCCTCCTCCCTCAGTAAGGTAAAGGCCAATGTAATTGTTTTTGAGACAATGCGAATGTAATTAGGAAAACTGGTCTGGAAATTTCAATTGGCCAGCAAGCAAATTGAAGGTCAAACAAAAAGATCAGTGTGTGGGGAGTGACAGTGACAAGAGGGCAGTGTGGATTGCAGTAGATCCAATATGAGGGGAGGTGACAATGATAAGTGGGTCCTGTCTATGCATTGTAATGGACCCAATATGAGGGGGATATGTCAAATGGGCCTTATCTGTGGATCCAGTGTGTGGGGGAGTGACAGTGACAAGTGGGTCACTGGGTCTGTTTTGGGGAGGGAGGGGGGAGCACAGAGAAGAGGTGGTGGTGATTGTGTCAAGTGGGCCCTGTTTGTGGATCTCAATGGATCCAGTGTGATGGGTGACCATGTGAGGTGGGTCCTGTCTGAAAGATTACAGACCAGTTGTTAATAATGTAACCTTTTGGCTGTGTGTGAAGATCACTGCACTATTCCCTCACACTGCTTTGGAGGTTAGACTAATTAATGGAATAACTTAGAGTTTGCTCGATATTATCTCTACTGTAAAATCATTAACATCAATGGAATGCATCATGCTCAACTAATAAAATTCTTACAGAAAAGTCAAACTGCCTATTGGTCTTATTCTGCAAACTGCAATGAAGAGAGAGCAGGAGGACCTGGTTTTGGATGGTATGATCCCAGCTAATGGTATTACTGGACAGCACAGCGCAGCTCAGAATAAAATTGGGATTGATGTATCATTTTGTTTCAATTGCAGTGATCTGTCACTGAGACACAATCACAAGAGGGTTCTGTGTTAATAAGTTCATTGAACAGATGAATAAATAAAAGTCAAACTTGTGTAAACATAGAATCATAACATAGAACAGTACAGCACAGAAGAGGCCCTTCAGCCCATGATGTTGTGCCAACCATTGATCCTCATGTAAGGTAAACCTACTGTACAAACTCAAATTTATGTGACCATATGCATGTACAGCAGTCTCAAATATCCCTAATGACCTCACTTCCACTGCTGCTGGCAACATATGCCATGCTCTCAACTTTCTAAAGAACCGACCTCTGACATCCCCTCTATACATTCCGCCAAACAGTTTAAACCTATGACCGCTCGTGTTAACAATTTCTGCCCTGGGAAAAAGTCTCTGGCTATCAACTCTATCTATGCCTGTCATTATCTTGTACACCTCAATTAGGTTTCCTCTTTTCCAAAGAAGCAAAGTCCAAGCTCAGTCAACTTCTCTTTGTAAAATAAGCCCTCCATTCCAGGAAGCATCCTGGTAAACCTCCTCTGAACCCTCTCCAAAGCATCCACATCTTTCCTATAATAGGGTGACCAGAACTGGACACTATTCCATGTGCAGTCTAATCAAAGTTTTATAGAGCTGCAACACGATATCATGGCTCTTAAACTCAATCCCGCTGTTAATGAAAGCCAAAATACCATATGCTTTCTTAACAACCCTGTCCACTTGGGTGGTAATTTTAAGGGATCTATGTACCTGCATACTAAGATCCTGCTGTTCCTCCTCACTGCAAGATTCCTGTCTTTAATCCTGTACTCAACTTTCAAGTTCGACCTTCCAAAATGCATCACTTTGCATTTATCCAGGTTGAACTCCATCTGCCATCTCTCAGCCCATATGTGAATCCTGTCAGTGTCATGCTGCAGCCTACAACAGTCCTCTATACTGTCAATGACACCGCCAACCTTTGTGTCGTCTGCAAACTTGCTAACCCATCCTTCAATATCCTCATCCACGTCATTAATAAAGAATAGGGGCCCAAGAACAGACCCCTGTGGAACACCACTTACCACTGCCTTCCAGGCAAAATACTTTCCTTCCACTACCACTCAACCAGCCAATTCTGTATCCAGACAGCTAAATTTCCCTGTATCCCATTTCTCCTGACCTTCTGGACGAGCCTACCATGGGGAACCTTATCAAATGCCTTGCTGAAGTCGATGTACACCACATCTACCGCTCAACCCTCATCAACTTGTCTAGTACCATCCTCAAAGAACTCAATAAGATTTGTGAGGCATAACCTGTCCCTCTCAAAGCCGTGCTCTTCCAGATGGTCATAAACCTTATCCCTCAGAATCCTTTCTAGCACCTTGTAGACGACAGATGTGAGACTGACTGGTCTGTAATTGCCGGGGATTTCCCTATTCCCTTTCTTGAAGAGAGGAATTACATTTGCCCCCCTCGGGTACGAATGGTGGAGAGCGAGGATGCAAAGATCTTCGCAAGCGGCGAAGCAATCACATTTCTCGCTTTCCAAAACAGCCGAGGACAAATTTGGTCTGGCCCTGGCACCTTGTCAATCTTAATGTTTGTCAAAATTTTCAGCACATCAGCTTCCTCAATCTCTCCGTTCCAGCATGCACACCTGCTCTTCAATGGTTTCATTCACTACAAGGTCCTTTAGTAAAGACAGAAGCAAAAAACTCATTTAGGGCTTCCCCTACCTCCTCAGACTCTATACACTAGTTCCCGATACTATCCCTAATCGGCACTACTCTTTGATCATTCTCTTATTCCTCACATATGTGCAAAATGTCTTTGGATTCTCCCTAATCCTTCCTGTCAAGTCTTTTTCATGCCCCCTCCTGGCTCTCAGACCATTTTTGAGCTCCTTCCTCGCCTGCCTGTAATCCTTGAGAGCTGAGCAAGACCCTTGCTTCCAGCACCTTACGTAAGCTGCCTTCTTTCTTTTGACGAGACACTCCACCACTCTCGTCATCCAAGGTTCCTTTATCTTGCCTGTCTCAGAGGAACACATTTATGCATCACTTGCAACAACTGTTCCTTAAACAGTCTCCACATGTCTATAGTGCCCTTTCCATGGAACAACTGCTCCCAATCCATGCTTCCCAACGCACATCTGATAGCATCATAGTTTCCATTTCCACAATTAAATATACTCCCATTGTAAATGCTTCTCTCCTTCTCCATAGCTCTGTAGAATGTGAGGATGTTGTGGTCACTATCACCAAAATGCTCTCCCACCGCAAGAATGAAAGAGCAAAATGAGTTCTCTACCTGTGTCTCAATAGTATTCTGTTCAGAGGCTGAAATCTGGAGATGTCATCCCTCAATATTAAGCTTTTATTTTGGAAAGATTTTCCCCATTTCTATCCTGAGAGTTCTGGAGTCTACTTATGTGAATACCCACAAAACTGAGAGTTAGACTGTCTCAGTTTCTAATAGTCTGCAGATTCATACCAAAGCACTCTGCTTAGAGTGTAAATAAACTTTAACAGTAACTGTTGATTTTTCTAAAACAATCTCAAGGAGAGTAGGTACTTGCTTCTGACCCCAGTCATCACTCCTCTAATCTTTCCTAAAAACCTGCTTCTCCAGCTATTCTGTGCTCTAAACACTCATACAGTCAGAGAGATGTACAGCATGGAAACAGAGCCTTTGGACCAACCCAATCTAGTCCCACCTGCCAGCACTTGGCCCATATCCCTCCAAACCCTTCCTATTCATATACCCATCCTGTTGCCTTTTAAATGTTGCAATTGTACCAGCCTCCACCACTTCCTCTGGCAGCTCGTTCCATACACGTACCGCCCTCTGCATGAAAAAGTTGTCCCTTAGGTCTCTTTTATATCTTTCCCCTCTCACCCTAAACCTATACCCTCTAGTTCTGGACTCCCCAACCCCAGGGAAAAGACCTTGTCTACTTATCCTATCCATGCCCCTCATGATTTTATAAACCTCTATAAGGTCACCCCTCAGCCTCTGACGCTCCAGGGAAAACAGCCCCAGCCTGTTCAGCCTCTCCCTGTAGCTCAGATCCTCCAACCCTGGCAACATCCTTGTAAATCTTTTCTGAACCCTTTCAAGTTTCACAACATCTTTCCGATAGGAAGGAGACCAGAATCGCAATATTCCAACAGTGGCCTAACCAATGTCCTGTACAGCTGCAACATGACCTCCCAACTCCTGTCTTGAGAATTATAAGCGGAAACAAGCAAATGGTCTTCAAATTTCACCTGTTGTAAACTCCACTGTATAAATATCATTGACCATTAACACACAGTTCCTCAGATACTTGCTACATGGGGTCACTATTACAGAAGCTCTGTCAGTTTGAATATAATTTTTTTAAGAATCCAGCAATCGTATGTCACTATTTTGAAATCCAAATTTTTTCTTGTATAAAACAATCCTTTCATCACACTCCATAGTATCCCAGAGACAGAGTAAGACAAGCATGCTGCAGAGACATCAGAGAGAGAGAGAAAAATGGGTGTTAAACACAATCTGGGGAAGAGAAAAGCAGAGGAAGAGATTAATCAGATACTGGAGCAAGAGAGAGGCAGGAGGTAAACACACACCCTGAGGATACAGAAGTAAGATAGAATAAAGCAAATTATAGGGAAATATGCAGACACAGTATTCGGTACCAAACCTAGTGCTGTCCCTGTCCTGGGAGTGTTCACTGGGGACTGTAGAGGGAGCCTTGCTCTGTATCTAACCCCAGTGCTGTCTCTGTCCGAAGAGTATTTCATGGGGGCAGTGTAGAGGGAGCTTTACTCTGTATCTAACCCTGTGCTGTCTCTGACCTGAGAGAGTTGATGGGGGCAGTGTAGAGGGAGCTTTACTCTGTATCTAACCACGTGCTGTCCCTGTCCTGGGAGTGTTTGATGGGGTCAGTGTAGAGGGAGCTTTACTCTGTATCTAACCTTATGCTGTCCCTGTCCTGGGAGTGTTTGATGGGGACAGTGTAGAGGGAGCTTTACTCTGTATCTAACCCCGTGCTGTCCCTGTCCTGGGAGTGTTTGATGGGGACGGTGTAGAGGGAGCTTTACTCTATATCTAACCTCGTGCTGTCCCTGTCCTGGGAGTGTTTGATGGGGACAGTGTAAAGCGAGCTTTACTCTGTATCTAACCCCGTGCTGTCCCTGTCCTGGGAGTGTTTGATGGGGACGGTGTAGAGATGGCTTTACTCTGTATCTAACCTCATGCTGTCCCTGTCCTGGGAGTGTTTGATGGGGACAGTGTAGAGGGAGCTTTACTCTGTTTCTAACCTCGTGCTGTCCCTGTCCTGGGGGTGTTTGATGGGGACAGTGTAGAGGGAGCTTTACTCTGTATCT
Source organism: Chiloscyllium plagiosum (assembly GCF_037043375.1). Lineage (NCBI taxonomy): Eukaryota > Metazoa > Chordata > Chondrichthyes > Orectolobiformes > Hemiscylliidae > Chiloscyllium > Chiloscyllium plagiosum. The sequence continues at coordinate 166,141,311 of NW_028270139.1, read as the reverse complement.
AACCTCGTGCTGTCCCTGTCCTGAGAGTGTTTGATGGAGACAGTGTAGAGAGAGTTTTACTCTGTATCTAACCCTGTGCTGTCCCTGTCCTGGGAGTGTTCGATGGGGACAGTGTAGAGAGAGCTTTACTCTGTATCTAACCCCGTGCTGTCCCTGTCCTGGGAGTGTTTGATGGGGACAGTGTAGAGAGAGCTTTACTCTGTATCTAACCTCGTGCTGTCCCTTTCCTGGGAGTGTTTGATGGTGACTGTAGAGAGAGCTTTACTCTGTATCTAACCTCATGCTGTCCCTGTCCTGGGAGTGTTTCATGGGGACAGTGTAGAGAGAGCTTTACTCTGTATCTAACCCCGTGCTGTCCTTGTCCTGGGTGTCTTTGATGGGGACAGTGTAGAGGGAGCTTTACTCTGTATCTAACCCCGTGGTGTCCCTGTCCTGGGTGTCTTTGATGGGGACAGTGTAGAGGGAGCTTTACTCTGTATCTAACCCCGTGCTGTCCCTGTCCTGGAAGTGTTTGATGGGGACAGTGTAGAGTGAGCTTTACTCTGTATCTAACCCCGTGCTGTCCCTGTCCTGGGAGTGTTTGATGGGGACAGTGTAGAGGGAGCTTTACTCTGCATCTAACCCCGTGCTGTCCCTGTCCTGGCAGTGTTTGATGGGGACAGTGTAGAGGGAGCTTTACTCTGCATCTAACCCCGTGCTGTCCCTGTCCTGGGAATGTTTGATGGGGACAGTGTAGAGGGAGCTTTACTCTGCATCTAACCCCGTGCTGTCCTTGTCCTGGGAGTGTTTGATGGGGACGGTGTAGAGAGAGCTTTACTCTGTATCTAACCCCATGCTGTCCCTGTCCTGGGAGTGTTTGATGGGGACGGTGTAGAGGGAGCTTTACTCTGTATCTAACCCCGTGCTGTCCCTGTCCTGTGATTGTTTGATGCGGACAGTATAGAGAGAGCTTTACTCTGTATCTCACCCCGTGCTGTCCCTGTCCTGGGAATGTTTGATGGGGACAGTGTAGAGTGAGCTTTACCCTGTATCTAACCCCATGCTGTCACTGTCCTGGGAGTGTTTGATGGGGACAGTGTAGAGGGAGCTTTACCCTGTATCTAACCCCATGCTGTCACTGTCCTGGGAGTGTTTGATGGGGACAGTGTAGAGTGAGCTTTACCCTGTATCTAACCCCATGCTGTCACTGTCCTGGGAGTGTTTGATGGGGACAGTGTAGAGGGAGCTTTACTCTGTATCTAACCCCGTGCTGTCCCTGTCCTGTGATTGTTTGATGGGGACAGTGTAGAGGGAGCTTTACTCTGTATCTAACCCCGTGCTGTCCCTATCCTGGGAGTGTTTGATGGGGACAGTGTAGAGGGAGCTTTACTCTGTATCTAACCCCGTGCTGTCCCTGTCCTGGGAGTGTTTGATGGGGACAGTGTAGAGGGAGCTTTACTCTGTATCTCACCCCGTGCTGTCCCTGTCCGGGGAGTGTTTGATGGGGACAGTGTAGAGGGACCTTTACTCTGTATCTAACCCCGTGCTGTCCCTGTCCTGGGAGTGTTTGATGGGGACAGTGTAGAGGGAGCTTTACTCTGTATCTAACCCCCGTGCTGTCCCTGTCCTCGGAGTGTTTGATGGGGACAGTGTAGAGGGAGCTTTCCTCTGTATCTAACCCCGTGCTGTCCCTGTCCTGTGATTGTTTGATGGGGACAGTGTAGAGAGAGCTTTACTCTGTATCTAACGCCGTGCTGTCCCTGTCCTGGGTGTGTTTGATGGGGACAGTGTAGAGGGAGCTTTACTCTGTATCTAACCCCGTGCTGTCCCTGTCCTGGGAGTGTTTGATGGGGACAGTGTAGAGTGAGCTTTACTCTGTATCTAACCCCGTGCTGTCCCTGTCCTGGGAGTGTTTGATGGGGACAGTGTAGAGAGAGCTTTACTCTGTATCTAACCCTGTGCTGTCCCTGTCCTGGGAGTGTTTGATGGGGACAGTGTAGAGGGAGCTTTACTCTGTGCTGATATGCAAGAAAACCAACTTCAGCCAAAGGAACAACAGTTTCTACAGCATGGAAAGAGGGGCTGATGATTGGATTATGGTCGACATGGGGATACAATGGAGACATTTGGAACGGGTTCCCGGGGAAGTGGGACCGGTACAAACTGGCCAGGCCACACTTGGGCAGGACCGGGATGGATGTACTTTGGGAGGTGGGTGGGGTTACTTGGTGGAGTGGTTGCGGAGGGTTTAAATTGAATTGAATTTATTGTCATGTGTACCGAGACACAGTGAAAAGCTTTGTCGTGCGAGCAATACAGGAAGCTCACAGAGTTAAAGAACATAGATAAGTGAATAATAGGTAAACAGCGGCAAAAACAAAACAACAGGTACAGAGGAATGTTAAGAGTTTGTGAGTCCATTCAATATTCTAACAGCAGTAGGGTAGAAACTGTTTCGAAACCTGCTGGTGCATGTGTTCAGGCTTCTGTACCTTCTCCCTGATGGTAGAGGTTGTAGAAAAACATTGCCAGGATGGGATGGATCTTTGGGAATGCTGGCGGCCTTTCCTTGACAGTGGGCCTGGTGGATGGCTTCTATAGATGGGAGGTTGGCCTTTGCGATTGTCCGGGCCGAGTTCACCTCTCTCTGTAACCATCTCCAATCTTGAATGGTACAGGTAGTGATACATCCAGGCAGAATGCTCTCGATGACACATCTATAAAAGTTGACAAGGGTATCGTCATCATGCCAAATTTCCTCAGCTGTCTGAGGAAGAAGAGACGTTGTTGGGCCTTTGCATCCACATGAAGAGTCCAGGAAAGCTTGTTGTGGATGACTACTCCCAGGAGCTTGACACTCTCCACTCATTCCACCTCTGTGCAGTTAATGTATAGGAGGGGCATGAGTAACATCCCGCCAAAAGTCAACAATGACTTCCTTGGTTTTGCTGACATTGAGAGCTAGGTTGTTCTCAGTGCACCATTTTTCCAGGTCTTCCACCCCCTGTCTGTAGTCTGTTTCGTCGCCATCTGAGATTTGAGTAACTATGGTGGTGTCATCAGCGAACTTGTAAGTGGCATTAGTCTGGTATTTGGCGACACAGTCATGGGTACGTAGTGAGTACAGAAGGGGGCTGAGTATGCATTCCTGGGGTCTCCAGTGTTGAGTGTTAATGAGGATGAAATATTGTCCCCAACCTTCACTGATTGTGGCCTGTGGGTCAGGAAACTGAGGATCCAGTTACAGAGAGTGGGGCTTAGTCCGAGATCACTAAGTTTAGTAATCGGTCTCGAGGGGATACTAGTGTTGAAGGCTGAACTGTAGTGAATGAGTAGGATTCTTACATAGCTGTTCTTGGTGTCAAGATGTTCTAGGGAGGACTGAAGGGCAAGTGATATGGCATCTGACGTGGAAATGTTGTGGTTCTGTTCGCCGAGCTGGGAATTTGTGTTGCAGACGGTTTATCCCCTGTCTAGGTGACATCCTCAGTGCTTGGGAGCCTCCTGTGAAGCGCTTCTGTGATGTTTCCTCCGGCATTTATAGTGGTTTGAATCTGCCGCTTCTGGTTGTCAGTTCCAGCTGTCCGCTGTAGTGGTCGGTATATTGGGTCCAGGTCGATGTGTTTGTTGATAGAATCTGTGGATGAGTGCCATGCCTCTAGGAATTCCCTGGCTGTTCTCTGTTTGGTTTGTCCTATAATAGTAGTGTTGTCCCAGTCGAACTCATGTTGCTTGTCATCTGCGTGTGTGGCTACGAAGGATAGCTGGTCGTGTCGTTTCGTGGCTAGTTGGTGTTCATCGATGCGGACCGTTAGCTGTCTTCCTGTTTGTCCTATGTAGTGTTTTGTGCAGTCCTTGCATGGGATTTTGTACACTACTCATGCTGGGTTTTGCTCATGCTGGGTATCGGGTCCTTTGTCCTGGTGAGTTGTTGTCTGAGAGTGGCTGTTGGTTTGTGTGCTGTTATAAGTCCTAGTGGTCGCAGTAGTCTGGCTGTCAGTTTGGAAATGCTCTTGATGTATGGTAGTGTGGCTAGTCCTTTGGGTTGTGGCATGTCCTCATTCCGTTGTCTTTCCCTTCGGCATCTGTTGATGAAATTGCGGGGGTATCCGTTTTTGGCGAATACATTGTATAGGTGTTCTTCTTCCTCTTTTTGCAGTTCTGGTGTGCTGCAGTGTGTTGTGGCCCTTTTGAACAGTGTCTTGATGCAACTGCGTTTGTGTGTGTTGGGGTAGTTGCTTTCGTAGTTCAGGACTCGTCTGTGTGTGTGGCTTTCCTGTGTACCCTTGTGGTGAATTCTCCGTTCGGTGTTCTCTGTACCATCATGTCTAGGAATGGGAGTTGGTTGTCCTTTTCTTCCTCTCTCGTGAATCGGATTCCTGTGAGGGTGGAGTTGATGATCCGGTGTGTGTTCTCTATTTCCGTGTTTTTAATGATTACAAAGGTGTCATCCACATATCTGACCCAGAGTTTGGGTTGTATTTGCGGTAAGACTGTTTGTTCTAACCTTTGCATTACCGCTTCTGCTATGAGTCCAGAGATGGGTGAGCCCATGGGTGTGCCGTTGATTTGTTCATATATTTGGTTGTTGAATGTGAGGTGTGTTGTGAGGCACAGGTCCAGTAGTTTGAGTATGCCGTCTTTGTTGATAGGTTCCCCGTCTTGTTGTCTGTTCTGTATGTCCAGCAGGTTGGCTATTGTTTCTCTGGCTAGGGTTTTGTCGATAGAGGTGAACAGTGCCGTTACATCGAATGAGACCATAGTTTCTTCCTTGTCTATGTGTATATTTCTGATGATGTCCAAGAATTCCTGTGTTGACTGAATGGAGTGTCTGGATCCGCTGATCAGGTGTTTCAGTTTCTGCTGTAGTTCTTTAGCCAGTTTGTGTGATGGTGTCCCTGGTAGTGATACTATGGGTCTGAGTGGGATGTCTGGTTTGTGCACTTTAGGTCGTCCATAGAATCTGGGGGTGTTGTTGCTTTCAGATCTCATTCTTTGTAGGTCATAGAACATAGAACATAGAACAATACAGCACAGAACAGGCCCTTCGGCCCACGATGTTGTGCCGAACATTTGTCCTAGCTTAAGCACCTATCCATGTACCTGTCCAATTACCGCTTAAAGGTCACCAAAGATTCTGACTCTACCACTCCCACAGGCAGCGCATTCCATGCCCCCAAACCTGGTTATCTGTCCGTTTTTTTGTAGGTTCCTCAGTGTGTTGTTTATCCTATTGGTGAGCTGTGGGGTGGGGTCAAACTCCCTCTTTTGGTGGGTGTTGGTATCTGCAAGTAGTTGTTGTGCTTTTTGGATGTACTCTGCTTTGTCCAGGATGACCGTCATTCTGCCTTTATCTGCTGGTAGTATGATTATGTTCTTATCGTTTCTTAGTGATTTCAGTGCTTCCCTCTCCTTGGTGTTGAGGTTATGTGTTTGTCTTTTCCTTGTTATCAGGGGTACGATACTTTGTCTCACTGTTTGTTGTGTCTCTTCTGTCAGTCCATTGTTCCTGAGTGTGCATTCTAGTGCTGCTAGGAAGTCTGCTGTCTTGGCGTCCCTGTGGTTGTAGTTGAGTCCCTTGGCCAGTATTGTTCTTTCTGTGTCTGTGAGCTGTCTGTGGGAGAGGTTTCTTACCCAGGTGTGTGTTGTGGTGTCCTCGCTGTTGTGTGTTAGTTTGGACATTTTTTCTTTTAGTGCCGTTTTTTTGTGGCGTGTGGTCCTGTTCTGTCCTATGGTGACAGCCCGTTCTATGGTCTGGGTCCATTCCTGATTGGTGGTTTCTGAAATTAACGATTTTTGGCTCGCAATTTCTTGTCTGTATCTGTGAAGTCTGTTGTGAGCGTCTGTAATCATTACCTGGATCATCCTGAGTCCGTTCTGTCTGGCTGTGTCCCTGGCTTGTGGGTTGTTGACTGGCGGTCTGTATCTGACACTTGGTGGAAGGATTCGATTCTTTCAGCATTCATGCAGGAACTGGAGTTGTTCGTATGTGGCGCTTAGGTGTGACTACTGCGACCACTCGGACTCACAACAGCACACAAACCAACAGCCACTCTCAGACAACAACTCACCAGGACAAAGGACCCGATACCCAGCATGAGCAAAACCAGCATAGTATACAAAATCCCATGCAAGGACTGCACAAAACACTACATAGGACAAACAGGAAGACAGCTAACGATCCGCATCCATGAACACCAACTAGCCACGAAACGACACGACCAGCTATCCTTAGTAGCCACACATGCAGATGACAAGCAACATGAGTTCGACTGGGACAACACTACTATTATAGGACAAGCCAAACAGAGAACAGCCAGGGAATTCCTAGAGGCACGGCACTCATCCACAGATTCAATCAACAAACACATCGACCTGGACCCAATATACCGACCACTGCAGCAGACAGCTGGAGCTGACAACCGGAAGCGGCAGGGACAGACCACTATAAACACCGGAGGAAACATCAAAGAAGCGCTTCGCAGGAGGCTCCCAAGCACTGAGGATGTCACCTAGACAGGGGACGAAACGTCTGGAACACAAATTCCCAGCTCGGTGAACAGAACCACAACAACGAGCACCCGAGCTACAAATTAGATTACTTACAGTGTGGAAACAGGCCCTTCGGCCCAACAAGTCCACACCGACCCGCCGAAGCGCAACCCACCCATACCCCTACCTTTACCCCTTTAACCTAACACTACGGGCAATTTAGCATGGCCAATTCACCTGACCTGCACATCTTTGGACTGTGGGAGGAAACCGGAGCACCCGGAGGAAACCCACGCAGACACGGGGAGAATGTGCAAACTCCACACAGTCAGTCGCCTGAGTCGGGAATTGAACCCGGGTCTACAGGCGCTGTGAGGCACTGGGCCACCGTGCCGCCCACCAATCTTTGCACAAACTTTGAACTGACGTGGATCTGTTGGTCCGATAGGCAAATTGGAGTAGGTCAAGAGTAGTGGGGAGGCTGGAGTTGATTAATGCCATGAGCAGCCTTTCAAAGCACTTCATGACCATCGAAGTTAGGGTCACCGGGCGGTAGTCATTGAGACATGCTGCATGAGCCTTCAGTCAGTGTGGCAGGGGGATGGGAACCAGAGGAGGAGGGCAGTAGATGCAGAAATTGAGGCAGAGGTATAAACCGGGGAAAACATAACTAAGGAGAAGAATAACAGGCTGGGAAATGTTACTGAAAAGAGCAGGGGAGGTGGTCCCTGAAATGCATGTGTTTCAATGTGAGAAATATAATCAGCAAGGGAGATCAACTTAGAGTTTAGGATAGCACTTGGAATTCTGACATTGTTGTGATTACTGAGACAGGGCAGTCAGCTGAATGTCCCAGGATTTGGATGTTTCAGGTGTGATAGGAGGGGATGTAAATGGGATGGAAGAGTTGCACTACAGGAAAAGGAGTCTCTCACAGCTGGACTGAGGGAGGATACATCCGAGGACTCGTGCAACGAGGCAATATGGGTAGGAATCAAGATTAGGAAAGGGGAAATCACATGTGCTGGAGGTATACTACAGGCTTCCCAACAGCCAATGGGAGATAAAGGAGAAATTTCGTAGACAGATTTTGGAAAGATGTAAAAATAACAGAGTTGTTGCAATGGGTGATTCTAACTTTCCCTGTATTGAGTGGCACTCACTTCATGCTAGGGCTTGGATGGGGCCAAATTTGTAAGAATCATTCAGGAGGGCTTCTTGACACAGTACGTAAAGAGTTCAACCAGGGAAGGGATTATACCTGACCTGGCTTTGGCTCATGAGCCTGGCCAGGAGAGTGAAGTTTCAGTGGGGGAGCATTTCAGGAGTAGTGACCAAAACACCATGAGTTTTAAGATACTCATGGATAGGGATAACAGCAGTCCTCGGGTGATGGTGTTAAATTGGGGGAAGGTAAACTGCAACAATTTTAGGCAGGAACTGGAGAGAGTTGATTCGAGGCGGCTGTTTGAGGATAAATCTACATCAGACATGTGGGAGAATTTCAAATGGTAGTTGATAATAGTCATCAAGATGTACAGCATGGAAACAGACCCTTCAGTCCAACCCGACCATGCCGACCAGATATCCCAACCCAATCTAGTCCCACCTGCCAGCACCCGGCCCATATCCCTCCAGACCCTTCCTATTCATATACCCATCCAGATGCCTCTTAAATGTTGTACTTGTACCAGCCTCCACCACTTCCTCTGGCAGCTCATTCCATACATGCACCAGGCTCTGCAAGAAGAAGTTGCCCCTTAGATCCCTTTTATATCTTTCCCCTCTCACACTAGACCTATGCCCTCTAGTTCTGGACTCCCCGACCCCAGGGAAAAGACTTTGTCTATTTATTCTGTCCATGCCCCTCACAGTTTTATAAACCTCCGATGCTCCAGGGAAAACAGCCCCAGCCTGTTCAGCCTCTCCCTGTAGCTCAGATCCTCCAACCCTGGCAACATCCTTGTAAATCTTTTCTGAACACTTTCAAGTTTCACAACATCTTTTCGATAGAAAGGAGACCAGAATTGCACACAATATTCCAACAGTGGCCTAACCAATGTCCTGTACAGCCGCAACATGACCTCCCAACTCCTGTACTCAATACACTGACCAATAAAGGAAAGCATACCAAACGCCTTCTTCACTATCCTACCTACCTGCGACTCCACTTTCAAGGAGCTATGAATCTGCACTCCAAGGTCTCTTTGTTCAGCAACACTCCCTAGGACCTTACCATTAAGTGTATAAGTCCTGTTCTGATCTGCTTTCCCAAAATGCAGCACCTTGCATTTATCTGAATTAAACTCCATCTGCCACATCTCAGCCCATTGGCCCATCTGGTCCAGATCCTGTTATAATCTGAGGTAACCCTCTTCGCTGTCCACTACATCTCCAATTTTGGTGTCATCTGCAAACTTACTAACTGTATCTCTTATGCTCACATCCAAATCATTTCTATAAATGACAAAAAGCAGAGGGCCCAGCACCGATCCTTGTGGCACTCCATTGGTCACAGGCCTCCAGTCTGAAAAACAACCCTCCACCACCACCCTCTGTCTTCTACCTTTGAGCCAGTTCTATACCCAAATGGCTAGTTCTTCCGTGAGATCTAACCTTGCTAATCAGTCTCCCATGGGGAACCTTGTCGACCGCCTTACTGAAGTCTATATAGATCATGCCCACCGCTCTGCTCTCATCAGTCGTCTTTGTTACTTCTTCAAAAAAAACTCAATCAAGTTTGTGAGACATGATTTCCCACACACAAAGCCATGCTGACTATCCCGAATCTGTTGTATTGCAAGAGAAATAATAATTCCAAATGCATTTAAGATCACACATGGTGCAAACAGAAAGCAAGATTGGACATCTTGTAGAAGACAATTTCTAATTTTAAAGCAAGTCTCGATCTTAAGCAGTAAATCTGAGGCTGAACAAGTTAATACACAATGGTGTTCAATAGGTTCTATAGCACATGATGTTATTAATTACCAACATACTTTAAAAAGTACATATATTTTTGGAGGAAGCTTTAAAAACCTTCAATGGTTATTTCAATTGGACAACAAATAAACTTCTTGAATGAAGAAGATTTAACAGAAGAGTACAACGTCTGGAAGAATCTTAGACAATTTAATGAATTACTTCCAAATATTAGTAGAAAAATGTAAATTTGAAGCTTTGAAATTAAAATTCATAAGAGATAGAATTGGGGTTAGAATTCTTGATGAAACTTTGGCAGAGTACTTGCACTCCAAGGAAGGTTTGGTTTTGGGGAAAGCTATTAAAATTGTGTGGAAGAGTCAACAATGGTTTTAGGGAGAGGAAAACATGTTTGATCAGAGTTCTTTGAGGAAGTAACATATGTTGTGGGTAGGAGGGAAATCAGTGGATGCACTGTAGTTAGTTTGCCAGAAGAATTCAATAAAGTGCCACATCAAACTTTATTGCAGAAATCAACAGCTCAAAGTGTGGGGTGATATATTGGCTTGGTTGGCTAACTACAAGAATAGGGGAGGCATAAATGGATATCTTTCTGTTTGGCAACATCTAATGGGTAGTGTGTCACAGGGATCAGTTCTGGGGCCTCAACTCTTCACTATTTATCTCAGCCCCCTTTCCCTCCACATTCCTGATGAAGGGCACATGCCCAAAATGCCGACCCCACCCTCTTGCCCCCCCAGACGCTGCCTGACCTGCCCTACTCCCCTCCAGCGCCACACTTTGATTCAGACTCTCCAGCATCAGCAGTCCTATGTCAGTGATGTGGAGGAAGGGACAGAAGGTACAGTTACCAAATGTTCTGAAGTCACAAAGGCAGCGGGAAAGTAGATTGTGAAGTAAATAGGTTAAATAAATAGGAAAGATGTTCAAAACTGAATACATAATGTGGGCAAATATGAAACTGTCTTTTTTTTACATTCCCTACAGGGTCCACTACTTTTCATCATTTACATAAATGATTTGGATGCGAGCATAAGAGGTACAGTTAGTAAGTTTGCAGATGATACCAAAATTGGAGGTGTAGTGGACAGCGAAGAGGGTTACCTCAGATTAAAACAGGATCTGGACCAGATGGGCCAATGGGCTGAGAAGTGGCAGATGGAGTTTAATTCAGATAAATGCGAGGTGCTGCATTTTGGGAAAGCAAATCTTAGCAGGATTTATACACTTAATGGTAAGGTCCTAGGGAGTGCTGCTGAACAAAGAGACCTTGGAGTGCAGGTTCATAGCTCCTTGAAAGTGGAGTCGCAGGTAGATAGGATAGTGAAGAAGGCGCTTGGTATGCTTTCCTTTATCGGTCAGAGTATTGAGTACAGGAGTTGAGAGGTCATGTGTGGCTGGTTAGACCACTTTTGGAATATTGTGTGAAATTCTAGACTCCCTGGTACAGGAAGGATGTTGTGAAACTTGAAAGGGTTCAGAAAAGATTTACAAGGACGTTGTCAGGGTCGGAGTGTTTGTGCTACAGGGAGAGGCTGAATAGGCTGGGGCTGTTTTCCCTGGAGTGTTGGAGGGGCATGGATAGGATAAATAGGCAAAATCTTTTCCCTGGGGTCGGTGAGTCCAGAACTAGAGGGCATAGATTTAGGGTGAGAGGGGAATGCTATAAAAGAGACCAAAGGGGCAACTATTTCATGCATAGGGTGGTACTTGTATGGAATGAGCTGCCAGAGGAGGCTGGTACAATTGCAACATTTAAGAGGCATCTGGATGGTTTTATGAATAGGAAGGATTTGGAGGGATATGGGCCGGGTGCTGGCAGGTGGGACTAGATTGGGTTGGGATACCTGGTCGGCATGGACGGGTTGGACCGAAGGGTCTGTTTCTGTGCTGTACATCTCTATGACTCTATGAATGAATAATTTATTGTCAGATATATCTTATGAAAAGTATTCTGTCACCATAATCCAGCATCATTTTGAGATACAAAAGAAAAAAAAAGTACTTGAATAGAGTTCAGCTTCATTGGCAATGGTCCCAAACACTCCAAGCCAGAGGCAAGGTTCCCACTCTGGGCCTCTCACAGCCAGGAGTCCCTGCTCCGGGCCTACCACGGCCAGGGGTTCCCGCTCTGGGCCTACCACAGCCAGGAGTCCCTGCTCCAGCCCTACCACAGCCAGAAGTCCCTGTTCGGGACGTATCACAGCTAGGAGTACCCGCTCCGGGTGTATAACAGCCTGGAGTCCCCACTCTGGGCCTATCACAGCCAGGAGTCCCTGCTCCGGGCCTACCACGACCAGGGGTTCCCGCTCTGGGCCTACCACAGCCAGGAGTCCCTGCTCCAGCCCTACCACAGCCAGTAGTCCCTGTTCGGGACGTATCACAGCCTGGAGTCCCCACTCCGGGCCTATCACAGCCAGGAGTCCCTGCTCCAGCCCTACCACAGCCAGTAGTCCCTGTTTGGGACGTATCACAGCTAGGAGTCCCCGCTCCGGGTGTATAACAGCCTGGAGTCCCCACTCTGGGCCTATCACAGCCAGGAGTCCCCGCTTCGGGCCTACCACAGCCAGGAGTCCCCATTCCGGGCCTATGACAGCATGGAATCCCTGCTCTGCCACTGCTGCAGCCGATGCCCCTCTGCCATTCCAGGAGTCCATGCGTCGGGCCTATGACAGCCAGGAGTCACTTCCATCACCAACACCCAGCCCGACAGCTGCAGCCTCACCAGTGTTTGAGAAATGTTCACTGTAACCTGTCTTTGTTGTCCCTTTGTCAAAGAGCAAAGACCAAGAGCCGCCTTCTCAGATTGGCCAGCTGCCTTTGAATGTTCTCAGCGTTGAACTGTGACAGAGATGGAGGGGCTCAGAGCATCTTAATGGCACCTACACCCCTCCCTCATTGTTAAATTGTAGTTTACGGACATCAGACTGGAAGACGATAATATGTAGGAGCAGCATTTGGCCATTCGATCATGGCTGAGATGTTTCTCAACCCCGTTCTCCTGCCTTCTCCCTGTAACCCTTGACCCCCTTACTCATCAAGACCCTACCTATCTCGGTCTTAAATACACTCAATGACTTGGCCTCCCCAGCCCTCAGTGGCAATGAGTTCCACAGATTCCCCACCCTCTGGCTGAAGATATTCCTCCTCATCTCCATTCGAAAGGGTCGTCCCTTCACCCTGAGGCTGTGCCCTGGGGTCCCAGTCTCTCCTACCAGTGGAAACATCTTCTCCCTGTCCACTCTGTCCAGGCCTCTCAGTATTCTGTTTCTTTCGGTTAGATCTTCCCTCATCCCTCTGAACTCCATCGCGTACAGAACCATAGGCCTCAACCGCTCCTCAAGCCCTTCATCCCCGGGATCACTCTGTGAACCTCCTCTGGACCCCCCTCCAAAACCAGCATGTCCTTCCTGAGATACAGGGCCCAAAACTGCTCAGAATATTCCAAATGTGGTCTGACCCCACTCAGAGATACATGTGCATGGAATGAGCTGCCAGAGGAAGTGATAGATGCAGGTAGAACATAGAACATTACAGCGCAGTACAGGCCCTTCGGCCCTCGATGTTGCGCCGCCCTGTCATACTAATCTGAAGCCCATCCCACCTACACTATTCCATGTACGTCCATCTGCCTGTCCAATGACGACTTAAATGCACTTAAAGTTGGCGAATCTACTACCGTTGCAGGCAAAGCATTCCATACCCTTACTACTCTCTGAGTAAAGAAACTACCTCTGACATCTGTCTTATACCTATCTCCCCTCACTTTAAAGTTGTGTCCCCTCGTGTTTGCCGTCACCATACTTGGAAAAAGGCTCCCCCTGTCCACCCTAACTAACCCTCTGATTATCTTGTATGTCTCTATTAAGTCACCTCTCAACCTTCTTCTCTCTAACGAGAACAGCCTCAAGACCCTCAGCCTTTCCTCGTAAGACATTCCTTCCATACCAGGCAACATCCTAGTAAATCTCCTCTGCACCCTTTCCAAAGCTTCCACATCCTTCTTATAATGCGGTGACCAGAACTGTACACAATACTCCAAGTGCGGCCGCACCAGAGCTTTGTACAGCTGCAGCATAACCTCCTGGTTCTGGAACTCAATCCCTCTATTAATAAAGGCCAAAACACTGTATGCCTTCTTAACAACCCTGTCAATCTGGGTGGCAACTTTCAGGGATCTGTGTACATGGACACCGAGATCTCTCTGCTCATCTGCACTCCCAAGAATCCTACCATTAGCCCGGTACTTTGCATTCCGATTACTCCGGCCTCACACTTGTCCACATTAAACTCCATTTGCTACCTCTCAGCCCAGCTCTGCATCCTATCTATGTCTCTCTGCAACCTACTACATCCTTCGTCACTATCCACAACTCCACCGACCTTAGTGTCGTCCGCAAATTTACTAACCCACCCTTCTAAGTCCTCATCCAGGTCATTTATAAAAATGACGAATAGCAGTGGACCCAACACCGATCCTTGCGGTACGCCGCTAGTAACTAAACACCAAGATGAACATGTTCCATCAACTACAACCCTCTGTTTTCTTTCAGCAAGCCAATTACTGATCCAAACTGCTATGTCTCCCACAATCCCATTCCTGTGCATTTTGTATAATAGCCTACTGTGGGGAACCTTATCAAACGCCTTGCTGAAATCCATATACACCACATCAATCGGTTTACTCTCATCTCCCTGTTTGGTCACTTTGTCAAAAAACTCAATAAGACTCGTTAGGCACGACCTACCCTTCACAAAACCGTGGTGACTGTCCCTGATCAGATTATTCTTTTCTAGATGGTTATAAATCCTATATCTTATAACCTTTTCCAACACTTTACCAACAACTGAAGTGAGACTCACTGGTCTATAATTACCAGGGTTGTCTCTACTACCCTTTTTGAACAAGGGACCCACATTTGCTATCCTCCAGTCCTCAGGCACTATTCCTGTAGACAATGATGATTTGAAGATCAGTGTCAAAGGCTCGGCAATCTCTTCCCTTGCTTCCCAGAGGATCCTAGGATAGATCCCATCCGGCTCAGAGGACTTGTCTATTTTCACACACTGCAGTATTTCTAATACCTCTTCCTTGTGAACCTCAATCTCTTCTAGTCTAGATGCAAGTATCTCTGTATCTTCGTTGCCAACATTGTCATTTTCTATAGTGAACACTGTCGAAAAATATTTATTTAGTGCTTCCCCTATCTCCTCTGACTCCACACACAACTTCCCACTATTATCCTTGATTGGCCCTAATTTAACTCTCGTCATTCTTTTATTCCTGACATATCTATGGAAAGTCTTAGAGTTAACCCTGATCCTATCCGCCAACAACTTCTCATGTCCCCTCCTGGCTCTTCTGAGCTCTCTTTTTAGGTATTTCCTGACTTCCTTGTAACCCTCAAGCACCTTACTGAGTTTTCACATTTTGCCCTAACATAAGCCTTCTCTTCTTCTTGACCAGGGATTCCACTTCCTTAGTAAACCACGGCTCACGCGTTCTACATCTTCCTCCCTGCCTGACAGGTACATACTTATCTAGGACACAGGAGCTTTTCCTTGAATAAGCTCCACATTTTTAATGTGCTCATCCCCTGCAGTTTCCTTCCCCTTTCTACGCTTCCTAAATCTTTCCTAATTGCATCGTAATTTCCCTTCCCCCAGCTGTAACTCTTGCTCGGTGGAGTACACCTATCCCTTTCCATCACTAAAGTAAACCTGACAGAATTGTGATCGCTATCACCAAAGTGCTCACCTACTTCCAGATCTATCACCTGGCCAGGCTCGTTACCCAGTACTAAATCTAAAGGGGCTTCGCCCCTTGTTGGCCTGTCTACATAGTGTGCTGAAAATGTGTTGCTGGAAAAGCGCAGCAGGTCAGGCAGCATCCAAGGAGCAGGAGAATCAGGATTCTCCTGTTCCTTGGATGCTGCCTGACCTGCTGCGCTTTTCCAACAACACATTTTCAGCTCTGATCTCCAGCATCTGCAGCCCTCACTTTCTCCTGTCTACCTACTGTGTCAGGCAGCCCTCCTGCACACACTGGACAAAAACTGACCCATCTATAGTACTCGTACTGTAGTGATCCCAGTCAATACTTGGATAGTTGAAGTCCCCCATGAAACTACCCTGCGCCTCTCTCACTCCTATCGAGAATCATCCTTGCTATCCTTTCCTCTACATCTCTGGAACTATTCGGAGACCTATAGAAAACTCCCAACAGGGTGACCTCTCCTTTCCTGTTTCTAACCTCAGCCCATACTACCTCCATTGACGAGTCCCCAAACATCCTTTCTACAACTGTAATACTGTCCTTGACCAACAATGCCACACCTCCCCCTCTTTTACCATCTTCTCTGTTCTTACAGTTACATTTAAAAAACATTTGGACAGGTACATAGATAGAAAAGATTTTGAGGGATATGGGCTAAATGCAGGCAAATGGGACTGGATTTCCAGGGAAGACATGTTCAGTATGGACACGCTGGACTGAAGGGTCTGTTACAACCTCAGCAGTACATCTCCAACTTTGCTGTGACACACTTCAAATGGACTAGTGTAACAAACAAAGTCTTGCATTTAAATAGCACATTCAACATAACTGGATATGCCAAAGTGTAGCCACTGTGATGCCCCAGGCCATTTGTACACAGCGAGGATCTCCATGTGAAACTGCAGGGAGGCTGGGATTTTGATTGTGGTTTTGAGGGGTGGAGGGGGTAAATATTGGCCCAGGTCATTTGGGTAGAGCTGTCCTCCGCATTCCCAAATCGCACGGTGCCCGGAGAGGTCAGGCAGAGCCTGGGTTTGAGGTCTAACCCCGTTGACAGTGCAGCACTCCCACAGCCCTGCGCTGGGGCAGTCAGTCTGCACTGGGTGAACTCCAATCTCACAGCTCAGCGAGTGTCTCGCGCTGACTGCCGTACACGAATGTTGAGCTGTTCCTTCTTGGTTCCATCTTTTGTGGCGTTGCTATCCAGATGCTGGGGTTTAACGCCAAGGAATGAATTGCAGTGGGACACTGCCCAGGCTGCAGTATCTTCACCCTGACACAACACAGTCTGATCCTGTTCCAGCGCTGAGGGGGGGGGGGGATGGGACAGGGAGCATCTCAAAGACAAACGGCCAACACTTCAGGATGGTCGGCCACAGGAAATACGAACGGGTTAGACCAAACTCAGGGGAGGCCTTGGCCTAGTGGTCAGCACTGTTAAAACAGAGACCCAGATAATGTTCTGGGGAGCTGGGTTCGAATCCCACTGTGGTAGAATTTGAATTCAATAAAAAGGAATAAAAGTATCTGGAATGGAGAGTCTAATGGTGACCATGAATCCATTGTCAGTTGTTGGAAAAGCCCATCTGCTTCACTAATGCCCTTTGGGGAAGGAAACTGCAGTCCTTACCTGGTCTGGCCTACATGTGACTCCAGACCCACAGCAATGTGGTTGACTCTGAGTTAGTGATGGGCAATAAGTCCTGGCCTGGCCAGTGACACCCTCATCCCGTCAATGAAACCATTTTTAAATTCCCGCAGTTTGGGAACATGGTCAGCATGGAGAGGTTGGACCGAAGGGTCTGTCTCTATTGATCAAGAATCCATCTCAGTCTTAACTTGACACGAGGATTCTCTCCCCGCAGCTCTCTCTGTGGCAAGGGGTTCCAGAGGATCTAGACCAGATGGGCCAATGGGCTGAGAAGTGGCAGATGGAGTTTAATTCAGATAAATGCGAGGTGCTGCATTTTGGGAAAGCAAACCTGAGCAGGACTTATACACTTAATGGTAAGGTCCTAGGGAGTGTTGCTGAACAAAGAGACCTTGGAGTGCAGGTTCATAGCTCCTTGAAAGTAGAGTCGCAGGTGGATAGGATAGTGAAGAAGACGTTTGGTATGCTTTCCTTTATTGGTCAGAGTATTGAGGATGGAAATGTGTTGCTGGAAAAGCGCAGCAGGTCAGGCAGCATCTAGGGAACAGGAGAATTGACGTTTCGGGCATTAGCCCTTCTTCAGGAATCAGTATTGAGTACAGGAGTTGGGAGGTCATGTTGCGGCTGTACAGGACATTGGTTAGGCCACTGTTGGAATATTGCGTGCAATTCTGGTCTCCTTCCTATCGGAAAGATGTTGTGAAACTTGAAAGGGTTCAGAAAAGATTTACAAGGATGTTGCCAGGGTTGGAGGATCTGAGCTACAGGGAGAGGCTGAACAGGCTGGGGCTGTTTTCCCTGGAGCGTCGGAGGCTGAGGGGTGACCTTATAGAGGTTTACAAAATCATGAGGGGCATGGATAGGATAAATAGACAAGGTCTTTTCCCTGGGGTTGGGGAGTCCAGAACTAGAGGGCATAGGTTTAGGGGGAGAGGGGAAAGATGGGTGGCATGGTGGCACAGTGCCCTCATAGCACCAGAGACCTGGGTTCAATTCCCGCCTCAGGCGACTGACTGTGTGGAGTTTGCACGTTCTCCCTGTGTCTGCGTGGGTTTCCTCCGGGTGCTCCGGTTTCCTCCCACAGTCCAAAGATGTGCAGGTCAGGTGAATTGGCCATGCTAAATTGCCCGTAGTGTTAGGTAAGGGGTAAATGTAGGGGAATAGGTCTGGGTGGGTTGCTGTTCGGAGGGTTGGTGTGGACTTGTTGGGCCAAAGGGCCTGTTTCCACACTGTAGAGGATCTAATCTAATATATAAAAGAGATCTAAGGGGCAACTTTTTCACACAGAGGGTGGTACGTGTATGGAATGAGCTGCCAGAGGAAGTGGTGGAGGCTGGTACAATTGCAACATTTAAGAGGCATTTGGATGGGTATATGAATAGGAAGGGTTTGGAGGGATATGGGCCGGGTGCTGGCAGGTGGGACTAGATTGGGTTGGGATATCTGGTCGGCATGGACGGGTTGGACCGAAGGGTCTGTTTCCGTGCTGTACATCTCTATGACTCACGATTTGAAGACACCAGTGTTGGACTGGGGTGTACAAAGTTAAAAATCACACAACACCAGGTTATAGTCCAACAGGTTTAATTGGAAGCAGAGCTCCGAAAGCTAGTGCTTCCAAATAAACCTGTTGGACTTGAACCTGGTGTTGTGTGATGTTTACCTATGACTCACAGCCCTCTGCAGGAGGAAATCCCTCCTCATCGCAGTTTTAAACTGGTGTCAGGACAATGGTGCAGCTGTTGGGAGTTTAGTGGGAGGGTCGAATATGCAAAGGTCCCTGAACGTTGCTTAGCCCAGCTCCAGGCCAGACAGCAAGGCTGTAAGAGAGTGAAAGTATGGTCTGGTGTCTGAGCTGTCACCTTACTGCCTGCGGTTCTCTCTTGAATATTTCTCTGTCTGTCCCGTTGGGCACATATTAGTCTGTGAGAATACCATGCATTGTGGCTGAAACAGTTTCTAATAAGCAGAACTGAAACAATTAAATCAACCAATTGATGCCATAACCCTGGAGTGCTCTCAGTGTATGGGACTCATTAATAGGTTGAGGGGACTTGTCCATCTGAATCTGCAATTCCTCGGGGAATTCCCTTCGGAGTCGGGCTGTGTTGAGCCCATGTTCTAACACCATCAGAAAGACCACAGTGATGGTCAGACTGAGCTGCACGACGCCTGTGGGTCCCCAGGAGAGTCTGGGAGCCTGGACAACACTCCCACCTGCTGGCTCTCACTCTTACTACAACCTGGTGGGCGAGGACGTGGGATGGAGAGTGGATTGGAGCCCCCGGGGGGGGGGGAGGGGGAGGTCAGGCCAGGCAGTGAAGACACCAGCAGTTGAATAGCTGACTGTCACTGTCCTATCCATGTAGTTGGGGGAAATGATGAAAACTGCTCAGCAACGTTGGGGCTCCCAGCTCAGAGAGGGAGGTGACAGGAAGCGAGTACTCAAGGTAGGAATGGGGAGATAGAGGGTGGGTTCAGGGTGGGTTCCACATGGATGCCAGGTGGGGAGAGACAGGCCTGAGGGTTGTAAGAAACTGCAGTTCCAGCCCTGAGTCCCCACTCCCCAGGGTCCCTCACCCCTTTCCCCACACCCCAGGGCCCACTCCCCAGGGCCCCTCACCCCTTTCCCCACACCCCAGGGCCCCACTCCCCAGGGCCTCTCTCCCCTTTCCCCACTCCCCAGGGCCCTACACCCCTTTCCCCACACCCCAGGGCCCACTCCCCAGGGCCCCACTCCCCAGGGCCCCTCACCCCTTTCCCCACACCCCAGGGCCCACTCCCCAGGGCCCCTCACCCCTTTCCCCACACCCCAGGGTCCACTCCTCAGGCCCCCACTCCCCAGGGCCCCTCACCCCTTTCCCCACACCCCAGGGCCCACTCCCCAGGGCCCCACTCCCCAGGGCCCCTCACCCCTTTCCCCACACCCCAGGGTCCACTCCTCAGGCCCCCACTCCCCAGGGCCCCTCTCCCCTTTCCCCACTCCCCAGGGCCCACTCCCCTTTCCCCACTCCCCAGGACCCCACTTCCCACTCCCCAGGGCCCCACCTCCCACACCCCAGGGCCCACTCCCCAGGGCCTCACTTCCCACACCCCAGGGCACACTCCCCAGGGCCCACTCCCCAGGGCCCACTCCCCAGGGCCCCACTCATCACAGCCCAGGGCCCACTCCCCACATGCCAGGGCCCACTCCCCAGGGTCCCACTCCCCACATGCCAGGGCCCACTCCCCACTCCCCAGGGTCCCACTCCCCACATCCCAGGGCCCACTCCCCAGGGCCGCTCCCCAGGGCCCCACTCCTCAGGGCCCACTCCCCAGGGCCCCTCTCCCCTTTCCCCACACCCCAGGGCCCACTCCCCAGGGCCCCACTCCCCACACCCCAGGGCCCCACTCCCCAGGGCCCCACTCCCCAGGGCCCACTCCCCAGGGCCCACTCCCCAGGGCCCCACTCCCCACACTCCAGGGCCCCACTCCCCACACCCCAGGGCCCACTCCCCACACCCCAGGGCCCACTCCCCAGGGCCCCACTCCCCAGGGCCCACTCCCCAGAGCCCCACTTCCCTTTCCCCACTCCCCTGTCCCCACTCCCCAGGCCCCACTCCCCAGGGCCCTACCCACACCATTCCGGTTCACTCTGTATACAGGGGCGGTACCGTACCTCGAGACATGACAGTGATAGGTGGCTGGAGGGTGAGGGTGTGACATTGTGACAGTATCACTGCACTGTGAGGCCCAGGCTCCAAACCCATCAAGGCATTCGGTGCAATTCAAATGCAATCAGTACCGTGGGAATTAAAACCTGCAGCTGGGAGGTAGTGAACAGGGATGTTCAGATTGGCGTCGTGGGTCCTTAATGCCCTCAAGAGAAACCAGGCACTCGGTTCCAGGGCAATTAGGGACTGGTCGTGCCCAGTGATGCCCACGTCCCATGGGAGACTAAAGGGTGGCGGGTGGGTGTGGAAGAGCAGGTTCCAGAATAAGCCGCAGCAGCGAGAGCTAGCGATGTCAGTGAGAGGCCGGATCAGGAAGGTCTCAGTTTTATTGCACGTAAACCCCGACCCACCAAATCATAACGACTGCTCAACATTTCTCAGTAAAAAAAAAAGCCTTTGGCAGCAGGAACGGTACACGTACAGACAGCATTGCGGAGGGCCTGAGGAGGAAATCCAACAGGAGGAGGCCATTCAGCCCCTCGATCCTGCTCTGCCCCTCAATGAGGGCACTATCACTGTTTCCTTCGATGTTTTCGTGTGTAGATACTGTTCGATGGTTGAGCCCCTGCAGCTCCCGGGAAAACAGAGATTTACTCGCCTCTGAGGGAAGGAAGCCCTCCCGCTCTCAGTCCGAGACAGCCTGGCCCTGATTCTCTGTCTTCCTGAACCACAAACCCCACTCTCCAAACTCACTGGGGTTAGATACAGGGTAAAGCCCCCCCTACACTGTCCCCATCAAACACTCCCAGGACAGGGACAGCACGGGGTTAGATACAGAGTAAAGCTCTCTCTACACTGTCCCCATCAAACACTCCCAGCACAGGGACAGCACGGGGTTAGATACAGAGTAAAGCTCTCTCTACACTGTCCCCATCAAACACTCCCAGCACAGGGACAGCACGGGGTTAGATACAGAGTAAAGCTCCCTCTACACTGTCGCCATCAAACACTCCCAGGACAGGGACAGCACGGGGTTAGATACAGAGTAAAGCTCCCTCTACACTGTCGCCATCAAACACTCCCAGGACAGTGTCAGCACAGGGTTAGATACAGAGTAAAGCTCCCTCTACACTGTCCCCATCAAACACTCCCAGGACAGGGACAGCACGGGGTTAGATACAGAGTAAAGCTCCCTCTACACTGTCCCCATCAAACACTCCCAGGACAGGGACAGCACGGGGTTAGATACAGAGTAAAGCTCCCTCTACACTGTCCTCCTCAAACACTCCCAGGACAGGGACAGCAGGGGGTTAGATACAGAGTAAAGCTCTCTCTACACTGTCCCCATCAAACACTCCCAGGACAGGGACAGCACAGGGGTTAGATACAGGGTAAAGTTCCCTCTACACTGTCCTCCTCAAACACTCCCAGGACAGGGACAGCACGGGGTTAGATACAGAGTAAAGCTCCCTCTACACTGTCCCCATCAAACACCCCCAGGACAGGGACAGCACGGGGTTAGATACAGAGTAAAGCTCCCTCTACACTGTCCTCCTCAAACACTCCCAGGACAGGGACAGCACGGGGTTAGATACAGAGTAAAACTCCCTCTACACTGTCCCCATCAAACACTCCCAGGACAGGGACAGCACGGGGTTAGATACAGAGTAAAGCTCCCTCTACACTGTCCTCCTCAAACACTCCCAGGACAGGGACAGCACGGGGTTAGATACAGAGTAAAGCTCCCTCTACACTGTCCCCATCAAACACTCCCAGGACAGGGATAGCACGGGGTTAGATACAGAGTAAAGCTCCCTCTACACTGTCCCCATCAAACACTGCCAGGACAGGGATAGCACGGGGTTAGATACAGAGTCACGGTATATTTGATGGGGTTGATTAATTGTGGGGAACAGTGATGTGGTGACAGATGGTTGGTGAACCTTTAGTAGTTGGTCCCTGATCTCAGTGCAGGACGTATCCTGGTAAGCGTTGATGGTTTTGTTGAAGACGATCAGACTCGGTCACCAGGAGGAGTTCAGGCCCGGTATTGGACAGTGCCGATCAGCTGGGCACGACCAAACAGTCATGGAGGGCAGGGGTGGAAGGGCACTGCTGTCTGAGGGTGGTGTACATCAATCTGCATTGTCGCTGACACAGTGAGGGGAGTTGGTGAGGTGGGTGTTCACTCAGTTACTGATGCCCGGGGCTTGTAGAGCCATCCACCTCACAGATATCGTACCAGTGCCCTGAAACAGTGCCCTGGGGCAGGAGGCTATTGAGTGGCAGAGAGCCATTCACCTCACGGTCTCGCTCATTCACCACCTTCCAGTACACAGTGTCCTTGAAGACAAACAGAGAGGCGTGTGTGTACGAGTAATAAACCGCATCCAGGTTCCCCAGGGGGTGGTTACCCTTGACAACAGGAGGGAAGACGTCCACAATCCTCTTGGGGTACCCGAGGACGGTGCTGTTAAGATCCACACTGAACGCAGTCACCTGCAGGGGGCGGTGCAAGACACACCATCAGAGACACTGCAGCAGCATCACAATGTCTCACCCACACACACACCGCAACACGACAACACGCCCCAACACAGACCAACACGCCCCAACACAGACCCCAACACAGACCAACACGCCCCAACACAGACCCCAACACAGACCAACACAGACCAACACGCCCCAACACAGACCCCAACACAGACCAACACGCCCCAACACAGACCAACACGCCCCAACACAGACCCCAACACAGACCAACACGCCCCAACACAGACCCCAACACAGACCAACACGCCCCAACACAGACCCCAACACAGACCAACACGCCCCAACACAGACCCCAACACAGACCAACACGCCCCAACACAGACCCCAACACAGAACAACACAGACCAACACAGACAAACACGCCCCAACACAGACCCCAACACGCCCCAACACAGACCAACACGCCCCAACACAGACCCCAACACAGACCAACACGCCCCAACACAGACCCCAACACAGACCAACACGCCCCAACACAGACCCCAACACAGAACAACACGCCCCAACACAGACCCCAACACAGAACAACACGCCCCAACACAGACCAACACGCCCCAACACAGACCCCAACACAGACCAACACGCCCCAACACAGCCCCCAACACAGAACAACACGCCCCAACACAGACCCCAACACAGAACAACACAGACCAACACAGACCCCAACACAGACCAACACGCCCCAACACAGACCCCAACACAGAACAACACGCCCCAACACAGACCCCAACACAGACCAACACGCCCCAACACAGACCCCAACACAGAACAACACGCCCCAACACAGACCCCAACACAGACCAACACGCCCCAACACAGACCCCAACACAGACCAACACGCCCCAACACAGACCCCAACACAGAACAACACGCCCCAACACAGACCCCAACACAGAACAACACAGACCAACACAGACAAACACACCCCAACACAGACCCCAACACAGACCAACACAGACCAACACGATCCGACACAGACCAACACAGAACAACACAGACCAACACGCCCCAACACAGACCCCAACACAGAACAACACAGACCAACACAGACAAACATGCCCCAACACAGACCCCAACACAGACCAACACGCCCCAACACAGACACCAACACGCCCCAGCACAGACCCCAACACAGACCAACACAGACCAACACGCCCCAACACAGACCCCAACACAGGCCAACACAGACCAACATGCCACAACACAGACCCCAACAAAGACCAACACAGACCAACACGCTCTGACACAGACCAACACAGACCAACACTCCCCAACACAGACCAACACAGACCAACATGCCCCAACACAGACCCCAACACAGACCAACACAGACCAACACACCCCAACACAGACCCCAACACAGACCCCAACACAGACCCCAACACAGACCAACACTGACCAACACACCCCAACACAGACCCCAACACACCCCAACACAGACCCCAACACAGACTAACATGCCCCAACACAGACCCGACACACACCCCGACACAGACCCCGACACAGACTCCGACACACACCCCGACACAGACCCCGACACACACCCCGACACACGCCCCGACACACGCCCCGACACACACCCCGACACAGACCCCGACACAGACCCCGACACAGACCCCGACACACGCCCCGACACACGCCCCGACACACGCCCCGACACACGCCCCGACACACACCCCGACACACGCCCCGACACACACCCCGACACAGACCCCGACACAGACCCCGACACACGCCCCGACACACGCCCCGACACACTCCCCGACACACGCCCCGACACACGCCCCGACACACACCCCGACACAGACCCCGACACACACCCCGACACACACCCCGACACAGACCCCGACACAGACCCCGACACACGCCCCGACACACGCCCCGACACACACCCCGACACACACCCCGACACACACCCCGACACACACCCCGACACAGACCCCGACACACACCCCGACACACACCCCGACACACACCCCGACACAGTCCCCGACACAGTCCCCGACACACACCCCGACACAGACCCCGACACAGACCCCGACACAGAACCCGACACACACCCCGACACAGACCCCGACACAGTCCCCGACACACACCCCGACACAGACCCCGACACACACCCCGACACACGCCCCGACACACGCCCCGACACAGACCCCGACACACACCCCGACACACACCCCGACACACACCCCGACACAGACCCCGACACACACCCCGACACACACCCCGACACAGACCCCGACACACACCCCGACACACACCCCGACACACACCCCGACACAGACCCCGCCACACACCCCGACACACACCCCGACACAGACCCCGACACACACCCCGACACACACCCCGACACACACCCCGACACACACCCCGACACAGACCCCGACACACGCCCCGACACACGCCCCGACACACGCCCCGACACAGACCCCGACACACACCCCGACACACACCCCGACACACACCCCGACACAGACCCCGACACTGACCCCGACACACACCGCGACACACACCCCGACACACACCCCGACACACACCCCGACACAGACCCCGACACAGACCCCGACACACACCCCGACACAGACCCCGACACACACCCCGACACAGACCCCGACACAGACCCCGACACAGACCCCGACACACACCCCGACACAGACCCCGACACACACCCCGACACACACCCCGACACAGACCCCGACACACACCCCGACACACACCCCGACACACACCCCGACACACACCCCGACACAGACCCCGACACACACCCCGACACACACCCCGACACAGACCCCGACACCGACCCCGACACACTCCCCGACATAGACCCCGACACACACCCCGACACATACCCCGACACAGACCCCGACACACACCCCGACACACACCCCGACACAGACCCCGACACAGACCCCGACACACACCCCGACCCACACCCCGACACAGACCCCGACACAGACCCCGACACAGACCCCGACACAGACCCCGACACACGCCCCGACACACGCCCCGACACAGACCCCGACACACACCCCGACACACACCCCGACACAGACCCCGACACACACCCCGACACAGACCCGACACAGACCCGACACAGACCCGACACACACCCCGACACACACCCCGACACACACCCCGACACAGACCCCGACACAGACCCCGACACACGTCCCGACACACGTCCCGACACACACCCCGACACACACCCCGACACACACCCCGACACAGTCCCCGACACACGTCCCGACACACGCCCCGACACACACCCCGACACACACCCCGACACACACCCCGACACACACCCCGACACAGACCCCGACACACACCCCGACAAACACCCCGACACGCACCCCGACACAGACCCCGACACACACCCCGACACGCACCCCGACACAGACCCCGACACACACCCCGACACACACCCCGACACACACCCCGACACACACCCCGACACAGTCCCCGACACACACCCCGACACGCACCCCGACACAGACCCCGACACAGACCCCGACACAGACCCCGACACACACCCCGACACACACCGCGACACAGGCCCCGACACACACCCCGACACAGTCCCCGACACACACCACGACACACACCCCGACACAGACCCCGACACACACCCCGACACAGACCCCGACACAGACCCCGACACAGACCCCGACACACACCCCGACACAGACCCCGACACAGACCCCGACACACACCCCGACACACACCCCGACACACACCCCGACACACGCCCCGACACACGCCCTGACACACACCCCGACACACACCCGGACACACACCCCGACACACACCCCGACACAGACCCCGACACACGCCCCGACACACGCCCCGACACACGCCCCGACACAGTCCCCGACACAGACCCCGACACACACCCCGACACAGACCCCGACACAGACCCCGACACACACCCCGACACACACCCCGACACAGACCCCGACACAGACCCCGACACACACCCCGACACACACCCCGACACAGACCCCGACACACACCCCGACACACACCACGACACACACACCGACACACACCCCGACACAGACCCCGACACACACCCCGACACAGACCCCGACACACACCCCGACACACACCCCGACACAGACCCCGACACAGACCCCGACACACACCCCGACACACACCCCGACACAGACCCCGACACACACCCCGACACACACCACGACACACACACCGACACACACCCCGACACAGACCCCGACACACGCCCCGACACACGCCCCGACACACGCCCCGACACACGCCCCGACACAGTCCCCGACACAGACCCCGACACACACCCCGACACAGACCCCGACACACACCCCGACACAGACCCCGACACACACCCCGACACACACCCCGACACAGACCCCGACACAGACCCCGACACACACCCCGACACAGACCCCGACACAGACCCTGACACACACCCCGACACAGACCCCGACACACACCCCGACACACACCCCGACACAGACCCCGACACACGCCCCGACACACGCCCCGACACACACCCCGACACACACCCCGACACAGACCCCGACACAGACCCCGACACACGCCCCGACACACGCCCCGACACACGCCCTGACACAGACCCCGACACAGACCCCGACACACACCCCGACACACACCCCGACACACGCCCTGACACAGACCCCGACACAGACCCCGACACACACCGCGACACAGACCCCGACACTGACCCCGACACTGACCCCGACACAGACTCCGACACGCACCCCGACACACACCCCGACACACACCCCGACACACACCCCGACACAGACCCCGACACACACCCTGACACACACCCCGACACACACCCCGACACAGACCCCGACACAGTACCCGACACAGTCCCCGACACAGACCCCGACACACACCCCGACACAGACCCCGACACAGTCCCCGACACACACCCCGACACACACCCCGACACACACCCCTACACACACCCCGACACACACCCCGACACAGACCCCGACACTGACCCCGACACACACCCCGACACACACCCCGACACACACCCCGGCACACACCCCGACACAGACCCCGACACACACCCCGACACACACCCCGACACACACCCCGACACAGTCCCCGACACAGACCCCGACACACACCCCGACACACACCCCGACACAGACCCCGACACAGTCCCCGACACACACCCCGACACACACCCCGACACAGTCCCCGACACAGACCCCGACACACGCCCCGACACACGCCCCGACACAGACCCCGACACAGACCCCGACACAGTCCCCGACACAGTCCCCGACACAGACCCCGACACACACCCCGACACACACCCCGACACAGACCCCGACACAGTCCCCGACACAGACCCCGACACAGACCCCGACACACACCCCGACACAGACCCCGACACAGTCCCCGACACAGTCCCCGACACAGACCCCGACACACACCCCGACACACACCCCGACACAGACCCCGACACAGTCCCCGACACAGACCCCGACACAGACCCCGACACATGCCCCGACACACACCCCGACACAGACCCCGACACACACCCCGACACAGAACCCGCCACACACCCCGACACACGCCCCGACACACACCCCGACACACACCCCGACACAGACCCCGACACACACCCCGACACAGACCCCGACACAGACCCCGACTCATACCCCGACACAGACCCCGACACACGCCCCGACACACGCCCCGACACACACCCCGACACAGACCCCGACTCATACCCCGACACAGACCCCGACACAGACCCCGACACACGCCCCGACACACACCCCGACACAGACCCCGACACACACCCCGACACAGACCCCGACACACACCCCGACACACACCCCGACACAGACCCCGACACAGACCCCGACACACGCCCCGACACACGACCCGACACACACCCCGACACAGACGCCGACACACGCCCCGACACAGACCCCGACACAGAACCCGCCACAGACCCCGACACAGACCCCGACACAGACCCCGACACAGACCCCGACACACACCCCGACACAGACCCCGACACGCGCCCCGACACACACCCCGACACACACCCCGACACAGACCCCGAAACACACCCCGACACACACCCCGACACAGACCCCGACACACGCCCCGACACACACCCCGACACAGACCCCGACACACACCCCGACACACACCCCGACACAGACCCCGACACACACCCCGACACAGACCCCGACACAGTCCCCGACACAGACCCCGACACACGTCCCGACACACACCCCGACACACACCCCAACACACGCCCCGACACACGACCCGACACAGACCCCGACACACGCCCCGACACACGACCCGACACAGACCCCGACACACACCCCGACAAACGCCCCGACACAGACCCCGACACAGACCCCGACACACACCCCGACACACGCCCCGACACACACCCCGACACAGAACCCGCCACACACCCCGACACACACCCCGACACACGCCCCGACACACGACCCGACACAGACCCCGACACACACCCCGACAAACGCCCCGACACAGACCCCGACACAGACCCCGACACACACCCCGACACACACCCCGACACAGAACCCGCCACACACCCCGACACACGCCCCGACACACACCCCGACACAGAACCCGCCACACACCCCGACACACGCCCCGACACACACCCCGACACACGCCCCGACACACACCCCGACACACACCCCGACACAGACCCCGACACACACCCCGACACACGCCCCGACACACGCCCCGACACAGACCCCGACACTGACCCCGACACACACCCCGACACACACCCCGACACACACCCCGACACAGACCCCGACACAGACCCCGACACAGACCCCGACACACGCCCCGACACAGACCCCGACACACACCCCGACACAGACCCCGACACACACCCCGACACACACCCCGACACAGACCCCGACACACGCCCCGACACACACCCCGACACAGACCCCGACACACACCCCGACACACGCCCCGACACAGACCCCGACACACGCCCCGACACACGCCCCGACACACGCCCCGACACACGCCCCGACACAGACCCCGACACACACCCCGACACACACCCCGACACACACCCCGACACAGACCCCGACACAGACCCCGACACAGACCCCGACACACGCCCCGACACACGCCCCGACACACACCCCGACACAGACCCCGACACTGACCCCGACACACACCGCGACACACACCCCGACACACACCCCGACACACACCCCGACACAGACCCCGACACAGACCCCGACACACACCCCGACACAGACCCCGACACACACCCCGACACACACCCCGACACAGACCCCGACACAGACCCCGACACAGACCCCGACACACACCCCGACACAGACCCCGACACACACCCCGACACACACCCCGACACACACCCCGACACACACCCCGACACACACCCCGACACACACCCCGACACAGACCCCGACACACACCCCGACACACACCCCGACACAGACCCCGACACCGACCCCGACACACTCCCCGACATAGACCCCGACACACACCCCGACACATACCCCGACACAGACCCCGACACACACCCCGACACACACCCCGACACAGACCCCGACACAGACCCCGACACACACCCCGACACACACCCCGACACACACCCCGACACAGACCCCGACACAGACCCCGACACAGACCCCGACACACACCCCGACACACACCCCGACACAGACCCTGACACAGACCCCGACACACACCCCGACACAGACCCCGACACACGCCCCGTCACACGCCCCGACACACGCCCCGACACAGACCCCGACACAGACCCCGACACACACCCCGACACACACCCCGACACACACCCCGACACAGACCCCGACACTGACCCCGACACAGACCCCGACACACACCCCGACACACACCCCGACACAGACCCCGACACACGTCCCGACACACGTCCCGACACACACCCCGACACACACCCCGACACACACCCCGACACAGTCCCCGACACACGTCCCGACACACGCCCCGACACACACCCCGACACAGTCCCCGACACACACCCCGACACACACCCCGACACACACCCCGACACACACCCCGACACAGACCCCGACACACACCCCGACACAGACCCGACACAGACCCGACACACACCCCGACACAGACCCCGACACAGACCCCGACACACACCCCGACACAGACCCCGACACACGTCCCGACACACGTCCCGACACACACCCCGACACACACCCCGACACACACCCCGACACAGTCCCCGACACACGTCCCGACACACGCCCCGACACACACCCCGACACAGACCCCGACACACACCCCGACACACACCCCGACACACACCCCGACACAGACCCCGACACACACCCCGACAAACACCCCGACACGCACCCCGACACAGACCCCGACACGCACCCCGACACGCACCCCGACACAGACCCCGACACACACCCCGACACACACCCCGACACACACCCCGACACACACCCCGACACAGTCCCCGACACACACCCCGACACGCACCCCGACACAGACCCCGACACAGACCCCGACACAGACCCCGACACACACCCCGACACACACCCCGACACAGACCCCGACACAGACCCCGACACACACCCCGACACAGACCCCGACACAGACCCCGACACACACCCCGACACACGCCCCGACACACGCCCCGACACACGCCCCGACACACGCCCTGACACACACCCCGACACACACCCCGACACACACCCCGACACACACCCCGACACAGACCCCGACACACGCCCCGACACACGCCCCGACACACGCCCCGACACAGTCCCCGACACAGACCCCGACACACACCCCGACACAGACCCCGACACAGACCCCGACACACACCCCGACACAGACCCCGACACAGACCCCGACACACACCCCGACACACACCCCGACACAGACCCCGACACACACCCCGACACACACCACGACACACACACCGACACACACCCCGACACAGACCCCGACACACACCCCGACACACACCCCGACACACACCCCGACACACGCCCCGACACACGCCCCGACACACGCCCCGACACAGTCCCCGACACAGACCCCGACACACGCCCCGACACACGCCCCGACACACGCCCCGACACACGCCCCGACACACACCCCGACACAGACCCCGACACACACCCCGACACAGACCCCGACACAGACCCCGACACACACCCCGACACAGACCCCGACACAGACCCCGACACAGACCCTGACACACACCCCGACACAGACCCCGACACACACCCCGACACACACCCCGACACAGACCCCGACACACGCCCCGACACACGCCCCGACACACACCCCGACACACACCCCGACACAGACCCCGACACAGACCCCGACACACGCCCCGACACAGACCCCGACACACGCCCTGACACAGACCCCGACACAGACCCCGACACACACCCCGACACACACCCCGACACACGCCCTGACACAGACCCCGACACAGACCCCGACACACACCGCGACACAGACCCCGACACTGACCCCGACACTGACCCCGACACAGACTCCGACACGCACCCCGACACACACCCCGACACACACCCCGACACACACCCCGACACAGACCCCGACACACACCCTGACACACACCCCGACACACACCCCGACACAGACCCCGACACAGTACCCGACACAGTCCCCGACACAGACCCCGACACACACCCCGACACAGACCCCGACACACACCCCGACACACACCCCGACACACACCCCGACACACACCCCGACACAGACCCCGACACAGACCCCGACACTGACCCCGACACACACCCCGACACACACCCCGACACACACCCCGACACAGACCCCGACACACACCCCGGCACACACCCCGACACAGACCCCGACACAGTCCCCGACACAGTCCCCGACACAGACCCCGACACACACCCCGACACAGACCCCGACACAGTCCCCGACACAGACCCCGACACACGCCCCGACACACGCCCCGACACAGACCCCGACACACGCCCCGACACAGACCCCGACACAGACCCCGACACAGTCCCCGACACAGACCCCGACACACACCCCGACACACACCCCGACACAGACCCCGACACAGTCCCCGACACAGACCCCGACACAGATCCCGACACACACCCCGACACACACCCCGACACAGACCCCGACACAGTCCCCGACACAGACCCCGACACAGACCCCGACACACGCCCCGACACACACCCCGACACAGAACCCGCCACACACCCCGACACACGCCCCGACACACACCCCGACACACACCCCGACACACGCCCCGACACACGCCCCGACACACGCCCCGACACACACCCCGACACAGACCCCGACACACACCCCGACACACACCCCGACACAGACCCCGACACACACCACGACACACACCCCGACACACGCCCCGACACACGCCCCGACACACACCCCGACACAGACCCCGACTCATACCCCGACACAGACCCCGACACACACCCCGACACACACCCCGACACACGCCCCGACACAGACCCCGACACAGACCCCGACACACGCCCCGACACACACCCCGACACAGACCCCGACACACACCCCGACACAGACCCCGACACACACCCCGACACACACCCCGACACAGACCCCGACACAGACCCCGACACACGCCCCGACACACGACCCGACACACACCCCGACACAGACGCCGACACACGCCCCGACACAGACCCCGACACAGAACCCGCCACAGACCCCGACACAGACCCCGACACAGACCCCGACACAGACCCCGACACACGCCCCGACACACACCCCGACACACACCCCGACACACACCCCGACACACACCCCGACACAGACCCCGACACACACCCCGACACACACCCCGACACAGACCCCGACACACGCCCCGACACACACCCCGACACAGACCCCGACACACACCCCGACACACACCCCGACACAGACCCCGACACACACCCCGACACAGACCCCGACACAGTCCCCGACACAGACCCCGACACACGCCCCGACACACACCCCGACACACACCCCAACACACACCCCGACACACGCCCCGACACACGACCCGACACAGACCCCGACACACACCCCGACAAACGCCCCGACACAGACCCCGACACAGACCCCGACACAGACCCCGACACACACCCCGACACACACCCCGACACAGAACCCGCCACACACCCCGACACACGCCCCGACACACACCCCGACACAGAACCCGCCACACACCCCGACACACGCCCCGACACACACCCCGACACACGCCCCGACACACACCCCGACACACACCTCGACACAGACCCCGACACACACCACGACACACACCCCGACACACGCCCCGACACACGCCCCGACACACGCCCCGACACAGACCCCGACACTGACCCCGACACACACCCCGACACACACCCCGACACACACCCCGACACAGACCCCGACACAGACCCCGACACACACCCCGACACACACCCCGACACACACCCCGACACACACCCCGACACAGACCCCGACACACGCCCCGACACACACCCCGACACACGCCCCGACACACTCCCCGACACAGACCCCGACACAGACCCCGACACAGACCCCGACACAGACCCCGACACACTCCCCGACACAGACCCCGACACAGACCCCGACACAGACCCCGACACACGCCCCGACACAGACCCCGACACACACCCCGACACAGACCCCGACACACACCCCGACACACACCCCGACACAGACCCCGACACACACCCCGACACACACCCCGACACAGACCCCGACACACGCCCCGACACACACCCCGACACACACCCCGACACACGCCCCGACACAGACCCCGACACTGACCCCGACACACACCCCGACACACACTCCGACACACACCCCGACACACACCCCGACACACACCCCGACACACACCCCGACACACACCCCGACACACGTCCCGACACACCCCGACACAGACCCCGACACACGCCCCGACACACACCCCGACACACACCCCGACACAGACCCCGACACAGACACCGACACAGACCCCGACAAACACCCCGACACAGACACCGACACACACCCCGACACTGACCCCGACACACACCCCGACACACGCCCCGACACACACCCCGACACAGACACCGACACACACCCCGACACACACCCCGACACACACCCCGACACACACCCCGACACAGACCCCGACACAGACCCCGACACAGACCCCGACACACACCCCGACACACGCCCCGACACAGACCCCGACACAGACCCCGACACAGACCCCGACACAGACCCCGACACACACCCCGACACACACCCCGACACACACCCCGACACAGACCCCGACACAGACCCCGACACACACCCCGACACACGCCCCGACACACGCCCCGACACAGACCCCGACACAGACCCCGACACAGACCCCGACACAGTCCCCGACACAGACCCCGACACAGACCCCGACACAGACCCCGACACACGCCCCGACACACGCCCCGACACACACCCCGACACACACCCCGACACAGACCCCGACACAGACCCCGACACACACCCCGACACAGACCCCGACACACACCCCGACACACGCCCCGACACACGCCCCGACACACGCCCCGACACACGCCCCGACACACGCCCCGACACAGACCCCGACACACACCCCGACACAGACCCCGACACAGACCCCGACACACGCCCCGACACACGCCCCGACACACGCCCCGACACACACCCCGACACAGACACCGACACAAACCCCGACACAGTTCCCGACACACACCCCGACACAGACCCCGACACAGACCCCGACACACACCCCGACACAGACCCCGACACAGACCCCGACACAGACCCCGACACACACCCCGACACACACCCCGACACACGCCCTGACACACACCCCGACACAGACCCCGACACACACCCCGACACACACCCCGACAAACACCCCGACACAGACCCCGACACAGACCCCGACACACGCCCCGACACACACCCCGACACACGCCCTGACACAGTCCCCGACACAGACCCCGACACACGCCCCGACACACGCCCCGACACACACCCCGACACACACCCCGACACACACCCCGACACAGACCCCGACACACACCCCGACACACACCCCGACACAGACCCCGACACACACCCCGACACAGACCCCGACACACACCCCGACACAGACCCCGACACAGACCCCGACACACACCCCGACACAGACCCCGACACAGACCCCGACACAGACCCCGACACAGACCCCGACACACACCCCGACACAGACCCCGACACAGACCCCGACACACACCCCGACACAGACCCCGACACAGACCCCGACACACACCCCGACACACACCCCGACACAGACCCCGACACACACCCCGACACACACCCCGACACAGACCCCGACACACACCCCGACACAGACCCCGACACAGACCCCGACACACACCCCGACACAGACCCCGACACACACCCCGACACAGACCCCGACACAGTCCCCGACACAGACCCCGACACAGACCCCGACACAGACCCCGACACACACCCCGACACACGCCCCGACACACACCCCGACACAGACCCCGACACTGACCCCGACACTGACCCCGACACACACCCCGACACACACCCCGACACACACCCCGACACACACCCCGACACACACCCGACACACACCCCGACACACACCCCGACACACACCCCGACACACACTCCGACACACACCCGACACACACCCCGACACACACCCCGACACAGACCCCGACACACACCCCGACACAGACCCCGACACAGACCCCGACACAGACCCCGACACACACCCCGACACAGACCCCGACACACACCCCGACACAGACCCCGACACACGCCCCGACACACGCCCCGACACAGACCCCGACACTGACCCCGACACACACCCCGACACACACCCCGACACAGACCCCGACACAGACCCCGACACAGACCCCGACACACGCCCCGACACACACCCCGACACACACCCCGACACACACCCCGACACACACCCCGACACAGACCCCGACACACGCCCCGACACACACCCCGACACACACCCCGACACACGCCCCGACACAGACCCCGACACTGACCCCGACACACACCCCGACACACACTCCGACACACACCCCGACACACACCCCGACACACACCCCGACACACACCCCGACACACGTCCCGACACACCCCGACACAGACCCCGACACACGCCCCGACACACACCCCGACACACACCCCGACACAGACACCGACACAGACACCAACACACACCCCGACACAGACCCCGACACAGACCCCGACACAGACACCGACACAGACCCCGACACACACCCCGACACAGACACCGACACACACCCCGACACACGCCCCGACACACACCCCAACACAGACACCGACACACACCCCGACACACACCCCGACACACACCCCGACACACACCCCGACACACACCCCGACACAGACCCCGACACAGACCCCGACACACGCCCCGACACACACCCCGACACACACCCCGACACACACCCCGACACACACCCCGACACAGACCCCGACACACACCCCGACACACACCCCGACACACGCCCCGACACAGACCCCGACACAGACCCCGACACACACCCCGACACACACCCCGACACACACCCCGACACACACCCCGACACACGCCCCGACACAGACCCCGACACTGACCCCGACACACACCCCGACACACACTCCGACACACACCCCGACACACACCCCGACACACACCCCGACACACACCCCGACACACACCCCGACACGCACCCCGACACGCACCCCGACACAGACCCCGACACAGACCCCGACACAGACCCCGACACACACCCCGACACAGACCCCGACACACGCCCCGACACACACCCCGACACACACCCCGACACAGACCCCGAAACACACCCCGACACACACCCCGACACAGACCCCGACACACGCCCCGACACACACCCCGACACAGACCCCGACACAGACCCCGACACACACCCCGACACACACCCCGACACAGACCCCGACACACACCCCGACACAGACCCCGACACAGTCCCCGACACAGACCCCGACACACGTCCCGACACACACCCCGACACACACCCCAACACACACCCCGACACACGCCCCGACACACGACCCGACACAGACCCCGACACAGACCCCGACACAGACCCCGACACACACCCCGACACACACCCCGACACAGAACCCGCCACACACCCCGACACACGCCCCGACACACACCCCGACACAGAACCCGCCACACACCCCGACACACGCCCCGACACACACCCCGACACACGCCCCGACACACACCCCGACACACACCCCGACACAGACCCCGACACACACCACGACACACACCCCGACACACGCCCCGACACACGCCCCGACACACGCCCCGACACAGACCCCGACACTGACCCCGACACACACCCCGACACACACCCCGACACAGACCCCGACACAGACCCCGACACAGACCCCGACACACGCCCCGACACACACCCCGACACAGACCCCGACACAGACCCCGACACACACCCCGACACACACCCCGACACAGACCCCGACACACGCCCCGACACACACCCCGACACAGACCCCGACACACACCCCGACACACGCCCCGACACAGACCCCGACACACGCCCCGACACACGCCCCGACACACGCCCCGACACAGACCCCGACACAGACCCCGACACACGCCCCGACACACACCCCGACACACACCCCGACACAGACCCCGACACACGCCCCGACACACGCCCCGACACACACCCCGACACACACCCCGACACAGACCCCGACACTGACCCCGACACACACCGCGACACACACCCCGACACACACCCCGACACACACCCCGACACAGACCCCGACACAGACCCCGACACACACCCCGACACAGACCCCGACACACACCCCGACACACACCCCGACACAGACCCCGACACAGACCCCGACACAGACCCCGACACACACCCCGACACAGACCCCGACACACACCCCGACACACACCCCGACACAGACCCCGACACACACCCCGACACACACCCCGACACACACCCCGACACACACCCCGACACAGACCCCGACACACACCCCGACACACACCCCGACACAGACCCCGACACCGACCCCGACACACTCCCCGACATAGACCCCGACACACACCCCGACACACACCCCGACACAGACCCCGACACAGACCCCGACACACACCCCGACACACACCCCGACACAGACCCCGACACAGACCCCGACACACACCCCGACACAGACCCCGACACACGCCCCGTCACACGCCCCGACACACGCCCCGACACAGACCCCGACACAGACCCCGACACACACCCCGACACACACCCCGACACACACCCCGACACAGACCCCGACACAGACCCCGACACAGACCCCGACACACACCCCGACACACACGCCGACACACACCCCGACACAGACCCCGACACACACCCCGACACAGACCCGACACAGACCCGACACACACCCCGACACAGACCCCGACACAGACCCCGACACACACCCCGACACAGACCCCGACACACGTCCCGACACACGTCCCGACACACACCCCGACACACACCCCGACACACACCCCGACACAGTCCCCGACACACGTCCCGACACACGCCCCGACACACACCCCGACACAGTCCCCGACACACACCCCGACACACACCCCGACACACACCCCGACACACACCCCGACACAGACCCCGACACACACCCCGACACAGACCCGACACAGACCCGACACACACCCCGACACAGACCCCGACACAGACCCCGACACACACCCCGACACAGACCCCGACACACGTCCCGACACACGTCCCGACACACACCCCGACACACACCCCGACACACACCCCGACACAGTCCCCGACACACGTCCCGACACACGCCCCGACACACACCCCGACACAGACCCCGACACACACCCCGACACACACCCCGACACACACCCCGACACAGACCCCGACACACACCCCGACAAACACCCCGACACGCACCCCGACACAGACCCCGACACACACCCCGACACGCACCCAGACACAGACCCCGACACACACCCCGACACACACCCCGACACACACCCCGACACACACCCCGACACAGTCCCCGACACACACCCCGACACGCACCCCGACACAGACCCCGACACAGACCCCGACACAGACCCCGACACACACCCCGACACACACCCCGACACAGGCCCCGACACACACCCCGACACAGTCCCCGACACACACCACGACACACACCCCGACACAGACCCCGACACAGACCCCGACACAGACCCCGACACAGACCCCGACACACACCCCGACACAGACCCCGACACAGACCCCGACACACACCCCGACACACACCCCGACACACGCCCCGACACACGCCCCGACACACGCCCCGACACACGCCCCGACACACACCCCGACACACACCCCGACACACACCCCGACACAGACCCCGACACACGCCCCGACACACGCCCCGACACACGCCCCGACACAGTCCCCGACACAGACCCCGACACACACCCCGACACAGACCCCGACACAGACCCCGACACACACCCCGACACAGACCCCGACACAGACCCCGACACACACCCCGACACACACCACGACACACACACCGACACACACCCCGACACAGACCCCGACACACACCCCGACACACACCCCGACACACACCCCGACACACGCCCCGACACACGCCCCGACACACGCCCCGACACAGTCCCCGACACAGACCCCGACACACACCCCGACACAGACCCCGACACACACCCCGACACAGACCCCGACACACACCCCGACACACACCCCGACACAGACCCCGACACAGACCCCGACACACACCCCGACACAGACCCCGACACAGACCCCGACACAGACCCTGACACACACCCCGACACAGACCCCGACACACACCCCGACACACACCCCGACACAGACCCCGACACACGCCCCGACACACGCCCCGACACACACCCCGACACACACCCCGACACAGACCCCGACACAGACCCCGACACACGCCCCGACACAGACCCCGACACACGCCCTGACACAGACCCCGACACAGACCCCGACACACACCCCGACACACACCCCGACACACGCCCTGACACAGACCCCGACACAGACCCCGACACACACCGCGACACAGACCCCGACACTGACCCCGACACTGACCCCGACACAGACTCCGACACGCACCCCGACACACACCCCGACACACACCCCGACACACACCCCGACACAGACCCCGACACACACCCTGACACACACCCCGACACACACCCCGACACAGACCCCGACACAGTACCCGACACAGTCCCCGACACAGACCCCGACACACACCCCGACACAGACCCCGACACACACCCCGACACACACCCCGACACACACCCCGACACACACCCCGACACACACCCCGACACAGACCCCGACACAGTCCCCGACACAGACCCCGACACTGACCCCGACACACACCCCGACACACACCCCGACACACACCCCGGCACACACCCCGACACAGACCCCGACACAGTCCCCGACACAGTCCCCGACACAGACCCCGACACACACCCCGACACTGACCCCGACACACACCCCGACACACACCCCGACACACACCCCGGCACACACCCCGACACAGACCCCGACACAGTCCCCGACACAGTCCCCGACACAGACCCCGACACACACCCCGACACACACCCCGACACACACCCCGGCACACACCCCGACACACACCCCGACACAGACCCCGACACAGACCCCGACACACGCCCCGACACACGCCCCGACACACGCCCCGACACAGACCCCGACACAGACCCCGACACAGTCCCCGACACAGACCCCGACACACACCCCGACACACACCCCGACACAGACCCCGACACAGTCCCCGACACAGACCCCGACACAGATCCCGACACACACCCCGACACACACCCCGACACACGCCCCGACACACACCCCGACACAGAACCCGCCACACACCCCGACACACACCCCGACACACGCCCCGACACACGCCCCGACACACACCCCGACACACACCCCGACACACACCCCGACACACGCCCCGACACACGCCCCGACACACACCCCGACACAGACCCCGACACACACCCCGACACACACCCCGACACAGACCCCGACACACACCACGACACACACCCCGACACACGCCCCGACACACGCCCCGACACACACCCCGACACACACCCCGACACAGACCCCGACTCATACCCCGACACAGACCCCGACACACACCCCGACACACGCCCCGACACAGACCCCGACACAGACCCCGACACACGCCCCGACACACACCCCGACACAGACCCCGACACACACCCCGACACAGACCCCGACACAGACCCCGACACACACCCCGACACAGACGCCGACACACGCCCCGACACAGACCCCGACACAGAACCCGCCACACACCCCGACACACACCCCGACACACACCCCGACACAGACCCCGACACAGACCCCGACACAGACCCCGACACAGACCCCGACACAGACCCCGACACACACCCCGACACAGACCCCGACACACGCCCCGACACACACCCCGACACACACCCCGACACAGACCCCGACACACACCCTGACACACACCCCGACACAGACCCCGACACACGCCCCGACACACACCCCGACACAGACCCCGACACAGACCCCGACACACACCCCGACACACACCCCGACACAGACCCCGACACACACCCCGACACAGACCCCGACACAGTCCCCGACACAGACCCCGACACACGCCCCGACACACACCCCGACACCCACCCCGACACACACCCCGACACACGCCCCGACACACGACCCGACAAACGCCCCGACACAAACCCCGACACACACCCCGACACACACCCCGACACAGACCCCGACACACACCCCGACACAGACCCCGACACAGTCCCCGACACAGACCCCGACACACGCCCCGACACACACCCCGACACAGACCCCGACACACTCCCCGACACACACCCCGACACACACCCCGACACAGACCCCGACACACACCCTGACACACACCCCGACACAGACCCCGACACACGCCCCGACACACACCCCGACACAGACCCCGACACACACCCCGACACACACCCCGACACAGACCCCGACACACACCCCGACACAGACCCCGACACAGTCCCCGACACAGACCCCGACACACGCCCCGACACACACCCCGACACACACCCCAACACACACCCCGACACACGCCCCGACACACGACCCGACAAACGCCCCGACACAGACCCCAACACACACCCCGACACACACCCCGACACAGACCCCGACACACACCCCGACACAGACCCCGACACAGTCCCCGACACAGACCCCGACACACGCCCCGACACACACCCCGACACACACCCCGACACACGCCCCGACACAGACCCCGACACACGCCCCGACACACACCCCGACACACACCCCAACACACACCCCAACACACACCCCGACACAGACCCCGACACAGTCCCCGACACAGACCCCGACACACGCCCCGACACACACCCCGACACACACCCCAACACACACCCCGACACACACCCCGACACACGCCCCGACAAACGCCCCGACACAGACCCCGACACAGACCCCGACACAGACCCCGA
The DNA here is from genome assembly GCF_037043375.1 of Chiloscyllium plagiosum. NCBI lineage: Eukaryota > Metazoa > Chordata > Chondrichthyes > Orectolobiformes > Hemiscylliidae > Chiloscyllium > Chiloscyllium plagiosum. Next base: position 166,097,482 of record NW_028270139.1, on the reverse strand, counting down.
CACACACCCCGACACACACCCCGACACAGAACCCGCCACACACCCCGACACACGCCCCGACACACACCCCGACACAGAACCCGCCACACACCCCGACACACGCCCCGACACACACCCCGACACACGCCCCGACACACACCCCGACACACACCCCGACACAGATCCCGACACACACCACGACACACACCCCGACACACGCCCCGACACACGCCCCGACACACGCCCCGACACAGACCCCGACACTGACCCCGACACACACCCCGACACACACCCCGACACACACCCCGACACAGACCCCGACACAGACCCCGACACAGACCCCGACACACACCCCGACACGCCGCGACACACGCCCCGACACACACCCCGACACACGCCCCGACACACTCCCCGACACAGACCCCGACACAGACCCCGACACAGACCCCGACACACTCCCCGACACAGACCCCGACACAGACCCCGACACAGACCCCGACACACGCCCCGACACAGACCCCGACACACACCCCGACACAGACCCCGACACACACCCCGACACACACCCCGACACACACCCCGACACACACCCCGACACACACCCCGACACAGACCCCGACACACGCCCCGACACACACCCCGACACACACCCCGACACACGCCCCGACACAGACCCCGACACTGACCCCGACACACACCCCGACACACACTCCGACACACACCCCGACACACACCCCGACACACACCCCGACACACACCCCGACACACACCCCGACACACGTCCCGACACACCCCGACACAGACCCCGACACACGCCCCGACACACACCCCGACACACACCCCGACACAGACCCCGACACAGACACCGACACAGACCCCGACAAACACCCCGACACAGACACCGACACACACCCCGACACTGACCCCGACACACACCCCGACACACGCCCCGACACACACCCCGACACAGACACCGACACACACCCCGACACACACCCCGACACACACCCCGACACACACCCCGACACAGACCCCGACACAGACCCCGACACAGACCCCGACACACGCCCCGACACACGCCCCGACACAGACCCCGACACAGACCCCGACACAGACCCCGACACACACCCCGACACACACCCCGACACACACCCCGACACAGACCCCGACACAGACCCCGACACAGACCCCGACACACACCCCGACACACGCCCCGACACACGCCCCGACACAGACCCCGACACAGACCCCGACACAGACCCCGACACAGACCCCGACACAGTCCCCGACACAGACCCCGACACAGACCCCGACACACGCCCCGACACACGCCCCGACACACACCCCGACACAGACCCCGACACAGACCCCGACACAGACCCCGACACACACCCCGACACAGACCCCGACACACACCCCGACACACACCCCGACACACGCCCCGACACACGCCCCGACACACGCCCCGACACAGACCCCGACACACACCCCGACACAGACCCCGACACAGACCCCGACACACGCCCCGACACACGCCCCGACACACGCCCCGACACACACCCCGACACAGACCCCGACACAAACCCCGACACAGTTCCCGACACACACCCCGACACAGACCCCGACACAGACCCCGACACACACCCCGACACACACCCCGACACAGACCCCGACACAGACCCCGACACACACCCCGACACACACCCCGACACACGCCCTGACACACACCCCGACACAGACCCCGACACACACCCCGACACACACCCCGACAAACACCCCGACACAGACCCCGACACAGACCCCGACACACACCCCGACACACGCCCTGACACAGTCCCCGACACAGACCCCGACACACGCCCCGACACACGCCCCGACACACACCCCGACACACACCCCGACACACACCCCGACACAGACCCCGACACACACCCCGACACAGACCCCGACACACACCCCGACACAGACCCCGACACAGACCCCGACACACACCCCGACACAGACCCCGACACACACCCCGACACACACCCCGACACAGACCCCGACACAGACCCCGACACACACCCCGACACAGACCCCGACACAGACCCCGACACACACCCCGACACACACCCCGACACAGACCCCGACACACACCCCGACACACACCCCGACACAGACCCCGACACACACCCCGACACAGACCCCGACACAGACCCCGACACACACCCCGACACAGTCCCCGACACAGACCCCGACACACGCCCCGACACACGCCCCGACACACACCCCGACACACACCCCGACACACACCCCGACACAGACCCCGACACACACCCCGACACAGACCCCGACACACACCCCGACACAGACCCCGACACAGACCCCGACACACACCCCGACACAGACCCCGACACAGACCCCGACACACACCCCGACACAGACCCCGACACAGACCCCGACACACACCCCGACACAGACCCCGACACAGACCCCGACACACACCCCGACACACACCCCGACACAGACCCCGACACACACCCCGACACACACCCCGACACAGACCCCGACACAGACCCCGACACACACCCCGACACAGACCCCGACACACACCCCGACACAGACCCCGACACAGTCCCCGACACAGACCCCGACACAGACCCCGACACACACCCCGACACAGACCCCGACACACACCCCGACACAGACCCCGACACAGACCCCGACACACACCCCGACACACACCCCGACACACACCCCGACACAGACCCCGACACTGACCCCGACACTGACCCCGACACACACCCCGACACACACCCCGACACACACCCCGACACACACCCCGACACACACCCGACACACACCCCGACACACACCCCGACACACACCCCGACACACACCCGACACACACCCCGACACACACCCCGACACAGACCCCGACACACACCCCGACACAGACCCCGACACAGACCCCGACACAGACCCCGACACACACCCCGACACAGACCCCGACACACACCCCGACACAGACCCCGACACACACCCCGACACACGCCCCGACACACGCCCCGACACAGACCCCGACACTGACCCCGACACACACCCCGACACACACCCCGACACAGACCCCGACACAGACCCCGACACAGACCCCGACACACGCCCCGACACACACCCCGACACACACCCCGACACACACCCCGACACACACCCCGACACACACCCCGACACAGACCCCGACACACGCCCCGACACACACCCCGACACACACCCCGACACACGCCCCGACACAGACCCCGACACTGACCCCGACACACACCCCGACACACACTCCGACACACACCCCGACACACACCCCGACACAGACCCCGACACACACCCCGACACACACCCCGACACACGTCCCGACACACCCCGACACAGACCCCGACACACGCCCCGACACACACCCCGACACACACCCCGACACAGACACCGACACAGACACCAACACACACCCCGACACAGACCCCGACACAGACCCCGACACAGACACCGACACAGACCCCGACACAGACCCCGACACACACCCCGACACAGACACCGACACACACCCCGACACACGCCCCGACACACACCCCAACACAGACACCGACACACACCCCGACACACACCCCGACACACACCCCGACACACACCCCGACACACACCCCGACACAGACCCCGACACAGACCCCGACACACGCCCCGACACACACCCCGACACACACCCCGACACACACCCCGACACACACCCCGACACACACCCCGACACAGACCCCGACACACACCCCGACACACACCCCGACACACGCCCCGACACACGCCCCGACACAGACCCCGACACAGACCCCGACACACACCCCGACACACACCCCGACACACACCCGACACACACCCCGACACACGCCCCGACACAGACCCCGACACTGACCCCGACACACACCCCGACACACACTCCGACACACACCCCGACACACACCCCGACACACACCCCGACACACACCCCGACACACACCCCGACACACGTCCCGACACACCCCGACACAGACCCCGACACACGCCCCGACACACACCCCGACACAGACACCGACACAGACACCAACACACACCCCGACACAGACCCCGACACAGACCCCGACACAGACACCGACACAGACCCCGACACAGACCCCGACACACACCCCGACACAGACACCGACACACACCCCGACACACACCCCGACACAGACCCCGACACACGCCCCGACACACACCCCGACACAGACCCCGACACAGACCCCGACACAGACCCCGACACACACCCCGACACAGACCCCGACACACGCCCCGTCACACGCCCCGACACAGACCCCGACACAGACCCCGACACAGACCCCGACACAGACCCCGACACACACCCCGACACACGCCCCGACACAGACCCCGACACAGACCCCGACACAGACCCCGACACACACCCCGACACACACCCCGACACAGACCCCGACACAGACCCCGACACACACCCCGACACACGCCCCGACACACGCCCCGACACAGACCCCGACACACACCCCGACACACGCCCCGACACAGACCCCGACACAGACCCCGACACAGACCCCGACACAGACCCCGACACACACCCCGACACACACCCCGACACACACCCCGACACAGACCCCGACACAGACCCCGACACAGACCCCGACACACACCCCGACACACGCCCCGACACACGCCCCGACACAGACCCCGACACAGACCCCGACACAGACCCCGACACAGTCCCCGACACAGACCCCGACACAGACCCCGACACAGACCCCGACACACGCCCCGACACACGCCCCGACACACACCCCGACACACACCCCGACACAGACCCCGACACAGACCCCGACACACACCCCGACACAGACCCCGACACACACCCCGACACACGCCCCGACACACGCCCCGACACACGCCCCGACACACGCCCCGACACACGCCCCGACACAGACCCCGACACACACCCCGACACAGACCCCGACACAGACCCCGACACACGCCCCGACACACGCCCCGACACACGCCCCGCCACACACCCCGACACAGACACCGACACAAACCCCGACACAGTTCCCGACACACACCCCGACACAGACCCCGACACAGACCCCGACACACACCCCGACACAGACCCCGACACAGACCCCGACACAGACCCCGACACACACCCCGACACACACCCCGACACACGCCCTGACACACACCCCGACACAGACCCCGACACACACCCCGACACACACCCCGACAAACACCCCGACACAGACCCCGACACAGACCCCGACACACGCCCCGACACACACCCCGACACACGCCCTGACACAGTCCCCGACACAGACCCCGACACACGCCCCGACACACGCCCCGACACACACCCCGACACACACCCCGACACACACCCCGACACAGACCCCGACACACACCCCGACACACACCCCGACACAGACCCCGACACACACCCCGACACAGACCCCGACACACACCCCGACACAGACCCCGACACAGACCCCGACACACACCCCGACACAGACCCCGACACAGACCCCGACACAGACCCCGACACAGACCCCGACACACACCCCGACACAGACCCCGACACAGACCCCGACACACACCCCGACACAGACCCCGACACAGACCCCGACACACACCCCGACACACACCCCGACACAGACCCCGACACACACCCCGACACACACCCCGACACAGACCCCGACACACACCCCGACACAGACCCCGACACAGACCCCGACACACACCCCGACACAGACCCCGACACAGTCCCCGACACAGACCCCGACACAGACCCCGACACAGACCCCGACACACACCCCGACACACGCCCCGACACACACCCCGACACAGACCCCGACACTGACCCCGACACTGACCCCGACACACACCCCGACACACACCCCGACACACACCCCGACACACACCCCGACACACACCCGACACACACCCCGACACACACCCCGACACACACCCCGACACACACCCCGACACACACCCGACACACACCCCGACACACACCCCGACACAGACCCCGACACACACCCCGACACAGACCCCGACACAGACCCCGACACAGACCCCGACACACACCCCGACACAGACCCCGACACACACCCCGACACAGACCCCGACACACGCCCCGACACACGCCCCGACACAGACCCCGACACTGACCCCGACACACACCCCGACACACACCCCGACACAGACCCCGACACAGACCCCGACACAGACCCCGACACACGCCCCGACACACACCCCGACACACACCCCGACACACACCCCGACACACACCCCGACACAGACCCCGACACACGCCCCGACACACACCCCGACACACACCCCGACACACGCCCCGACACAGACCCCGACACTGACCCCGACACACACCCCGACACACACTCCGACACACACCCCGACACACACCCCGACACACACCCCGACACACACCCCGACACACGTCCCGACACACCCCGACACAGACCCCGACACACGCCCCGACACACACCCCGACACACACCCCGACACAGACACCGACACAGACACCAACACACACCCCGACACAGACCCCGACACAGACCCCGACACAGACACCGACACAGACCCCGACACACACCCCGACACAGACACCGACACACACCCCGACACACGCCCCGACACACACCCCAACACAGACACCGACACACACCCCGACACACACCCCGACACACACCCCGACACACACCCCGACACACACCCCGACACAGACCCCGACACAGACCCCGACACAGACCCCGACACACGCCCCGACACACACCCCGACACACACCCCGACACACACCCCGACACACACCCCGACACAGACCCCGACACACACCCCGACACACACCCCGACACACGCCCCGACACAGACCCCGACACAGACCCCGACACACACCCCGACACACACCCCGACACACACCCCGACACACACCCCGACACACGCCCCGACACAGACCCCGACACTGACCCCGACACACACCCCGACACACACTCCGACACACACCCCGACACACACCCCGACACACACCCCGACACACACCCCGACACGCACCCCGACACGCACCCCGACACGCACCCCGACACAGACCCCGACACAGACCCCGACACAGACCCCGACACACACCCCGACACAGACCCCGACACACGCCCCGACACACACCCCGACACACACCCCGACACAGACCCCGAAACACACCCCGACACACACCCCGACACAGACCCCGACACACGCCCCGACACACACCCCGACACAGACCCCGACACAGACCCCGACACACACCCCGACACACACCCCGACACAGACCCCGACACACACCCCGACACAGACCCCGACACAGTCCCCGACACAGACCCCGACACACGTCCCGACACACACCCCGACACACACCCCAACACACACCCCGACACACGCCCCGACACACGACCCGACACAGACCCCGACACAGACCCCGACACAGACCCCGACACACACCCCGACACACACCCCGACACAGAACCCGCCACACACCCCGACACACGCCCCGACACACACCCCGACACAGAACCCGCCACACACCCCGACACACGCCCCGACACACACCCCGACACACGCCCCGACACACACCCCGACACACACCCCGACACAGACCCCGACACACACCACGACACACACCCCGACACACGCCCCGACACACGCCCCGACACACGCCCCGACACAGACCCCGACACTGACCCCGACACACACCCCGACACACACCCCGACACAGACCCCGACACAGACCCCGACACAGACCCCGACACACGCCCCGACACACACCCCGACACAGACCCCGACACAGACCCCGACACACACCCCGACACACACCCCGACACAGACCCCGACACACGCCCCGACACACACCCCGACACAGACCCCGACACACACCCCGACACACGCCCCGACACAGACCCCGACACACGCCCCGACACACGCCCCGACACACGCCCCGACACACGCCCCGACACAGACCCCGACACAGACCCCGACACACGCCCCGACACACACCCCGACACACACCCCGACACAGACCCCGACACAGACCCCGACACACGCCCCGACACACACCCCGACACACACCCCGACACAGACCCCGACACTGACCCCGACACACACCGCGACACACACCCCGACACACACCCCGACACACACCCCGACACAGACCCCGACACAGACCCCGACACACACCCCGACACAGACCCCGACACACACCCCGACACACACCCCGACACAGACCCCGACACAGACCCCGACACAGACCCCGACACACACCCCGACACAGACCCCGACACACACCCCGACACACACCCCGACACAGACCCCGACACACACCCCGACACACACCCCGACACACACCCCGACACACACCCCGACACAGACCCCGACACACACCCCGACACACACCCCGACACAGACCCCGACACCGACCCCGACACACTCCCCGACATAGACCCCGACACACACCCCGACACACACCCCGACACAGACCCCGACACAGACCCCGACACACACCCCGACACACACCCCGACACAGACCCCGACACAGACCCCGACACACACCCCGACACAGACCCCGACACACGCCCCGTCACACGCCCCGACACACGCCCCGACACAGACCCCGACACAGACCCCGACACACACCCCGACACACACCCCGACACACACCCCGACACAGACCCCGACACAGACCCCGACACAGACCCCGACACACACCCCGACACACACGCCGACACACACCCCGACACAGACCCCGACACACACCCCGACACAGACCCGACACAGACCCGACACACACCCCGACACAGACCCCGACACAGACCCCGACACACACCCCGACACAGACCCCGACACACGTCCCGACACACGTCCCGACACACACCCCGACACACACCCCGACACACACCCCGACACAGTCCCCGACACACGTCCCGACACACGCCCCGACACACACCCCGACACAGTCCCCGACACACACCCCGACACACACCCCGACACACACCCCGACACACACCCCGACACAGACCCCGACACACACCCCGACACAGACCCGACACAGACCCGACACACACCCCGACACAGACCCCGACACAGACCCCGACACACACCCCGACACAGACCCCGACACACGTCCCGACACACGTCCCGACACACACCCCGACACACACCCCGACACACACCCCGACACAGTCCCCGACACACGTCCCGACACACGCCCCGACACACACCCCGACACAGACCCCGACACACACCCCGACACACACCCCGACACACACCCCGACACAGACCCCGACACACACCCCGACAAACACCCCGACACGCACCCCGACACAGACCCCGACACACACCCCGACACGCACCCCGACACAGACCCCGACACACACCCCGACACACACCCCGACACACACCCCGACACACACCCCGACACAGTCCCCGACACACACCCCGACACGCACCCCGACACAGACCCCGACACAGACCCCGACACAGACCCCGACACACACCCCGACACACACCCCGACACAGGCCCCGACACACACCCCGACACAGTCCCCGACACACACCACGACACACACCCCGACACAGACCCCGACACAGACCCCGACACAGACCCCGACACAGACCCCGACACACACCCCGACACAGACCCCGACACAGACCCCGACACACACCCCGACACACACCCCGACACACGCCCCGACACACGCCCCGACACACGCCCCGACACACACCCCGACACACACCCCGACACACACCCCGACACAGACCCCGACACACGCCCCGACACACGCCCCGACACACGCCCCGACACAGTCCCCGACACAGACCCCGACACACACCCCGACACAGACCCCGACACAGACCCCGACACACACCCCGACACAGACCCCGACACAGACCCCGACACACACCCCGACACACACCACGACACACACACCGACACACACCCCGACACAGACCCCGACACACACCCCGACACACACCCCGACACACACCCCGACACACGCCCCGACACACGCCCCGACACACGCCCCGACACAGTCCCCGACACAGACCCCGACACACACCCCGACACAGACCCCGACACACACCCCGACACAGACCCCGACACACACCCCGACACACACCCCGACACAGACCCCGACACAGACCCCGACACACACCCCGACACAGACCCCGACACAGACCCCGACACAGACCCTGACACACACCCCGACACAGACCCCGACACACACCCCGACACACACCCCGACACAGACCCCGACACACGCCCCGACACACGCCCCGACACACACCCCGACACACACCCCGACACAGACCCCGACACAGACCCCGACACACGCCCCGACACAGACCCCGACACACGCCCTGACACAGACCCCGACACAGACCCCGACACACACCCCGACACACACCCCGACACACGCCCTGACACAGACCCCGACACAGACCCCGACACACACCGCGACACAGACCCCGACACTGACCCCGACACTGACCCCGACACAGACTCCGACACGCACCCCGACACACACCCCGACACACACCCCGACACACACCCCGACACAGACCCCGACACACACCCTGACACACACCCCGACACACACCCCGACACAGACCCCGACACAGTACCCGACACAGTCCCCGACACAGACCCCGACACACACCCCGACACAGACCCCGACACACACCCCGACACACACCCCGACACACACCCCGACACACACCCCGACACACACCCCGACACAGACCCCGACACAGTCCCCGACACAGACCCCGACACTGACCCCGACACACACCCCGACACACACCCCGACACACACCCCGGCACACACCCCGACACAGACCCCGACACAGTCCCCGACACAGTCCCCGACACAGACCCCGACACACACCCCGACACTGACCCCGACACACACCCCGACACACACCCCGACACACACCCCGGCACACACCCCGACACAGACCCCGACACAGTCCCCGACACAGTCCCCGACACAGACCCCGACACACACCCCGACACACACCCCGACACACACCCCGGCACACACCCCGACACACACCCCGACACAGACCCCGACACAGACCCCGACACACGCCCCGACACACGCCCCGACACACGCCCCGACACAGACCCCGACACAGACCCCGACACAGTCCCCGACACAGACCCCGACACACACCCCGACACACACCCCGACACAGACCCCGACACAGTCCCCGACACAGACCCCGACACAGATCCCGACACAGACCCCGACACACACCCCGACACACACCCCGACACAGACCCCGACACAGTCCCCGACACAGACCCCGACACAGATCCCGACACAGACCCCGACACACACCCCGACACAGACCCCGACACAGTCCCCGACACAGACCCCGACACAGACCCCGACACAGACCCCGACACACACCCCGACACACACCCCGACACAGACCCCGACACAGTCCCCGACACAGACCCCGACACAGACCCCGACACAGAACCCGCCACACACCCCGACACACGCCCCGACACACACCCCGACACACACCCCGACACACGCCCCGACACACGCCCCGACACACACCACGACACACACCCCGACACAGACCCCGACACAGACCCCGACACACACCCCGACACACACCCCGACACAGACCCCGACACACACCACGACACACACCCCGACACACGCCCCGACACACGCCCCGACACACACCCCGACACACACCCCGACACAGACCCCGACTCATACCCCGACACAGACCCCGACACACACCCCGACACACGCCCCGACACAGACCCCGACACAGACCCCGACACACGCCCCGACACACACCCCGACACAGACCCCGACACACACCCCGACACAGACCCCGACACAGACCCCGACACACACCCCGACACAGACGCCGACACACGCCCCGACACAGACCCCGACACAGAACCCGCCACACACCCCGACACACACCCCGACACACACCCCGACACACACCCCGACACAGACCCCGACACAGACCCCGACACAGACCCCGACACACACCCCGACACAGACCCCGACACACGCCCCGACACACACCCCGACACACACCCCGACACAGACCCCGACACACACCCTGACACACACCCCGACACAGACCCCGACACACGCCCCGACACACACCCCGACACAGACCCCGACACAGACCCCGACACACACCCCGACACACACCCCGACACAGACCCCGACACACACCCCGACACAGACCCCGACACAGTCCCCGACACAGACCCCGACACACGCCCCGACACACACCCCGACACCCACCCCAACACACACCCCGACACACGCCCCGACACACGACCCGACAAACGCCCCGACACAAACCCCGACACACACCCCGACACACACCCCGACACAGACCCCGACACACACCCCGACACAGACCCCGACACAGTCCCCGACACAGACCCCGACACACGCCCCGACACACACCCCGACACAGACCCCGACACACTCCCCGACACACACCCCGACACACACCCCGACACAGACCCCGACACACACCCTGACACACACCCCGACACAGACCCCGACACACGCCCCGACACACACCCCGACACAGACCCCGACACACACCCCGACACACACCCCGACACAGACCCCGACACACACCCCGACACAGACCCCGACACAGTCCCCGACACAGACCCCGACACACGCCCCGACACACACCCCGACACACACCCCAACACACACCCCGACACACGCCCCGACACACGACCCGACAAACGCCCCGACACAGACCCCAACACACACCCCGACACACACCCCGACACAGACCCCGACACACACCCCGACACAGACCCCGACACAGTCCCCGACACAGACCCCGACACACGCCCCGACACACACCCCGACACACACCCCGACACACGCCCCGACACAGACCCCGACACACGCCCCGACACACACCCCGACACACACCCCAACACACACCCCAACACACACCCCGACACAGACCCCGACACAGTCCCCGACACAGACCCCGACACACGCCCCGACACACACCCCGACACACACCCCAACACACACCCCGACACACACCCCGACACACGCCCCGACAAACGCCCCGACACAGACCCCGACACAGACCCCGACACAGACCCCGACACACACCCCGACACACACCCCGACACAGAACCCGCCACACACCCCGACACACGCCCCGACACACACCCCGACACAGAACCCGCCACACACCCCGACACACGCCCCGACACACACCCCGACACACGCCCCGACACACACCCCGACACACACCCCGACACAGATCCCGACACACACCACGACACACACCCCGACACACGCCCCGACACACGCCCCGACACACGCCCCGACACAGACCCCGACACTGACCCCGACACACACCCCGACACACACCCCGACACACACCCCGACACAGACCCCGACACAGACCCCGACACAGACCCCGACACACACCCCGACACGCCGCGACACACGCCCCGACACACACCCCGACACACGCCCCGACACACTCCCCGACACAGACCCCGACACAGACCCCGACACAGACCCCGACACACTCCCCGACACAGACCCCGACACAGACCCCGACACAGACCCCGACACACGCCCCGACACAGACCCCGACACACACCCCGACACAGACCCCGACACACACCCCGACACACACCCCGACACAGACCCCGACACACACCCCGACACACACCCCGACACAGACCCCGACACACGCCCCGACACACACCCCGACACACACCCCGACACACGCCCCGACACAGACCCCGACACTGACCCCGACACACACCCCGACACACACTCCGACACACACCCCGACACACACCCCGACACACACCCCGACACACACCCCGACACACACCCCGACACACGTCCCGACACACCCCGACACAGACCCCGACACACGCCCCGACACACACCCCGACACACACCCCGACACAGACCCCGACACAGACACCGACACAGACCCCGACAAACACCCCGACACAGACACCGACACACACCCCGACACTGACCCCGACACACACCCCGACACACGCCCCGACACACACCCCGACACAGACACCGACACACACCCCGACACACACCCCGACACACACCCCGACACACACCCCGACACAGACCCCGACACAGACCCCGACACAGACCCCGACACACGCCCCGACACACGCCCCGACACAGACCCCGACACAGACCCCGACACAGACCCCGACACACACCCCGACACACACCCCGACACACACCCCGACACAGACCCCGACACAGACCCCGACACAGACCCCGACACACACCCCGACACACGCCCCGACACACGCCCCGACACAGACCCCGACACAGACCCCGACACAGACCCCGACACAGACCCCGACACAGTCCCCGACACAGACCCCGACACAGACCCCGACACACGCCCCGACACACGCCCCGACACACACCCCGACACAGACCCCGACACAGACCCCGACACAGACCCCGACACACACCCCGACACAGACCCCGACACACACCCCGACACACACCCCGACACACGCCCCGACACACGCCCCGACACACGCCCCGACACAGACCCCGACACACACCCCGACACAGACCCCGACACAGACCCCGACACACGCCCCGACACACGCCCCGACACACGCCCCGACACACACCCCGACACAGACCCCGACACAAACCCCGACACAGTTCCCGACACACACCCCGACACAGACCCCGACACAGACCCCGACACACACCCCGACACACACCCCGACACAGACCCCGACACAGACCCCGACACACACCCCGACACACACCCCGACACACGCCCTGACACACACCCCGACACAGACCCCGACACACACCCCGACACACACCCCGACAAACACCCCGACACAGACCCCGACACAGACCCCGACACACACCCCGACACACGCCCTGACACAGTCCCCGACACAGACCCCGACACACGCCCCGACACACGCCCCGACACACACCCCGACACACACCCCGACACACACCCCGACACAGACCCCGACACACACCCCGACACAGACCCCGACACACACCCCGACACAGACCCCGACACAGACCCCGACACACACCCCGACACAGACCCCGACACACACCCCGACACACACCCCGACACAGACCCCGACACAGACCCCGACACACACCCCGACACAGACCCCGACACAGACCCCGACACACACCCCGACACACACCCCGACACAGACCCCGACACACACCCCGACACACACCCCGACACAGACCCCGACACACACCCCGACACAGACCCCGACACAGACCCCGACACACACCCCGACACAGTCCCCGACACAGACCCCGACACACGCCCCGACACACGCCCCGACACACACCCCGACACACACCCCGACACACACCCCGACACAGACCCCGACACACACCCCGACACAGACCCCGACACACACCCCGACACAGACCCCGACACACACCCCGACACAGACCCCGACACAGACCCCGACACACACCCCGACACAGACCCCGACACAGACCCCGACACACACCCCGACACAGACCCCGACACAGACCCCGACACACACCCCGACACAGACCCCGACACAGACCCCGACACACACCCCGACACACACCCCGACACAGACCCCGACACACACCCCGACACACACCCCGACACAGACCCCGACACAGACCCCGACACACACCCCGACACAGACCCTGACACACACCCCGACACAGACCCCGACACAGTCCCCGACACAGACCCCGACACAGACCCCGACACACACCCCGACACAGACCCCGACACACACCCCGACACAGACCCCGACACAGACCCCGACACAGACCCCGACACACACCCCGACACACACCCCGACACACACCCCGACACAGACCCCGACACTGACCCCGACACTGACCCCGACACACACCCCGACACACACCCCGACACACACCCCGACACACACCCCGACACACACCCGACACACACCCCGACACACACCCCGACACACACCCCGACACACACCCGACACACACCCCGACACACACCCCGACACAGACCCCGACACACACCCCGACACAGACCCCGACACAGACCCCGACACAGACCCCGACACACACCCCGACACAGACCCCGACACACACCCCGACACAGACCCCGACACACACCCCGACACACGCCCCGACACACGCCCCGACACAGACCCCGACACTGACCCCGACACACACCCCGACACACACCCCGACACAGACCCCGACACAGACCCCGACACAGACCCCGACACACGCCCCGACACACACCCCGACACACACCCCGACACACACCCCGACACACACCCCGACACACACCCCGACACAGACCCCGACACACGCCCCGACACACACCCCGACACACACCCCGACACACGCCCCGACACAGACCCCGACACTGACCCCGACACACACCCCGACACACACTCCGACACACACCCCGACACACACCCCGACACAGACCCCGACACACACCCCGACACACACCCCGACACACGTCCCGACACACCCCGACACAGACCCCGACACACGCCCCGACACACACCCCGACACACACCCCGACACAGACACCGACACAGACACCAACACACACCCCGACACAGACCCCGACACAGACCCCGACACAGACACCGACACAGACCCCGACACAGACCCCGACACACACCCCGACACAGACACCGACACACACCCCGACACACGCCCCGACACACACCCCAACACAGACACCGACACACACCCCGACACACACCCCGACACACACCCCGACACACACCCCGACACACACCCCGACACAGACCCCGACACAGACCCCGACACACGCCCCGACACACACCCCGACACACACCCCGACACACACCCCGACACACACCCCGACACACACCCCGACACAGACCCCGACACACACCCCGACACACACCCCGACACACGCCCCGACACACGCCCCGACACAGACCCCGACACAGACCCCGACACACACCCCGACACACACCCCGACACACACCCGACACACACCCCGACACACGCCCCGACACAGACCCCGACACTGACCCCGACACACACCCCGACACACACTCCGACACACACCCCGACACACACCCCGACACACACCCCGACACACACCCCGACACACACCCCGACACACGTCCCGACACACCCCGACACAGACCCCGACACACGCCCCGACACACACCCCGACACAGACACCGACACAGACACCAACACACACCCCGACACAGACCCCGACACAGACCCCGACACAGACACCGACACAGACCCCGACACAGACCCCGACACACACCCCGACACAGACACCGACACACACCCCGACACACACCCCGACACAGACCCCGACACACGCCCCGACACACACCCCGACACAGACCCCGACACAGACCCCGACACAGACCCCGACACACACCCCGACACAGACCCCGACACACGCCCCGTCACACGCCCCGACACAGACCCCGACACAGACCCCGACACAGACCCCGACACAGACCCCGACACACACCCCGACACACGCCCCGACACAGACCCCGACACAGACCCCGACACAGACCCCGACACACACCCCGACACACACCCCGACACAGACCCCGACACAGACCCCGACACACACCCCGACACACGCCCCGACACACGCCCCGACACAGACCCCGACACAGACCCCGACACAGACCCCGACACAGACCCCGACACAGACTCCGACACACACCCCGACACAGACCCCGACACAGACACCGACACAGACCCCGACACAGACGCCGACACACACCCCGACACAGTCCCCGACACAGACCCCGACACAGACCCCGACACAGACCCCGACACACGCCCCGACACAGACCCCGACACAGACCCCGACACAGACCCCGACACACACCCCGACACAGACCCCGACACACACCCCGACACACGCCCCGACACACACCCCGACACAGACCCCGACACACACCCCGACACACACCCCGACACACGCCCCGACACACGCCCCGACACACGCCCCGACACAGACCCCGACACAGACCCCGACACACGCCCCGACACACGCCCCGACACACGCCCCGACACACGCCCCGACACAGACCCCGACACACACCCCGACACAGACCCCGACACAGACCCCGACACACACCCCGACACACGCCCCGACACAGACCCCGACACACGCCCCGACACACGCCCCGACACACGCCCCGACACACGCCCCGACACACGCCCCGACACACACCCCGACACAGACCCCGACACAAACCCCGACACAGTTCCCGACACACACCCCGACAAACACCCCGACACAGACCCCGACACAGACCCCGACACACGCCCCGACACACACCCCGACACACACCCCGACACTCGCCCTGACACACACCCCGACACACACCCCGACACAGACCCCGACACAGACCCCGACACACACCCCGACAAACACCCCGACACAGACCCCGACACAGACCCCGACACAGACCCCGACACACGCCCCGACACACACCCCGACACACGCCCCGACACACGCCCCGACACACGCCCTGACACAGTCCCCGACACAGACCCCGACACACGCCCCGACACACGCCCCGACACACACCCCGACACACACCCCGACACACACCCCGACACACACCCCGACACAGACCCCGACACACGCCCCGGCACACACCCCGACACAGACCCCGACACAGACCCCGACACACACCCCGACACAGACCCCGACACACACCCCGACACAGACCCCGACACAGACCCCGACACACACCCCGACACAGACCCCGACACACACCCCGACACAGACCCCGACACACACCCCGACACACACCCCGACACACACCCCGACACAGACCCCGACACACACCCCGACACAGACCCCGACACAGACCCCGACACACACCCCGACACAGACCCCGACACACACCCCGACACAGTCCCCGACACAGACCCCGACACAGACCCCGACACACACCCCGACACAGACCCCGACACAGACCCCGACACACACCCCGACACACACCCCGACACACACCCCGACACTGACCCCGACACTGACCCCGACACACACCCCGACACACACCCCGACACACACCCCGACACACACCCCGACACACACCCGACACACACCCCGACACACACCCCGACACACACCCCGACACACACCCCGACACACACCCCGACACAGACCCCGACACACACCCCGACACAGACCCCGACACAGACCCCGACACAGACCCCGACACACACCCCGACACAGACCCCGACACACACCCCGACACACACCCCGACACACACCCCGACACACACCCCGACACAGACCCCGACACACACCCCGACACACACCCCGACACACACCCCGACACAGACCCCGACACACGTCCCGACACACACCCCGACACACACCCCGACACACACCCCGACACACACCCCGACACACACCCCGACACACACCCCGACACAGACCCCGACACACGCCCGACACACGCCCCGACACACACCCCGACACACACCCCGACACAGACCCCGACACACGCCCGACACACACCCCGACACACATCCCGACACAGACACCGACACACACCCCGACACAGACCCCGACACACACCCCGACACACACCCCGACACAGACCCCGACACTGACCGCGACACACACCCCGACACACACCCCGACACACGCCCCGACACACACCCCGACACTGACCCCGACACACACCCCGACACACACCCCGACACACACCCCGACACAGACCCCGACACACGCCCCGACACACGCCCCGACACACACCCCGACACACACCCCGACACAGACCCCGACACACGCCCGACACACACCCCGACACACACCCCGACACACACCCCGACACACACCCCGACACACACCCCGACACAGACCCCGACACACACCCCGACACACACCCCGACACAGTTCCCGACACAGACCCCGACACACACCCCGACACAGACACCGACACACACCCCGACACACACCCCGACACACACCCCGACACACACCCCGACACAGACCCCGACACAAACCCCGACACAGACCCCGACACACACCCCGACACACACCCCGACACAGACCCCGACACACACCCCGACACACACCCCGACACACACCCCGACACACACCCCGACACAGACCCCGACACACACCCCGACACACACCCCGACACAGACCCCGACACACACCCCGACACACACCCCGACACAGACCCCGACACACACCCCGACACACACCCCGACACACACTCCGACACAGACCCCGACACAGACCCCGACACACACCCCGACACAGACCCCGACACACACCCCGACACACACCCCGACACAGACCCCGACACACACCCCGACACACACCCCGACACAGACCCCGACACACACCCCGACACACGCCCCGACACACGCCCCGACACACACCCCGACACAGACCCCGACACACACCCCGACACAGACCCCGACACACGCCCCGACACACGCCCCGACACACACCCCGACACACACCCCGACACAGACCCCGACACACACCCCGACACACACCCCGACACACACCCCGACACACACCCCGACACAGACCCCGACACTGACCCCGACACACACCCCGACACACACCCCGACACTGACCCCGACACACACCCCGACACACACCCCGACACACACCCCGACACACACCCCGACACAGACCCCGACACACGCCCCGACACACACCCGACACACACCCCGACACACACCCCGACACACGCCCCGACACACGCCCCGACACACACCCCGACACTGACCCCGACACACACCCCGACACAGACACCGACACACGCCCCGACACACACCCCGACACACACCCCGACACACAACCCGACACACACCCCGACACAGACCCCGACACACGCCCCGACACACACCCCGACACACACCCCGACACACACCCCGACACACACCCCGACACAGACCCCGACACACGCCCCGACACACACCCCGACACAGACACCGACACACACCCCGACACACACCCCGACACACACCCCGACACAGACCCCGACACACGCCCCGACACACACCCCGACACACACCCCGACACACACCCCGACACACACCCCGACACAGACCCCGACACACGCCCCGACACTCGCCCCGACACACGCCCCGACACACACCCCGACACAGACCCCGACACAAACCCCGACACACACCCCGACACACACCCCGACACACACCCCGACACAGACTCCGACACACACCCCGACACAGACCCCGACACACACCCCGACACACACCCCGACACAGACCCCGACACAGACCCCGACACAGACCCCGACACACACCCCGACACACACCCCGACACAGACCCCGACACACACCCCGACACACACCCCGACACACACCCCGACACACACCCCGACACAGACCCCGACACACACCCCGACACACACCCCGACACAGACCCCGACACACACCCCGACACACACCCCGACACAGACCCCGACACACACCCCGATACACACCCCGACACACACTCCGACACACACCCCGACACACACCCCGACACACACCGCGACACACACCCCGACACACACTCCGACACACCCCGACACACGCCCCGACACACGCCCCGACACACGCCCCGACACAGACCCCAACACATGCCCCGACACACACCCCGACACAGACACCGACACACACCCCGACACACACCCCGACACACACCCCGACACACACCCCGACACAGACCCCGACACACACCCCGACACACACCCCGACACACACCCCGACACAGACCCCGACACACACCCCGACACACACCCCGACACAGACCCCGACACACACCCCGACACAGACCCCGACACACACCCCGACACACACCCCGACACAGACCCCGACACACACCCCGACACAGACCCCGACACACACCCCGACACACACCCCGACACACACCCCGACACAGACCCCGACACACACCCCGACACACACCCCGACACAGACCCCGACACACACCCCGACACACACCCCGACACACACCCCGACACAGACCCCGACACACGCCCCGACACACACCCCGACACAGACCCCGACACACACCCCGACACACACCCCGACACACACCCCGACACACACCCCGACACACACCCCGACACACGTCCCGACACACACCCCGACACACACCCCGACACACACCCCGACACACACCCCGACACACACCCCGACACAGACCCCGACACACGTCCCGACACACACCCCGACACACACCCCGACACACACCCGACACACACCCCGACACACACCCCGACACACACCCCGACACACACCCCGACACACACCCCGACACAGACCCCGACACACGCCCCGACACACGCCCCGACACACACCCCGACACACACCCCGACACAGACCCCGACACACGCCCGACACACACCCCGACACACACCCCGACACAGACACCGACACACACCCCGACACTGACCCCGACACACACCCCGACACACACCCCGACACACGCCCCGACACACACCCCGACACTGACCCCGACACACACCCCGACACACACCCCGACACACACCCCGACACAGACCCCGACACACGCCCCGACACACGCCCCGACACACACCCCGACACACACCCCGACACAGACCCCGACACACGCCCGACACACACCCCGACACACACCCCGACACACACCCCGACACACACCCCGACACACACCCCGACACAGACCCCGACACTGACCCCGACACACACCCCGACACACACCCCGACCCAGACCCCGACACACACCCCGACACAGACCCCGACACAGACCCTGACACATACCCCGACACACACCCCGACACAGACCCCGACACACACCCCGACACAGACCCCGACACACACCCCGACACACACCCCGACATACACCCCGACACAGACCCCGACACACGCCCCGACACACGCCCCGACACACACCCCGACACAGACCCCGACACACACCCCGACACACACCCCGACACACACCCCGACACACACCCCGACACACACCCCGACACACGCCCCGACACAGACCCCGACACACACCCCGACACACACCCCGACACACGCCCCGACACACACCCCGACACAGACCCCGACACACGCCCCGACACACACGCCGACACACACCCCGACACACACCCCGACACAGACCCCGACACACACGCCGACACAGACCCCGACACACACCCCGACACAGACCCCGACACAGACCCCGACACACACCCCGACACACGCCCCGACACACACCCCGACACAGACCCCGACACAGACCCCGACACAGTCCCCGACACAGACCCCGACACACACCCCGACACACACCCCGACACAGTCCCCGACACAGTCCCCGACACAGACCCCGACACAGACCCCGACACAGACCCCGACACACACCCCAACACACACCCCGACACGGACCCCGACACGGACCCCGACACAGACCCCGACACACGCCCAGACACACGCCCCGACACAGTCCCCGACACAGACCCCGACACTGACCCCGACACACACCCCGACACAGACCCCGACACAGACCCCGACACAGACCCCGACACACACCCCTACACACGCCCAGACACACGTCCCGACACACACCCCGACACAGACCCTGTGACACACCCTGACACACACCCCGACACACACCCCGACACACACCCCGACACACACCCCGACACACACCCCGACACAGACCCCGACACACGTCCCGACACACACCCCGACACACACCCCGACACACATCCCGACACAGACCCCGACACACGCCCCGACACACGCCCCGACACACACCCCGACACACACCCCGACACAGACACCGACAAACACCCCGACACTGACCCCGACACACACCCCGACACAGACCCCGACACACACCCCGACACACACCCCGACACACACCCCGACACACACCCCGACACACGCCCCGACACAGACCCCGACACAGACACCGACACACACCCCGACACACACCCCGACACACACCCCGACACACACCCCGACACAGACCCCGACACAGACCCCGACACACGCCCCGACACACACCCCGACACACACCCGACACACACCCCGACACACACCCCGACACACACCCCGACACACGCCCCGACACTGACCCCGACACTGACCCCGACACACACCCCGACACACACCCCGACACACACCCCGACACAGACACCGACACATGCCCCGACACACACCCCGACACAGACCCCGACACACGCCCCGAAACACACCCCGACACACGCCCCGACACACACCCCGACACAGACACCGACACAGACCCTGACACACACCCCTACACACGCCCAGACACACGTCCCGACACACACCCCGACACAGACCCTGAGACACACCCTGACACACACCCCGACACACACCCCGACACACACCCTGACACACACCCCGACACACACCCCGACACAGACCCCGACACACACCCCGACACACACCCTGACACACACCCCGACACACACCCCGACACAGACCCCGACACACACCCCGAAACACACCCCGACACAGACCCCGACACACACCCCGACACAGACCCCGACACAGACCCCGACACAGACCCCGACACACGCCCCGACACACACCCCGACACAGAACCCGACACAGAACCCGACACACAACCCGACACACACCCCGACACACACCCCGACACATACCCCGACACATACCCCGACACACACCCCGACACAGTCCCCGACACAGACCCCGACACACACCCCGACACAGACCCCGACACACACCCCGACACAGACCCCGACACACACCCCGACACAGACCCCGACACACACCCCGACACAGTCCCCGACACAGACACCGACACACACCCCGACACACACCCCGACACAGACCCCGACACACACCCCGACACAGACCCCGACACACGCCCCGACACACACCCCGACACACGCCCCGACACACACCCCGACACAGACCCTGACACACACCCCGACACACACCCCGACACTCGCCCTGACACACACCCCGACACAGACCCCGACACACACCCCGACACACACCCCGACAAACACCCCGACACAGACCCCGACACAGACCCCGACACACGCCCCGACACACACCCCGACACACGCCCCGACACACGCCCCGACACACGCCCTGACACAGTCCCCGACACAGACCCCGACACACGCCCCGACACACGCCCCGACACACACCCCGACACACACCCCGACACACACCCCGACACACACCCCGACACAGACCCCGACACACGCCCCGGCACACACCCCGACACAGACCCCGACACAGACCCCGACACAGACCCCGACACACACCCCGACACAGACCCCGACACACACCCCGACACAGACCCCGACACACACCCCGACACAGACCCCGACACACACCCCGACACACACCCCGACACAGACCCCGACACAGACCCCGACACAGACCCCGACACACACCCCGACACAGACCCCGACACACACCCCGACACACGCCCCGACACACACCCCGACACAGACCCCGACACACGCCCCGACACACGCCCCGACACACACCCCGACACACACCCCGACACAGACACCGACACACACCCCGACACTGACCCCGACACACACCCCGACACACACCCCGACACACACCCCGACACACACCCCGACACACACCCCGACACACGCCCCGACACAGATCCCGACACAGACACCGACACACACCCCGACACACACCCCGACACACACCCCGACACAGACCCCGACACACGCCCCGACACACACCCCGACACACACCCCGACACACACCCCGACACAGACCCTGACACAGACCCCGACACAGACCCCGACACACACCCCGACACACACCCCGACACACGCCCCGACACACGCCCCGACACACGCCCCGACACACACCCCGACACAGACCCCGACACAGACCCCGACACAGACCCCGACACAGACCCCGACACACACCCCGACACACACCCCGACACACGCCCCGACACACGCCCCGACACAGACCCCGACACAGACCCCGACACACACCCCGACACACACCCCGACACACGCCCCGACACACACCCCGACACACACCCGACACACACCCCGACACACACCCCGACACACGCCCCGACACTGACCCCGACACTGACCCCGACACACACCCCGACACACACCCCGACACACGCCCCGACACACACCCCGACACAGACACCGACACACACCCCGACACACACCCCGACACACACCCCGACACAGACCCCGACACACGCCCCGACACACACCCCGACACACACCCGACACACACCCCGACACACACCCCGACACACACCCCGACACACGCCCCGACACTGACCCCAACACAGACACCGACACATGCCCCGAAACACACCCCGACACACGCCCCGACACACACCCCGACACAGACCCCGACACACGCCCCGAAACACACCCCGACACACGCCCCGACACACACCCCGACACAGACACCGACACACACCCTGACACACACCCCGACACACGCCCCGACACAGACCCCGACACACGCCCCGACACACGCCCCGACACACACCCCGACACAGACACCGACACACACCCCGACACACACCCCGACACACACCCCGACACACACCCGACACACACCCCGACACACACCCCGACACACACCCCGACACACGCCCCGACACTGACCCCGACACTGACCCCGACACACACCCCGACACACACCCCGACACACACCCCGACACAGACACCGACACATGCCCCGACACACACCCCGACACAGACCCCGACACACGCCCCGACACAGACACCGACACATGCCCCGACACACACCCCGACACAGACCCCGAAACACACCCCGACACAGTCCCCGACACACGCACCGAAACACACCCCGACACACACCCCGACACACACCCCGACACAGACACCGACACACACCCCGACACACACACCGACACACACCCCGACACACACCCCGACACACGCCCCGACACACACCCCGACACAGACCCCGACACACACCCCGACACAGACACCGACACACACCCCGACACTCACCCCGACACACACCCCGACACACACCCCGACACACACCCCGACACAGACCCCGACACACGCCCCGACACACGCCCCGACACACACCCCGACACAGACCCCGACACACACCCCGACACAGACCCCGACACACACCCCGACACACACCCCGACACAGACCCCGACACAGACCCCGACACACGCCCCGACACACACCCCGACACAGACCCCGACACACACCCCGACACAGACCCCGACACAAACCCCGACACAGACACCGACACAGACCCCGACACACACCCCGACACACACCCCGACACACACCCCGACACAGACCCCGACACACACCCCGACACACACCCCGACACACACCCCGACACAGACCCCGACACACACCCCGACACACACCCCGACACACACCCCGACACACACCCCGACACAGACCCCGACACACACCCCGACACACACCCCGACACAGACCCCGACACACACCCCGACACACACCCCGACACACACCCCGACACACACTCCGACACACACCCCGACACACACCCCGACACACACCCCGACACACACCCCGACGCACACCCCGACACAGACCCCGACACACACTCCGACACACCCCGACACACGCCCCGACACACGCCCCGACACACGCCCCGACACAGACCCCGACACACGCGCCGACACAGACCCCGTCACACGCCCCGACACACGCCCCGTCACACGCCCCGACACACGCCCCGACACAGACCCCGACACACACCCCGACACACACCCCGACACACACCCCGACACACACCCCGACACAGACCCCGACACACACCCCGACACACCCCGACACACACCCCGACACACACCCCGACACAGACCCCGACACACACCCCGACACAGACCCCGACACAGACCCCGACACAGACCCCGACACACGCCCCGACACACGCCCCGACACACACCCCGACACACACCCCGACACACACCCCGACACAGACCCCGACACACACCCCGACACAGACCCCGACACACGCACCGACACACACCCCGACACAGACCCCGACACAGACCCCGACACAGACCCCGACACAGACCCCGACACACACCCCGACACAGACCCCGACACAGTCCCCGACACAGACCCCGACACACGCCCCGGCACACGCCCCGACACAGACCCCGACACAGACCCCGACACAGACCCCGACACAGACCCCGACACAGACCCCGACACACACCCCGACACAGACCCCGACACAGACCCCGACACACACCCCGACACACACCCCGACACAGACCCCGACACACACCCCGACACAGACCCCGATACACACCACGACACACGCCCCGACACACGCCCCGACACACACCCCGACACAGACCCCGACACACACCCAGACACAGACCCCGATACACACCCCGACACAGACCCCGACACACACCCCGACACACACCCCGACACAGACACCGACACACACCCCGACACACACCCCGACACAGACCCCGACACACACCCCGACACAGACCCCGACACAGACACCGACACACACCCCGACACACACCCCGACACAGACCCCGACACACGCCCCGACACACACCCCGACACAGACCCCGACACAGACACCGACACACACCCCGACACACACCCCGACACAGACCCCGACACACGCCCCGACACACGCCCCGACACACACCCCGACACAGACCCCGACACACACCCCGACACAGACCCCGACACACGCCCCGACACACGCCCCGACACACACCCCGACACAGACCCCGACACACACCCCGACACACACCCCGACACAGACCCCGACACACACCCCGACACACACCCCGACACACACCCCGACACAGACCCCGACACACGCCCCGACACACACCCCGACACAGACCCCGACACACACCCCGACACAGACCCCGACACACGCCCCGACACACGCCCCGACACACGCCCCGACACACACCCCGACACAGACCCCGACACACACCCCGACACAGACCCCGACACAGACCCCGACACACGCCCCGACACACGCCCCGACACACACCCCGACACAGACCCCGACACACACCCCGACACAGACCCCGACACAGACCCCGACACACACCCCGACACACGCCCCGACACACGCCCCGACACAGACCCCGACACACGCCCCGACACACGCCCCGACACAGACCCCGACACAGTCCCCGACACAGACCCCGACACAGACCCCGACACACACCCCGACACAGACCCCGACACAGTCCCCGACACAGACCCCGAAATAGACCCCGACACAGACCCCGACACACACCCCGACACACACCCCGACACAGACCCCGACACAGACCCCGACACAGACCCCGACACAGACCCCGACACACGCCCCGACACACGCCCCGACAAACGCCCCGACACACGCCCCGACACACACCCCGACACAGACCCCGACACACACCCCGACACAGACCCCGACACAGACCCCGACACAGACCCCGACACACACCCCTACACACGCCCAGACACACGTCCCGACACACGCCCCGACACAGACCCCGACACAGTCCCCGACACAGACCCCGACACAGACCCCGACACACACCCCGACACAGACCCCGACACAGTCCCCGACACAGACCCCGACATAGACCCCGACACAGACCCCGACACACACCCCGACACACACCCCGACACAGACCCCGACACAGACCCCGACACAGACCCCGACACACGCCCCGACACACGCCCCGACAAACGCCCCGACACACGCCCCGACACACACCCCGACACAGACCCCGACACTGACCCCGACACACACCCCGACACAGACCCCGATACAGACCCCGACACAGACCCCGACACACACCCCTACACACGCCCAGACACACGTCCCGACACACACCCCGACACAGACCCTGTGACACACCCTGACACACACCCCGACACACACCCCGACACAGACCCCGACACAGACCCCGACACTGACCCCGACACACACCCCGACACAGACCCCGACACTGACCCCGACACACACCCCGACACACACCCTGACACACACCCCGACACACACCCCGACACAGACCCCGACACACACCCCGACACACACCCTGACACACACCCCGACACACACCCCGACACAGACCCCGACACATACCCCGAAACACACCCCGACACAGACCCCGACACACACCCCGACACAGACCCCGACACAGACCCCGACACACACCCCGACACACACCCCGACACACACCCCGACACAGACCCCGACACAGACCCCGACACACACCCCGACACAGACCCCGACACACACCCCGACACAGACCCCGACACAGACCCCGACACACACCCCGACACACACCCCGACACACACCCCGACACACACCCCGACACAGACCCCGACACAGTCCCCGACACAGACCCCGACACAGACCCCGACACACACCCCGACACACACCCCGACACACACCCCGACACAGACCCCGACACACACCCCGACACACACCCCGACACAGACCCCGTCACACGCCCCGACACACACCCCGACACAGACCCCGACACAGACCCCGACACAGACCCCGTCACACGCCCCGACACACACCCCGTCACACGCCCCGACACACACCCCGACACAGACCCCGACACAGACCCCGACACACACCCCGACACACACCCCGACACAGACCCCGTCACACGCCCCGACACACACCCCGACACACACCCCGACACACGCCCCGACACACGCCCCGACACAGACCCCGTCACACGCCCCGACACACACCCCGACACACACCCCGACACAGACCCCGACACACACCCCGACACACACCCCGACACAGACCCCGACACAGACCCCGACACACACCCCGACACAGACCCCGACACACACCCCGACACAGACCCCGACACAGACCCCGACACACACCCCGACACACACCCCGACACACACCCCGACACACACCCCGACACAGACCCCGACACACACCCCGACACACACCCCGACACAGACCCCGACACAGACCCCGACACACGCCCCGACACACACCCCGACACAGACCCCGACACACACCCCGACACACACCCCGACACACACCCCGACACACACCCCGACACAGACCCCGACACAGACCCCGACACAGACCCCGACACACACCCCGACACAGACCCCGACACAGACCCCGACACAGACCCCGACACAGACCCCGACACACACCCCGACACAGACCCCGACACACGCCCCGACACACACCCCGACACAGACCCCGACACACACCCCGACACACACCCCGACACACACCCCGACACAGACCCCGACACAGACCCCGACACAGACCCCGACACACGCCCAGACACACGTCCCGACACACAACCCGACACAGACCCTGAGACACACCCTGACACACACCCCGACACACACCCCGACACACACCCCGACACAGACCCCGACACACACCCCGACACAGACACCGACACACACCCCGACACACACCCCGACACAGACCCCGACACACACCCCGACAAGACACCGACACACACCCCGACACACACCCCGACACAGACCCCGACACACACCCCGACACACGCCCCGACACACACCCCGACACAGACACCGACACACACCCCGACACACACCCCGACACAGACCCCGACACACACCCCGACACACACCCCGACACACACCCCGACACAGACCCCGACACAGACCCCGACACACACCCCGACACACACCCCTACACACGCCCAGACACACGTCCCGACACACACCCCGACACAGACCCTGAGACACACCCTGACACACACCCCGACACACACCCCGACACACACCCCGACACAGACCCCGACACACACCCCGACACAGACCCCGACACACACCCCGACACAGACACCGACACACACCCCGACACACACCCCGACACAGACCCCGACACACACCCCGACACAGACCCCGACACAGACCCCGACACACACCCCGACACACACCCAGACACACACCCAGACACACACCCCGACACAGACCCCGACACACACCCCGACACATACCCCGACACAGTCACCGACACAGACCCCGACACACACCCCGACACAGACCCCGACACAGACCCCGACACACACCCCGACACACACCCCGACACAGACCCCGTCACACGCCCCGACACACACCCCGACACAGACCCCGACACAGACCCCGACACACACCCCGACACACACCCCGACACATGCCCCGACACACACCCCGACACAGACCCCGTCACACGCCCCGACACACACCCCGACACAGACCCCGACACAGACCCCGACACACACCCGACACACACCCCGACACAGACCCCGACACACACCCCGACACAGACCCCGACACACACCCCGACACAGACCCCGACACAGACCCCGACACACACCCGACACACACCCCGACACAGACCCCGACACACACCCCGACACAGACCCCGACACAGACCCCGACACACACCCGACACACACCCCGACACAGACCCCGACACACACCCCGACACACACCCCGACACAGACCCCGACACACGCCCCGACACACACCCCGACACAGACGCCGACACACACCCCGACACAGACCCCGACACACACCCCGACACACGCCCCGACACACGCCCCGACACACACCCCGACACAGACCCCGACACACACCCCAACACAGTCCCCGACACACGCCCCGACACACACCCCGACACAGACCCCGACACACACCCCGACACAGACCCCGACACAGACCCCGACACAGTCACCGACACAGACCCCGACACACACCCCGACACACGCCCCGACACAGACCCCGACACAGACCCCGACACACACCCCGACACAGACCCCGACACAGACCCCGACACACACCCCGACACACACCCCGACACAGACCCCGTCACACGCCCCGACACACACCCCGACACAGACCCCGACACAGACCCCGACACACACCCCGACACACGCCCCGACACATGCCCCGACACACACCCCGACACAGACCCCGTCACACGCCCCGACACACGCCCCGACACACGCCCCGACACACACCCCGACACACACCCCGACACACACCCCGACACACACCCCGACACAGTCCCCGACACAGTCCCCGACACACACCCCGACACACACCCCGACACAGACCCCGACACACACCCCGACACACACCCCGACACAGTCCCCGACACACACCCCGACACACACCCCGACACAGTCCCCGACACACACCCCGACACACGCCCCGACACACGCCCCGACACACACCCCGACACAGACCCCGACACACGCCCCGACACACGCCCCGACACACGCCCCGACACACACCCCGACACAGACCCTGACACACACCCCGACACACACCCCGACACACGCCCCGACACACACCCCGACACACACCCCGACACACACCCCGACACAGACCCTGACACACACCGCGACAAACACCCCGACACACACCCCGACACACACCCCGACACACACCCCGACACAGACCCTGACACACACCCCGACACACACCCCGACACATACCCCGACACACACCCCGACACAGACCCCGTCACTGACCCCGACACTGACCCCGACACACACCCCGACACAGACCCCGACACACGCCCCGACACACACCCCGACACAGACCCCGACACAGACCCCGACACACACCCCGACACACACCCCGACACACACCCCGACACACGCCCCGACACACACCCCGACACACACCCCGACACAGACCCCGACACAGACCCCGACACACACCCCGACACAGACCCCGACACAGACCCCGACACACACCCCGACACACACCCCGACACAGTTCCCGACACACACCCCGACACACACCCCGACACAGACCCCGACAAACACCCCGACACAGACCCCGACACAGACCCCGACACACACCCCGACACACACCCCGACACAGACCCCGACAAACACCCCGACACAGACCCCGACACACACCCCGACACACACCCCGACACACACCCCGACACACACCCCGACACAGACCCCGACACACGTCCCGACACACACCCCGACACACAGCCCGACACAGACCCCGACACACACCCCGACACACACCCCGACACACACCCCGACACACACCCCGACACAGACCCCGACAAACACCCCGACACACACCCCGACACAGACCCCGTCACACGCCCCGACACACGCCCCGACACACACCCCGACACACGCCCCGACACAGACACCGACACACACCCCGACACAGACCCCGACACACACCCCGACACAGTCCCCGACACACACCCCGACACACACCCCGACACAGTCCCCGACACACACCCCGACACACACCCCGACACAGACCCCGACACACACCCCGACACACACCCCGACACAGACCCCGACACACACCCCGACACAGACCCCGACACACGCCCCGACACAGACCCCGACACACACCCCGACACAGACCCCGACACACACCCCGACACAGACCCCGACACAGACCCCGACACAGTCCCCGACACACACCCCGACACACACCCCGACACAGACTCCGACACACACCCCGACACGCACCCGACACACGCCCCGACACAGACCCTGACACAGACCCCGACACAGACCCCGACACACGCCCCGACACACGCCCCGACACACGCCCCGACACAGTCCCCGACACAGACCCCGACACAGACCCCGACACACGCCCCGACACACGCCCCGACACAGTCCCCGACACAGACCCCGACACAGACCCCGACACACACCCCGACACAGACCCCGACACACGCCCCGACACAGACCCCGACACACGCCCCGACACACACTCCAACACACACCCCAACACATATACCAACGCATACATCAAAACACCAACACATCCAAACACACCAACACATCCCCCAACACATCCCCCAACACATCCCCCAACACATCCCCTAACACATCCCCCAACACACACCCCAACACACGCCCAACACACTCCCCAACACACACCCCAACACACACTGCACACCCCAACACACACTCCAGCATACACTGCGCACACCGCACACAAAGACACCCCAACATCTCAACACACCCCACAACACAGACCCCAACACAGACCCCAACACAGACCCCAACACAGACCCCAATACAGACCCCAACACAGACCCCAACACATACCCCAATGCACCAACACACACCAACACACACCAACACTCCAACACACACTCCAACACACACTCCGACACACACTCCGACACACACTCCAACACACACTCCAACACACACCCCAACACATACACCAACGCATACATCAAAACACCAACGCATCCAAACACACCAACACATCCCCCAACACATCCCCCAACACATCCCCCAACACACACCCCAACACATACCCCAACACACACTCCAACACACACTCCAACACACACTCCAACACAGCCCAACACACCCCAACACACACCCCAACACTCACCCCAACACACCCCAACACACACTGCACATCCCGAAACACACCCCAGCACACACCGCACACACTGCACACAAACACACCCCAACATCTCAACACACCCCACAACACAGACCATAACACAGACCCCAACACATACCCAACACACACCAACACTCCAACACACACTCCAACACACTCCAACACACACTCCAACACACACTCCAACACACACTCCAACACATACACCAACACATACACCAAAACACCAACACATCCCAACACCCCAACACATCTCCCAACACACACCCCAACGCACACCCCAACGCACACCCCAACGCACACCCCAACACACACCACAACACACACACCAACACACACTCCAACACACACTCCAACACACACTCCAACACACACTCCAACACACACTCCAACACACACTCCAACACACACTCCAACACACACTCCAACACAGACTCCAACACATACACCAAAGCACCAACACACCCCAACAACCCAACACATCCCCAATACACACTCCAACACACACTCCAACACACACCCCAACACACCCCAACACACTACAACACACACCCCAACACAATCCCCAACACACCACACAATGCACACCCCACAAACATACCCCAACACACACTGCACACCCCACACACAAACACACCCCAACACACACTGCACACACCGCACACAAACACACCCCAGCATCTCAACATACCCCACAACATAG
This sequence comes from Chiloscyllium plagiosum, assembly GCF_037043375.1. Classification (NCBI taxonomy): domain Eukaryota; kingdom Metazoa; phylum Chordata; class Chondrichthyes; order Orectolobiformes; family Hemiscylliidae; genus Chiloscyllium; species Chiloscyllium plagiosum. The sequence continues at coordinate 166,061,252 of NW_028270139.1, read as the reverse complement.
ACTCCAACACAGACCCCAACACATACCCCAACACATACACCAAAACACCAATGCATTCAAACACACCAACACATCCCCAACACACACCCCAACACACACCCCAACACACGCCCAACACACTCCCCAACACACACCCCAACACACACTGCACACCCCAACACACACTCCAGCACACACTGCGCACACCGCACACAAAGACACCCCAACATCTCAACACACCCCACAACACAGACCCCAACACATACCCCAACGCACCAACACACACCAACACTCCAACACACACTCCAACACACACTCCAACACACACCCCAACACATATACCAACGCATACATCAAAACACCAACGCATCCAAACACACCAACACATCCCCCAACACATCCCCCAACACATCCCCCAACACATCCCCCAACACACACCCCAACACACACCCCAACACACACCCCAACACACACCCCAACACACACCCCAACACACACTCCAACACACACTCCAACACACACTCCAACACACACCCAACACACTACACCACACACCCCAACAAACCCCAACACACACCAACACACACCCCAACACATACCCCAACACATACCACAACACACACTCCAACACACACTCCAACACACACTCCAACACACACTCCAACACACACTCCAACACAGACTCCAACACATACCCCAACACATACCCCAACACATACACCAAAGCACCAACACACCCCAACACATCCCCAATACACACTCCAACACACACTCCAACACACACCCCAACACACAGCAAAACACCACAGCACACAAAGACACCCCAACATCTCAACACACCCCACAACACAGACCACAACACACTACACCACACACCTCAACACACCCCAACACACTCCCCAACACACACCCCAACACATATACCAACGCATACATCAAAACACCAACGCATCCAAACACACCAACACATCCCCCAACACAGACCCCAACACATACCCCAACGCACCAACACACACCAACACTCCAACACACACTCCAACACACACTCCAACACACACTCCAACACACACCCCAACACATACACCAACGCATACATCAAAACACCAACGCATCCAAACACACCAACACATCCCCCAACACATCCCCCAACACATCCCCCAACACACACTCCAACACACACCCCAACACATACCCCAACACACACTCCAACACACACTCCAACACACACTCCAACACACACTCCAACACACACTCCAACACAGACTCCAACACATACCCCAACACATACACCAACACATACCCCAACACACACTCCAACACACACTCCAACACACACTCCAACACACACTCCAACACAGACTCCAACACATACCCCAACACATACCCTAACACATACCCTAACACATACACCAACACATACACCAAAGCACCAACACACCCCAACAACCCAACACATCCCCAATACACACTCCAACACACACTCCAACACACACTCCAACACACACCCCAACACACCCCAACACACTACAACACACACTCCAACACACACCCCAACATACAGCAACACACCCAGCACACACCCCAACACACACCCCAACACACTACACCACACACCCCAACACACTCCCCAACACACACCCCAACACACTACACCACACACCCCAACACACTCCCCAACACACACCCCAACACACTACACCACACACCCCAACACACTCCCCAACACACACCCCAACACACTACACCACACACCCCAACACACTACAATACACACCCCAACACAATCCCCAACACACCACACAATGCACACCCCACAAACATACCCCAACACACACTGCACACCCCACACACAAATACATCCCAACTCACACCGCTCACACTGCACACAAACACACCCCAACATCCCCACTCACCCCACAACACACACTCCAACATACACCAACACACACCCCGACACACACCCAACGCACTCCCCAACACACACCCCAACACACCCCAACACACACTGCACACCCCAACACACACTCCAGCACACACTGCACACACCGCACACAAACACACCCCAGCATCTCAACATACCCCACAACATAGACTCCAACACAGACCCCAACACATACCCCAACACATACACCAAAACACCAATGCATTCAAACACACCAACACATCCCCAATACACACCCCAACACACACCCCAACACACGCCCAACACACTCCCCAACACACACCCCAACACAAACTGCACACCCCAACACACACTCCAGCACACACTGCGCACACCGCACACAAAGACACCCCAACATCTCAACACACCCCACAACACAGACCCCAACACAGACCCCAACACATACCCCAACGCACCAACACACACCAACACTCCAACACACACTCCAACACACACTCCAACACACACCCCAACGCATACATCAAAACACCAACGCATCCAAACACACCAACACATCCCCCAACACATCCCCCAACACACACCCCAACACACACCCCAACACATCCCCCAACACACACCCCAACACACACCCCAACACACACTCCAACACACACCCCAACACATACACCAACACATACACCAAAACACCAACGCATCCAAACACACCAACACACACTCCAACACACACTCCAACACACACTCCAACACACTCCAACACACACTCCAACACACACCCCAACACATACCCCAACACACACTCCAACACACACCCCAACACACACCCCAACACACCCCCAACACACTACACCACACACCCCAACAAACCCCAACACACACCAACACACACCCCAACACATCCCAACACACACTGCACACACCGCACACAAACACACCCCAACATCTCAACACACCCCACAACACAGACCCCAACACAGACCCCAACACCTGCCCCAATGCACCAACACACACCAACACTCCAACACACACTCCAACACATACCCCAACACATACACCAAAACACCAACACATCCCAACACCCCAACACACACTCCAACACAGACTCCAACACACACTCCAACACATACCCCAACACATACACCAACACATACACCAAAACACCAACACATCCCAACACACACTCCAACACAGACTCCAACACACACTCCAACACATACCCCAACACATACACCAACACATACACCAAAGCACCAACACACCCCAACACCCCAACACATCCCCAATACACACTCCAATACACACTCCAACTCATACTCCAACACACACCGACACACACTCCAACACATCAACACCCCAACTCACACCACTCACACTGCACACAAACACACCCCAACAGCCCATCACACCCCACAACACACTCCACAACACATACCCGAGCACACAGCCCAGCACACACACCCCAGCACACACCAACACACCCCAAAGCACCTCAACACACACCCCAACACCCCACACACACTCCAACACACACTCCAACACACATCCCAACACCCCACACACACTCCAACACACACTCCAACACACACCCCAACACCCCACACATACCACACCACACCACATACTAACACACTCCACATACACACCATTGCACCACAACACACTCTAACATACCCGAACGCACCTCACCACACCAACGCATCCCAATGCAGCCTACCAGATGCCAAAGCACTGCAACACACCCCAACACACCCCAACACACCCCAACGCACACCCCAACACACACCCCAACACACACCCCAACACACACCCCAACACACACTTCAACACACACTCCAACACACACTCCAACATATCAACACCCCAACTCACACCTCTCACACTGCACACAAACACACCCCAACATCCCATCACACCCCCCACCACACTCCCCAACACACTCCCCAACACACACTGCACACCCCACACACAAACACACCCCAACACACACTGCACACCCCACACACAAACACACCCGCCAACACACAGTCCAACACATACCCCAACATACGCCACAACACACACCCCAACACACACCCCAACCCACACTCCAACACACACCCCAACATATACCCCAACATACACCCCAACATACACCACAACACACACCCCAACATACACCCCAACATGCCCCAACACACCCCAACACACAATGTACACCCTACACACAAACATACCCCAACTCACACCACTCACACTGCACACAAACACACCCCAACATCCCAACTCACCCCACAACACACACCCCAACACTTCCCAACACACTCCACACTGGTGTGGTATTGGTGATATATTATTGTGTGTTTTTGGGTATATATTAATGTGTGGCATTGGGGATACATGAATGTGTGTTATGGGGATATATTAATGTGTGGTATTGGGGATATATTAATGTGTGGTATTGGGAATATATTAATGTGTGGTATTGGGAATATATTGGTGTGTGTTATGGGGATATATTCGGGTGTGGTATTGGGGATATATTAATGTGTGTTATTTGGGATATATTAATGTGTGGTATTGGGGATACATTGGTCTGCGGTATTGGTGATATATTAATGTGTGTTATGGGGATATATTGTTGTGTCGTATTGGGGATATATTAATGTGTGGTATTGGGAATATATTAATGTGTGTTATGGGGATATATTCGGGTGTGGTATTGGGGATATATTAATGTGTGTTATTTGGGATATATTAATGTGTGGTATTGGGGATACATGAATGTGTGTTATGGGGCTATATTGGTGTGTGGTATTGGGGATATATTGGTGTGCGGTATTGGGGATATATTAATGTGTGTTATGGGGATATATTGGTGTGTGGTACTGGGGATATATTAATGTGTGGTATTGGGAATATATTAATGTGTGTTATGGGGATATATTGGTGTGTGGTATTGGGGATATATTAATGTGTGTTATTGGGGGTATATTGGTGTGCGGTATTGGGGATACATTAATGTGTGGTATCGGGTATATATTAATGTGTGTTATGGGGATATATTGGCGTGTGGTATTGGGGATATATTAATGTGTGTTATTTGGGATATATTAATGTGTGGTATTGGGGATATATTGATGGGTGTTATGGGGCTATATTGGTGTGTGGTATTGGGGATATATTGGTGTGCGGTATTGGGCATATATTAATGTGTGTTATGGGGATATATTAGTGTGTGGTATTGGGGATATATTGGTGTGTGTGGTATTGGGGATATATTAATGTGTGTTATTGGGGGTATATTGGTGTGGTATTGGGGATATATTAATGTGTGGTATGGGGATATATTAATGTGTGGTATTGGGGCTATATTAATGTGTGTTATGGGGAAATATTGGTGTGTATGGCATTGGGGATATATTAATGTGTGTTATTGGGGATGTATTGGTGTGTGGTATTGGAGATATATTAATGTGTGTTTTTGGGATATATTAATGTGTGTTATTGGGGATACATTAATGTGTGTTTTCGAGATATATTGGTGTGTTGTATGGGATATATTAATGTGTGTTTTTGAGGATATATTAATGTGTGGTATTGGGGATATATTATTGTGTGTTTTTTGGGATATATTAATGTGTGTTATTTAGGATATATTGATGTGTGTTATGGGGATATATTGGTGTGTGGCGTTCGGGATGTATTAATGTGGTTTTCGGGATATATTAATGTGTGTTATGGGGATATATTAGTGTGTGGTATTGGGGATATATTAATGTGTGGTATTGGGGATATATTGGTGTGTGGTATTGGGGATATATTGGTGTGTGTTATTGGGGATATATTAATGTGTGGTATTGGGGATATATTAACGTGTGTTATTGGGGATATATTGGTATGTGGTATTGGGAATATATTGGTGTGTGGTATTGGGGATATATTGGTTTGTGGTATTGGGGATATATTAATGTGTGTTATGAGGATATATTGGTGTGTGGTATTGGGGATATAATAATGTGTGGTATGGAGATATATGAATGTGTGGTATTGGGAATATATTAATGTGTGTTATGGGGATATATTGGCGTGTGGTATTGGGGATATACTAATGTGTGTTATGGGGATATATTGGTGTGTGGTATTGGGGGTATATTGGTGTGCGGTATTGGGGATATATTAATGCGTGGGATGGGGATATATTAATGTGTGGTATTGGGGATTTTTTAATGCGCGGTATTGGGGATATATTGGTGTGTGGTATTGGGAATATATTAATGTGTGGTATTGGGGATATATTAATGTGTGTTATTTGGGATATATTAATGTGTGGTATTGGGGATATATTAATGTGTGTTATGGGGATATATTGGTGTGGGTTTGTTGGGGATATATTAATGTGTGTTTTTGGGGATATATGAATGTGTGGTATTGGGGATATATTTGGTGTGTGGTATTGGGGATATATTAATGTGCGGTATTGGGGATATATTGGTGTGTGATATTGGGGATATATTAATGTGTTGTATTGGGAATATATTAATGTGTGTTATGGGGATATATTGGTGTGTGGTATTGGGGATATATTGGTGTGTGTGGTATTGGGGATATATTAATGTGTGTTATTGGGGGTATATTGGTGTGCGGTATTGGGGATATATTAATGTGTGTTATGGGGATATATTGGCGTGTTGTATTGGGGATATATTAATGTGTGGTATTGGGAATATATTAATGTGTGTTATGGGGATATATTGGCGTGTGGTATTGGGGATATAATAATGTGTGTTATTTGGGATATATTAATGTGTGGTATTGGGAATACATGAATGTGTGTTATGGGGTTATATTGGTGTGTGGTATTGGGGATATATTGCTGTGTGTTATGGGGATACATTGGAGTGTGGTACTGGGGATATTTTGATGGGTGTTATGGGGCTATGTTGGTGTGTGGTATTGGGGATATATTGGTGTGGTATTGGGGATATATTAATGTGTGTTTTTGGGGATATATTAATGTGTGTTATGGGGATATATTGGTGTGTGGTATTGGGGATATATTGGTGTGCGGTATTGGGGATATATTAATGTGTGGTATTGGGAATCTATTAATGTGTGTTATGTGATATATTGGCGTGTGGTGTTGGGGATATATTAATGTGTGTTATTTGGGATATATTAATGTGTGGTATTGGGGATATATTAATGTGTGGTATTGGGGACAAATTAATGTGTGTTATGGGGAAATATTGATGTGTGGTTTTGGGGATACATGAATGTGTGTTATGGGGTTCTTTTGGTGTGTGGTATTGGGGACATATTGCTGTGTGTTATGGGGATATATTGGCGTGTGGTATTGGGGATATATTAATGTGTGTTATTGGGGGTATATTGGTGTGTGGTATTGGGGATATATTGGTGTGCGGTATTGGGGATATATTAATGTGTGTTATGGGGATATATTGTAGTGTTGTATTGGGGATACATTAATGTGTGTTATTTGGGATATATTAATGTGTGGTATTGGGGATACATGAATGTGTGGTATTGGGGATATATTAATGTGTATTATGGGGATACATTGATGTGTGGTTTTGGGGATACATGAATGTGTGTTATGGGGTTCTTTTGGTGTGTGGTATTGGGGACATATTGCTGTGTGTTATGGGGATGTATTGGCGTGTGGTATTGGGTATATATTAATGTGTGGTATTGGGGATATATAAATGTTTGTTATGGGGAAATATTGGTGTGAGGTATTGGGGAAATATTAGTCTGTGTGGTATTGGGGATATATTAATGTGTGGTATGGAGATATATTAATGTGTGGAATTGGGAATATATTAATGTGTGTTATGGGATATATTGGTGTGTGGTATTGGGGATATATTAATGTGTGTTATGGGGATATATTGGTGTGTGGTATTGGGGGTATATTGGTGTGCGGTATTGGGGATATATTAATTTGTGGTATTGGGACTATATTAATGTGTGTTATGGGGATATATTGGTGTGTGGTATTGGGGATATATTAATGTGTGTTATTGGGTGTATATTGGTTTGCGGTATTGGGGATAAAATGTGTGGCATGGGGATATATTAATGTGTGGTATAGGGGATATATTAATGTTTGTTATTGGGGATATATTGGTGTGGGTGTATTGGGTATATATTAAGTGTGTTTTTGGGGATATATGAATGTGTGGTATTGGGGATATATTAATGTGTGGTGTTGGGGATATATTAATGTGCGGTATTGGGGATATATTGGTGTGTGGTATTGGGGATATATTAATGTGTGGTATTGGGGATATTTTGATGGGTGTTATGGGGCTATATTGGTGTGTGGTATTGGGGATATATTGGTGTGAGGTATTGGGGATATATTAATGTGTGTTATGGGGATATATTGGTGTGTGGTATTGGGGGTATATTGGTGTGCGGTATTGGGGATATATTAATGTGTGGGATGGGGATATATTAATGTGTGGTATTGGGGATTTTTTAATGTGCGGTATTGGGGATATATTGGTGTGTGGTATTGGGAATATATTAATGTGTGGTATTGGGGATATATTAATGTGTGTTATTTGGGATATATTAATGTGTGGTATTGGGATATATTAATGTGTGTAATTGGGGATATATTGGTGTGGGTTTGTTGGGGATATATTAATGTGTGTTTTTGGGGATATGTGAATGTGTGGTATTGGGGATATATTGGTGTGTGGTATTGGGGATATATTAATGTGCGGTATTGGGGATATATTGGTGTGTGATCTTGGGGATATATTAATGTGTGGTATTGGGAATATATTAATGTGTGTTATGGGGATATATTGGTGTGTGGTATTGGTGATATATTGGTGTGTGTGGTATTGGGGATATATTAATGTGTGTTATTGGGAATATATTGGTGTTCGGTATTGGGGATATATTAATGTGTGTTGTGGGGATATATTGGCGTGTTGTATTGGGGATATATTAATGTGTGGTATTGGGAATATATTAATGTGTGTTATGGGGATATATTGGCGTGTGGTATTGGGGATATATTAATGTGTGTTATTTGGGATATATTAATGTGTGGTATTGGGAATACATGAATGTGTGTTATGGGGTTATATTGGTGTGTGGTGTTGGGGATATATTGCTGTGTGTTATGGGGATACATTGGAGTGTGGTACTGGGGATATTTTGATGGGTATTATGGGGCTATGTAGGTGTGTGGTATTGGGGATATATTGGTGTGGTATTGGGGATATATTAATGTGTGTTATTTGGGATATATTAATGTGTGGTATTGGGATATATTAATGTGTGTAATTGGGGATATATTGGTGTGGGTTTGTTGGGGATATATTAATGTGTGTTTTTGGGGATATGTGAATGTGTGGTATTGGGGATATATTGGTGTGTGGTATTGGGGATATATTAATGTGCGGTATTGGGGATATATTGGTGTGTGATCTTGGGGATATATTAATGTGTGTTATGTGATATATTGGTGTGTGGTATTGGGGATATATTGGTGTGTGGTATTGGGAATATATTAATGTGCGGTATTGGGGATATATTGGTGTGTGATCTTGGGGATATATTAATGTGTGTTATGTGATATATTGGCGTGTGGTATTGGGGATATATTAATGTGTGTTATTTGGGATATATTAATGTGTGGTATTGGGGACAAATTAATGTGTGTTATGGGGATACATTGATGTGTGGTTTTGGGGATACATGAATGTGTGTTATGGGGTTCTTTTGGTGTGTGGTATTGGGGACATATTGCTGTGTGTTATGGTGATATATTGGCGTGTGGTATTGGGGATATATTAATATGTGTTATTGGGGGTATATTGGTGTGCGGTATTGGGGATATATTGGTGTGCGGTATTGGGGATATATTAATGTGTGTTATGGGGATATATTGTAGTGTTGTATTGGGGATACATTAATGTGTGTTATTTGGGATATATTAATGTGTGGTATTGGGGATACATGAATGTGTGGTATTGGGGATATATTAATGTTTGGCATTGGGGATATATTAATGTGTGTTATCGGTAAATATTGGTGTGAGGTATTGGGGAAATATTGGTGTGTGTGGTATTGGGGATATATTAATGTGTGTTATTGGGGATGTATTGGTGTGTGGTATTGCAGATATATTAATGTGTGTTATTGGGGATATATTAATGTTTGTTTTTGGGGATATATTAATGTGTGGTATTGGGGATATATTATTGTGTGTTTTTGGGTATATATTAATGTTTGGTATTGGGGATATATTAATGTGTGTTATGTGGATATATTGGTGTGTGGTATTGGGGATATATTGATGTGTGTTATGGGGATATATTGTTGTGTGGTATTGGGGATATATTGGTATGCGGTATTGGGAATATAATAATGTGTGTTATGGGGATATATTGGTGTGTGGTATTGGGAATATATATAAGTGCGTGACTGGGGATATATTGGTGTGTGTTATTGGGGATATATTGGTTTGTGGTATTGGGGATATATTGGTGTGTGGTATTGGGGATATATTAATGTGTGGTTTGGAGATATATTCATGTGTGGTATTTATAATATATTGGTGTGTGGTATTGGGGATATATTGGTTTGTGGTATTGGGGATATAGTAATGTGTGTTATGGCGATATATTGGTGTGTGGTATTGGGGATATATTAATGTGTGGTTTGGAGATATATTCATGTGTGGTATTTATAATATATTGGTGTGTGGTATTGGGGATATATTGGTTTGTGGTATTGGGGATATATTAATGTGTGTTATGGCGATATATTGGTGTGTGGTATTGGGGATATATGAATGTCTGGTTTGGATATATATTAATGTGCGGTATTGGGAATATATTAATGTGTGTTATGGGGATATATTGGTGTGTGTTATTGGGGATATATTAATGTGTGATATCGGGATATATTGGTGTGTGGTATTGGGGGTATATTGGTGTGCGGTATTGGGGATATATTAATGTGTGGTATGGGGATATATTAATGTGTGATATTGGGGATTTATTAATGTGCGGTATTGGGGATATATTGGTGGGTGGTATTGGGAATATATTAATGTGTGGTATTGGGGATATATTGGTGTGTGGTATTGGGGATATATTAATGTATGGTATTGGTGATATATTAATGTGTGGTATTGGGGATATATTGGTGTGTGGTATTGGGGATATATTAATGTGCGGTATTGGGGATATATTGGTGTGTGATCTTGGGGATATATTAATGTGTGGTATTGGGAATATATTAATGTGTGTTATGGGGATATATTGGTGTGTGGTATTGGTGATATATTGGTGTGTGTGGTATTGGGGATATATTAATGTGTGTTATTGGGGGTATATTGGTGTTCGGTATTGGGGATATATTAATGTGTGTTGTGGGGATATATTGGCGTGTTGTATTGGGGATATATTAATGTGTGGTATTGGGAATATATTAATGTGTGTTATGGGGATATATTGGCGTGTGGTATTGGGGATATATTAATGTGTGTTATTTGGGATATATTAATGTGTGGTATTGGGAATACATGAATGTGTGTTATGGGGTTATATTGGTGTGTGGTGTTGGGGATATATTGCTGTGTGTTATGGGGATACATTGGAGTGTGGTACTGGGGATATTTTGATGGGTATTATGGGGCTATGTAGGTGTGTGGTATTGGGGATATATTGGTGTGGTATTGGGGATATATTAATGTGTGTTTTTGGGGATATATTAATGTGTGTTATGGGGATATATTGGTGTGTGGTGTTGGGGATATATTAATGTGTGTTCTGGTGATATATTGGTGTGTGGTATTGGGGATATATTGGTGTGCGGTATTGGGGATATATTAATGTGTGGTATTGGGGATATATTAATGTGTGTTATTTGGGATATATTAATGTGTGGTATTGGGATATATTAATGTGTGTTATTGGGGATATATTGGTGTGGGTTTGTTGGGGATATATTAATGTGTGTTTTTGGGGATATGTGAATGTGTGGTATTGGGGATATATTGGTGTGTGGTATTGGGGATATATTAATGTGCGGTATTGGGGATATATTGGTGTGTGATCTTGGGGATATATTAATGTGTGTTATGTGATATATTGGTGTGTGGTATTGGGGATATATTGGTGTGTGGTATTGGGAATATATTAATGTGCGGTATTGGGGATATATTGGTGTGTGATCTTGGGGATATATTAATGTGTGTTATGTGATATATTGGCGTGTGGTATTGGGGATATATTAATGTGTGTTATTTGGGATATATTAATGTGTGGTATTGGGGATATATTAATGTGTGGTATTGGGGACAAATTAATGTGTGTTATGGGGATACATTGATGTGTGGTTTTGGGGATACATGAATGTGTGTTATGGGGTTCTTTTGGTGTGTGGTATTGGGGACATATTGCTGTGTGTTATGGGGATATATTGGCGTGTGGTATTGGGGATATATTAATATGTGTTATTGGGGGTATATTGGTGTGCGGTATTGGGGATATATTGGTGTGCGGTATTGGGGATATATTAATGTGTGTTATGGGGATATATTGTAGTGTTGTATTGGGGATACATTAATGTGTGTTATTTGGGATATATTAATGTGTGGTATTGGGGATACATGAATGTGTGGTATTGGGGATATATTAATGTTTGGCATTGGGGATATATTAATGTGTGTTATCGGTAAATATTGGTGTGAGGTATTGGGGAAATATTGGTGTGTGTGGTATTGGGGATATATTAATGTGTGTTATTGGGGATGTATTGGTGTGTGGTATTGCAGATATATTAATGTGTGTTATTGGGGATATATTAATGTTTGTTTTTGGGGATATATTAATGTGTGGTATTGGGGATATATTATTGTGTGTTTTTGGGTATATATTAATGTTTGGTATTGGGGATATATTAATGTGTGTTATGTGGATATATTGGTGTGTGGTATTGGGGATATATTGATGTGTGTTATGGGGATATATTGTTGTGTGGTATTGGGGATATATTGGTATGCGGTATTAGGAATATAATAATGTGTGTTATGGGGATATATTGGTGTGTGGTATTGGGAATATATATAAGTGCGTGACTGGGGATATATTGGTGTGTGTTATTGGGGATATATTGGTTTGTGGTATTGGGGATATATTGGTGTGTGGTATTGGGGATATATTAATGTGTGGTTTGGAGATATATTCATGTGTGGTATTTATAATATATTGGTGTGTGGTATTGGGGATATATTGGTTTGTGGTATTGGGGATATATTAATGTGTGTTATGGGGATATATTGGTGTGTGGTGTTGGGGATATATTAATGTGTGGTTTGGAGATATATTCATGTGTGGTATTTATAATATATTGGTGTGTGGTATTGGGGATATATTGGTTTGTGGTATTGGGGATATATTAATGTGTGTTATGGCGATATATTGGTGTGTGGTATTGGGGATATATGAATGTCTGGTTTGGAGATATATTAATGTGCGGTATTGGGAATATATTAATGTGTGTTATGGGGATATATTGGTGTGTGTTATTGGGGATATATTAATGTGTGATATCGGGATATATTGGTGTGTGGTATTGGGGGTATATTGGTGTGCGGTATTGGGGATATATGAATGTGTGGTATGGGGATATATTAATGTGTGATATTGGGGATTTATTAATGTGCGGTATTGGGGATATATTGGTGGGTGGTATTGGGAATATATTAATGTGTGGTATTGGGGATATATTGGTGTGTGGTATTGGGGATATATTAATGTATGGTATTGGTGATATATTAATGTGTGTTATGTGGATATATTGGTGTGTGGTATTGGGGATATATTAATCTGTGTTATGGGGATTTATTAATGTGTGGTATTGGGGATATATTAATGTGTGGTTTTGGGGATATATTGGTTTGTGTTATATGGATATATTGGTGTGTGGTATTGGGGATATATTGTTGTGTGTTATGGGGATATATTAATGTGCGTTATGGGGATATATTGTTGTGGTGTATTGAGGATATATTAATGTGTGGTATTGGGAATATATTAATGTGTGTTATGGGGATATATTGGTGTGTGGTATTGGGGATATATTAATGTGTGGTATTGGGAATATATTAATGTGTGTTATGGGGATATATTGTTGTGTTGTATTGGGGATATATTAATGTGTGGTATTGGGAATATATTAATGCGTGTTATGGGGATATATTGGCGTGTGGTATTGGGGATATATTAATGTGTGTTATTTGGGATATATTAATGTGTGGTATTGGGGATATATTAATGTGTGGTATTGGGGACATATTATTGTGTATTATGGGGATACATTGATGTGTGGTATTGGGGATACATGAATGTGTGTTATGGGGTTCTTTTGGTGTGTGGTATTGGGGATATATTGATGTGCGGTATTGGGGATATGTTAATGTGTGTTATGGGGATATATTGGTGTGTGGTATTGGGGATATATTAATGTGTGGTATTGGGAATATATTAATGTGTGTTATGGGGATATATTGGCGTGTGGTATTGGGGACATATTAATGTGTGTTATTGGGATATATTGGTGTGTGGTATTGGGGATATATTAATGTGTGGTATTGGGAATATATTAATGTGTGGTATGGGGATATATTGGCGTGTGGTATTGGGGATATATTAATGTGTGGTATTTGGGATATATTAATGTGTGGTATTGGGGATATATTGGTGTGCGGTATTGGTGATATATTAATGTGTGTTATGGGGATATATTGGTGTGTTGTATTGGGGATATATTAATATGTTGTATTGGGGAAATATTGGTGTGTGTGGTATTGGGGATACATTAATGTGCGTTATTGGGGATACATTAATGTGCGTTATTGGGGATGTATTGGTGTGTGGTATTGGGGATATATTAATGTGTGTTTTTTCGGATATATTAATGTGCGGTATTGGGAATATATTAATGTGTGTTATGGGGATATATTAATGTATGGTATTGGTGATATATTAATGTGTGTTATGTGGATATATTTGTGTGTGGTATTGGGGATATATTAATGTGTGGTATGGGGATATATTAGTGTGTGTTGTAGGGATATATTGGTGTGTGGTATTGGGGATATATTGATGTGTGTTATGGGGATATATTGGTGTGTTCTATTGGGGATATATTAATGTGTGGTATTGGGGACATATTAATGTGTGTTTTGGGGGATAGACTAATGTGTGTTTTTGGGGATATATTAAAGTCTGGTATTGGGGATACATGAATGCGTGTTATGGGGATATATTGGTTTGTGGTATTGGGGATTATTTTTGTGCGTTATGGGGCTACATTGGCGTGCGGTATTGGGGATGTATTAATGTGTGTTATGGGGATATAATGTTGTGTTGTATTGGGGATATATTAATGTGTGGTATTGGGAATATATTAATGTGTGTTATGGGGATATATTGGCGTATGGTATTGGGGATATATTGCTGTGTGATATGGGGATACATTGGTGTGTGGTATTGGGGATATTTTGATGGGTGTTATGGGGCTATATTGGTGTGCGGTATTGGGGATATATTGGTGTGCGGTATTGGGGATATATTAATGTGTGTTATGGGGACATATTGGTGTGTGGAATTGGGGATATATTAATGTGTGGTACCTGGAATATATTAATGTGTGTTATGAGGATATATTGGTGTGTGGTATTGGGGATATATTAATGTGTGTTATTGGGGGTATATTGTTGTGCGGTATTGGGGATATATTGGTGTGCGGTATTGGGGATATATTAATGTGTGATATGGGGATATATTGGCGTGTGGTATTGGGGATATATTGCTGTCTGTTATGGGGCTACATTGGTGTGTGGTATTGGGGTATATTGGTGTGTGGTATTGGGGATATATTAATGTGTGTTTTTGGGTATATATTAATGTGTGGTATTGGGGATACATGAATGTGTGTTAAGGGAATATATTGGTGTGTGGTATTGGGGATATATTGGTGTGCGGTATTGGGGATATATTAATGTGTGTTATCGGTAAATATTGGTGTGAGGTATTGGGGAAATATTGGTGTGTGTGGTATTGGGGATATATTAATGTGTGTTATTGGGGATGTATTGGTGTGTGGTATTGGAGATATATTAATGTGTGTTATTGGGGATATATTAATGTTTGTTTTTGGGGATATATTAATGTGTGGTATTGGGGATATATTATTGTGGGTTTTTGGGTATATATTAATGTTTGGTATTGGGGATATATTAATGTGTGTTATGTGGATATATTGGTGTGTGGTATTGGGGATATATTGATGTGTGTTATGGGGATATATTGTTGTGTGGTATTGGGGATATATTGGTATGCGGTATTGGGAATATAATAATGTGTGTTATGGGTTATATTGGTGTGTGGTATTGGGAATATATATAAGTGCGTGACTGGGGATATATTGGTGTGTGTTATTGGGGATATATTGGTTTGTGGTATTGGGGATATATTGGTGTGTGGTATTGGGGATATATTAATGTGTGGTTTGGAGATATATTCATGTGTGGTATTTATAATATATTGGTGTGTGGTATTGGGGATATATTAATGTGTGTTATGGCGATATATTGGTGTGTGGTATTGGGGATATATGAATGTCTGGTTTGGAGATATATTAATGTGCGGTATTGGGAATATATTAATGTGTGTTATGGGGATATATTGGTGTGTGTTATTGGGGATATATTAATGTGTGATATCGGGATATATTGGTGTGTGGTATTGGGGGTATATTGGTGTGCGGTATTGGGGATATATTAATGTGTGGTATGGGGATATATTAATGTGTGATATTGGGGATTTATTAATGTGCGGTATTGGGGATATATTGGTGGGTGGTATTGGGAATATATTAATGTGTGGTATTGGGGATATATTGGTGTGTGGTATTGGGGATATATTAATGTATGGTATTGGTGATATATTAATGTGTGTTATGTGGATATATTGGTGTGTGGTATTGGGGATATATTAATCTGTGGTATGGGGATTTATTAATGTGTGGTATTGGGTATATATTAATGTGTGGTTTTGGGGATATATTGGTTTGTGTTATATGGATATATTGGTGTGTGGTATTGGGGATATATTGTTGTGTGTTATGGGGATATATTAATGTGTGTTATGGGGATATATTGGTGTGTGGTATTGGGGATATATTAATGTGTGTTATGGGGATATATTGGTGTGTGGTATTGGGGATCTATTCATGTGTGGTATTGGGAATATATTAATGTGTGTTATGGGGATATATTGTTGTGTTGTATTGGGGATATATTAATGTGTGGTATTGGGAATATATTAATGCGTGTTATGGGGATATATTGGCGTGTGGTATTGGGGATATATTAATGTGTGTTATTTGGGATATATTAATGTGTGGTATTGGGGATATATTAATGTGTGGTATTGGGGACATATTATTGTGTATTATGGGGATACATTGATGTGTGGTATTGGGGATACATGAATGTGTGTTATGGGGTTCTTTTGGTGTGTGGTATTGGGGATATATTGATGTGCGGTATTGGGGATATATTAATGTGTGGTATTGGGAATATATTAATGTGTGTTATGGGGATATATTGGCGTGTGGTATTGGGGACATATTAATGTGTGTTATTGGGGTATATTGGTGTGCGGTATTGGGGATATATTGGTGTGCGGTATTGGGGATATATTAATGTGTGTTATGGGGATATATTGTTGTGTTGTATTGGGGATACATTAATGTGTGGTGTTGGGAATATATTAATGTGTGGTATGGGGATATATTGGCGTGTGGTATTGGGGATATATTAATGTGTGGTATTTGGGATATATTAATGTGTGGTATTGGGGATATATTGGTGTGCGGTATTGGTGATATATTAATGTGTGTTATGGGGATATATTGGTGTGTTGTATTGGGGATATATTAATATGTTGTATTGGGGAAATATTGGTGTGTGTGGTATTGGGGATACATTAATGTGCGTTATTGGGGATACATTAATGTGCGTTATTGGGGATGTATTGGTGTGTGGTATTGGGGATATATTAATGTGTGTTTTTTCGGATATATTAATGTGTGTTATTGGGGATATATTAATGTGCGTTATGGGGATATATTGTTGTGGTGTATTGAGGATATATTAATGTGCGGTATTGGGAATATATTAATGTGTGTTATGGGGATATATTAATGTATGGTATTGGTGATATATTAATGTGTGTTATGTGGATATATTTGTGTGTGGTATTGGGGATATATTAATGTGTGGTATGGGGATATATTAGTGTGTGTTGTAGGGATATATTGGTGTGTGGTATTGGGGATATATTGATGTGTGTTATGGGGATATATTGGTGTGTTCTATTGGGGATATATTAATGTGTGGTATTGGGGACATATTAATGTGTGTTATGGGGAAATATTGGTGTGTGGTATTGGGGAAATATTGGTGTGTGGTATTGGGGATATATTAATGTGTGTTTTGGGGGATAGACTAATGTGTGTTTTTGGGGATATATTAAAGTCTGGTATTGGGGATACATGAATGCGTGTTATGGGGATATATTGGTTTGTGGTATTGGGGATTATTTATGTGCGTTATGGGGCTACATTGGCGTGCGGTATTGGGGATGTATTAATGTGTGTTATGGGGATATAATGTTGTGTTGTATTGGGGATATATTAATGTGTGGTATTGGGAATATATTAATGTGTGTTATGGGGATATATTGGCGTATGGTATTGGGGATATATTGCTGTGTGATATGGGGATACATTGGTGTGTGGTATTGGGGATATTTTGATGGGTGTTATGGGGCTATATTGGTGTGCGGTATTGGGGATATATTAATGTGTGTTATGGGGACATATTGGTGTGTGGAATTGGGGATATATTAATGTGTGGTACCTGGAATATATTAATGTGTGTTATGAGGATATATTGGTGTGTGGTATTGGGGATATATTAATGTGTGTTATTGGGGGTATATTGTTGTGCGGTATTGGGGATATATTGGTGTGCGGTATTGGGGATATATTAATGTGTGATATGGGGATATATTGGCGTGTGGTATTGGGGATATATTGCTGTCTGTTATGGGGCTACATTGGTGTGTGGTATTGGGGTATATTGGTGTGTGGTATTGGGGATATATTAATGTGTGTTTTTGGGTATATATTAATGTGTGGTATTGGGGATACATGAATGTGTGTTAAGGGAATATATTGGTGTGTGGTATTGGGGATATATTGGTGTGCGGTATTGGGGATATATTAATGTGTGTTATCGGTAAATATTGGTGTGAGGTATTGGGGAAATATTGGTGTGTGTGGTATTGGGGATATATTAATGTGTGTTATTGGGGATGTATTGGTGTGTGGTATTGGAGATATATTAATGTGTGTTATTGGGGATATATTAATGTTTGTTTTTGGGGATATATTAATGTGTGGTATTGGGGATATATTATTGTGGGTTTTTGGGTATATATTAATGTTTGGTATTGGGGATATATTAATGTGTGTTATGTGGATATATTGGTGTGTGGTATTGGGGATATATTGATGTGTGTTATGGGGATATATTGTTGTGTGGTATTGGGGATATATTGGTATGCGGTATTGGGAATATAATAATGTGTGTTATGGGGATATATTGGTGTGTGGTATTGGGAATATATATAAGTGCGTGACTGGGGATATATTGGTGTGTGTTATTGGGGATATATTGGTTTGTGGTATTGGGGATATATTGGTGTGTGGTATTGGGGATATATTAATGTGTGGTTTGGAGATATATTCATGTGTGGTATTTATAATATATTGGTGTGTGGTATTGGGGATATATTGGTTTGTGGTATTGGGGATATATTAATGTGTGTTATGGCGATATATTGGTGTGTGGTATTGGGGATATATGAATGTCTGGTTTGGAGATATATTAATGTGCGGTATTGGGAATATATTAATGTGTGTTATGGGGATATATTGGTGTGTGTTATTGGGGATATATTAATGTGTGATATCGGGATATATTGGTGTGTGGTATTGGGGGTATATTGGTGTGCGGTATTGGGGATATATTAATGTGTGGTATGGGGATATATTAATGTGTGATATTGGGGATTTATTAATGTGCGGTATTGGGGATATATTGGTGGGTGGTATTGGGAATATATTAATGTGTGGTATTGGGGATATATTGGTGTGTGGTATTGGGGATATATTAATGTATGGTATTGGTGATATATTAATGTGCGTTATGTGGATATATTGGTGTGTGGTATTGGGGATATATTAATCTGTGGTATGGGGATTTATTAATGTGTGGTATTGGGTATATATTAATGTGTGGTTTTGGGGATATATTGGTTTGTGTTATATGGATATATTGGTGTGTGGTATTGGGGATATATTGTTGTGTGTTATGGGGATATATTAATGTGCGTTATGGGGATATATTAATGTGTGTTATTGGGAATATATTAATGTGTGTTATGGGGATATATTGGTGTGTGGTATTGGGGATATATTAATGTGTGGTATTGGGAAATTATTAATGTGTGTTATGGGGATATATTGTTGTGTTGTATTGGGGATATATTAATGTGTGGTATTGGGAATATATTAATGCGTGTTATGGGGATATATTGGCGTGTGGTATTGGGGATATATTAATGTGTGTTATTTGGGATATATTAATGTGTGGTATTGGGGATATATTAATGTGTGGTATTGGGGACATATTATTGTGTATTATGGGGATACATTGATGTGTGGTATTGGGGACACATGAATGTGTGTTATGGGGTTCTTTTGGTGTGTGGTATTGGGGATATATTGATGTGCGGTATTGGGGATATGTTAATGTGTGTTATGGGGATATATTGGTGTGTGGTATTGGGGATATATTAATGTGTGGTATTGGGAATATATTAATGTGTGTTATGGGGATATATTGGCGTGTGGTATTGGGGACACATTGGTGTGTTATGGGGATATATTAACATATGTGTTTGGGGATGCATTAATGTGTGGTATGGGGATATGTTAATGTGTGTATGGGGGATATATTTGTGTGTGGTATTGTGGATATATTAATGTGTGTTATGGGGATATATTGGTGTGTGGTATTGGGGATATATTGATGTGTATTATGGGGATATATTGGTGTGTGGTATTGGGGATATATTAATGTGTGTTTTTGGTGATATATTAATGTGTGGTATTGGGGATATATTAGTGTGTGTTTTTGGGGATATATTAATCTGTGGTATTGGGGATACATAAATGTGTGTTATGGGGATGTATTGGTGTGTGGTATTGGGGATATATTAACGTGTGGTATTTGGGATATATTAATGTGTGGTATTGGGGATACATGAATGTGTGTTATGGGGTTATATTGGTGTGTGGTATTGGGGATATATTGCTGTCTGTTATGGGGATACATTGGTGTGTGGTATTGGGGATATTTTGATGGGTGTTATGGGGCTATATTGGTGTGTGGTATTGGGGATATATTGGTGTGCGGTATTGGGGATATATTAATGTGTGGTATTGGGAATATATTAATGTGTGTTATGGGGATATATTGGTGTGTGGTATTAGGGATATATTAATGTGTGTTATGGGAATATATTGGTGTGTGGAATTGGGGGTATATTGGTGTGCGGTATTGGGAATATATTAATGTGTGGTATGGGGATATATTAATGTGTGGTATTGGGGATTTATTAATGTGCGGTATTGGGGATATATTGGTGTGTGGTATTGGGGATATATTAATGTATGGTATTGGTGATATATTAATGTGTGTTATGTGGATATATGAATGTGTGATATTGAGGATATATTAATGTGTGATATGGGGATATATTGGTGTGTGTTATAGGGATATATTGGTGTGTGGTATTGGGGATATATTGATGTGTGCTATGGGGATATATTGATGTGCGGTATTGGGGATATATTAATGTGTGTTTTTGGTGATATATTAATGTGTGGTATTGGGGATATATTAGTGTGTGTTTTTGGGGATATATTAATCTGTGGTATTGGGGTACATAAATGTGTGTTATGGGGATATGTTGGTGTGTGGTATTGGGGATATATTAACGTGTGGTATTTGGGATATATTAATGTGTGGTATTGGGGATACATGAATGTGTGTTATGGGGTTATATTGGTGTGTGGTATTGGGGATATATTGCTGTCTGTTATGGGGATACATTGGTGTGTGGTATTGGGGATATTTTGATGGGTGTTATGGGGCTATATTGGTGTGTGGTATTGGGGATATATTGGTGTGCGGTATTGGGGATATATTAATGTGTGGTATTGGGAATATATTAATGTGTGTTATGGGGATATATTAGTGTGTGGTATTGGGGGTATATTGGTGTGGTATTGGGGATATATTAATGTGTGGTATGAGGATATATTAATGTGTGGTATTGGGGATATATTAATGTGCGGTATTGGGGATATATTAGAACATAGAACATAGAACATAGAAGAATACAGCGCAGTACAGGCCCTTGGGCCCTCGATGTTGCGCCGATCCAAGCCCACCTAAACTACACTAACCCACTATCCTCCATATACCTATCCAATGCCCTCTTAAATGCCCATAAAGAGGGAGAGTCCACCACTGTTACTGGCAGGGCATTCCATGAACTAACGACTCGCTGAGTGAAGAACCTACCCCTAACATCAGTCCTATATCTACCCCCCCTTAATTTAAAGCTATGCCCCCTTGTAATACCCGACTCAATACGCGGGAAAAGGTTCATACTGTCGACCCTATCTAACCCCCTAATCATCTTGTACACCTCAATCAAGTCACCCCTAAACCTTCTTTTCTCTAGTGAAAACAGCCCCAAGTGCCTCAGTCTTTCCTCATACGATTTTCCTTCCATACCAGGCAACATCCTGGTAAACCTCCTCTGCACCCGTTCCAATGCCTCCACATCCTTCCTATAGTATGGCGACCAAAACTGCACACAATATTCCAGATGCGGCCGTACCAGAGTCTTATACAACTGCATCATGACCTCAGGACTCCGGAACTCAATTCCTCTACCGATAAAAGCCAGTACGCCATATGCCTTCCTCACCGCACTATTTACCTGGGTGGCAACTTTCAGAGATCTGTGTACATGGACACCAAGATCCCTCTGCTCATCCACACTACCAAGTATCCGACCATTAGCCCAGTACCCCATCTTTTTGTTATTCTTCCCAAAGTGAATCACCTCGCACTTAGCTACATTGAATTCCATCTGCCACCTTTCTGCCCAGCTCTGCAGCTTCTCTATATCCTGCTGTAACCTGCCACATGCTTCCTCACTGTCAACAACTCCTCCGACTTTCGTATCATCCGCAAACTTGCTCACCCAACCTTCTAACCCCTCTTCCAGGTCATTTATAAAAATGACAAACAGCAATGGTCCCAAAACAGATCCTTGTGGAACACCGCTAGTGACGGCACTCCATGAAGAAACTTTGCCATCAACTACTACCCTCTGTCTTCTTCCATCCAGCCAATTCCTAATCCAAACCTCCAACTCACCCTCAATGCCATATCTCCGTATTTTCTGCAGTAGCCTACCATGGGGAACCTTATCAAACGCCTTACTAAAATCCATATATACCACATCTACCGCTTTCCCCTCATCAACCTCCTTCGTCACCTTTTCAAAGAATTCAATAAGGTTTGTGAGGCACGACTTGCCCTTCACAAAACCATGCTGACTATCCTTGATCACATTATTCCTATCTAGATGTGCATAAATCCTATCCCTTACAATTCTCTCTAAGACTTTGCCCACAACAGAAGTGAGACTCACCGGCCTATAGTTACTAGGGCTATCCCTACTCCCCTTTTTGAACAAGGGAACCACATTTGCTATCCTCCAGTCTTCTGGGACTACTCCTGTAGACAAAGAGGACATAAAAATCAAGGCCAATGGCTCTGCAATCTCCTCCCTTGCTTCCCAGAGAATCCTAGGATAAATGCCATCAGGCCCAAGGGACTTATCTATTTTCACCTTTTCCAGGATTTCCAACACCTCTTCTCTACATACCTCAAAGCCATCCATTCTACTTATTTGTGCCTCAGTATTCTCATCGACAACAATGCCCTGTTCCTGAGTGAATACTGAAGAAAAGTATTCATTCAGTGTCTCCCCAATCTCTTCCGCCTCCACACGCAACTTCCCCCTACTATCCTTGACTGGACCTATTCCTACCCTAGTCATTCTTTTATTCCTAACATACCTATAGAAAGCCTTAGGGTTTTCCCTAATCCTATCTACTAAGGACCTTTCATGTCCCCTCCTTGCTGCTTTTAGCTCTCTCTTCAGGTCCTTCCTGGCTACCCTATAACTCTCAATCGCCCCAATTGAACCTTCACGTCTCATCTTGAGATAGGCCGCCCTCTTCCATTTAACAAGGGATTCCAATTCCTTATTAAACCACGGCTCCCTCGCACGACCCTTTCCTTCCTGCCTGACAGGTACATAATTATCAAGGACACTCAATAGTTGCCCCTTGAACAAGTTCCACATATCATTTACACTCTTGCCTTGGAGTCTACTTTTCCAAGCCACACATCCTAAGTCATGCCTCACCGCATCATAATTTCCCTTACCCCAGCTATAATTCTTGCCCTGTAGTACACACTTATCCCTCTCCATCACGAGTGTAAAAATCACCGAATTATGGTCACTATCCCCAAAGTGCTCACCTACCTCTAATTCTAACACCAAATCCAGTATGGCCTCACCTCTTGTTGGCCTGTCTACATATTGTGTCAGGAAACTCTCCTGCACACATTGAACAAACACTGACCCATCTAACGAACTTGAGCTATAGCTTTCCCAATCAATATCAGGAAAGTTAAAGTCCCCCATAACAACCACCCTATTACTGTCACTCATCTCCTGAATCACCTTCCCAATCCTTTCTTCAATGATTCTAGGACTATTAGGAGGCCTGTAAAAGACTCCTAACAGGGTGACCTCACCTTTCCTATTCCTAACCTCAGCCCAAACTACCTCAGATGGCAAGTCCTCATCCATCGTCCTTTCCACCGCTGTAATACTATCTTTGACAAGCAATGCCACACCTCCCCCTCTTTTATCCCCACCTCTGACCCTACTAAAACATTTAAATCCCGGAACCTGCAACAGCCAATCCTGTCCCTGTTCTAGCCATGTCTCCGTAATAGCCACAACATCGAAGTCCCAGGTACCAACCAACGCTGCAAGTTCACCTACCTTATTTCGTATACTTCTTGCATTGAAGTATACACACTTCAAGCCACTTCCCTGTTTACAGGCACCCTCCTTGGAAATTGATGCCATGTTCCTCACCTCCCTACACTCCAGGCCCTGCACCCTGAAGCTACAATCTGGGTTCCCATGCCCCTGCCGAGTTAGTTTAAACCCCCCCCAAGAGCACTAGCAAACCTCCCCCCAAGGATACTGGTTCCCCTCAGGTTCAGGTGTAGACCATCCTGTTTATAGAGGTCCCACCGTCCCCAGAAAGAACCCCAGTTATCCAAAAACTGGAACCCCTCCCTCCTGCACCATCCCTGAAGCCACGCATTTAATTGTTCTCTCTCCCTATTCCTCGAATCTCTATCTCTATTGATGTGTGGTATTGGGGATATATTAATGTGTGGTATTGGGGATATATTAATGTGTGTGATGGGGAAATATTGCTGTGAGGTATTGGGGAAATATTGGTGTGTGTGGTATTGGGGATATATTAATGTGTGTTATTGGGGATGTATTGGTGTGTGGTATTGGGGATATATTAATGTGTGTTATTGGGGATATATTAATGTGTGTTATTGGGGATATATTAATGTGTGTTTTGGGGGATATATTGGTGTGTTGTATGGGATATATTCATGTTTGTTTTTGGGGATATATTAATGTGTGGTATTGGGGATATATTAATGTGTGTTATGGGGATATATTGGTGTGTGGTATTGGGGATATATTAATGTGTGGTATGGAGATATATTAATGTGTGGTATTGGGATTATATTAATGTGTGTTATGGGGATATATTGGTGTGTCGTATTAGGGATATATTAATGTGTGTTATGGGAATATATTGGTGTGTGGTATTGGGGACATATTGGTGTGCGGTATTGGGGATATATTAATGTGTGTAATGGGGATATATTATTGTGTGGTATTGGGAATATATTAATGTGTGGTATTGGGAATATATATATGTGTGTTATAGGGAAATATTGGTCTGTGGTATTGGGGATATATCAATGTGCGGTATTGGGGATATATTGGTGTGTGGTCTTGGGGATATATTAATGTGTGGTATTGGGGGCATATTAATGTGTGTTATGGGGATATATTGGTGTGTGGTATTCGCGATATATTAATGTGTGTTTTTGGGGATATATTAATGTTTGGTACTGGGGATATATTAATGTGTGTTATGGGGATATATTGGTGTGTAGTATTGGGGAAATATTGGTGTGTGGTATTGGGGATATATTGGTGTGTGGTATTGGGGATATATTAATGTGTGGTATTGGGGATATATTAACGTGTGTTATGGGGATATATTGGTGTGTGGTATTCGGGATATATTAATGTGTGTTTTTGGGGACATATTAATGCGTGGTATTGGGGATATATTAAGGTGTATTATGGGGATATATTGGTGTGTGGTATTGGGGATATATTGGTTTGTGGTAGTGGGGATATATTAATGTATGTTATGGGGATATATTGGCGTGTGGTATTGGGGATATATTAATGTGTGTTATTTGGGATATATTAATGTGTGGTATTGGGGATACATGAATGTGTGGTATTGGCGATATATTAATGTGTGGCATTGGGGATATCTTCATGTGTGTTATGTGGAAATATTGGTGTGCGGTATTGGGGAAATATTGGTTTGTGTGGTATTGGGGATATATTAATGTGTGTTATTGGGGATGTATTGATGTGTGGTATTGGAGATATATTAATGTGTGTTTTTTGGGATATATTAATGTGTGTTATTGGGGATATATTAATGTGTGTTTTGGGGGATGTATTGGTGTATTGTATGGGATATATTAATGTTTGTTTTTGGGGATATATTAATGTTTGTTTTTGGGTATATATTAATGTGTGGTATTGGGGATATATTAATGTGTGTTATGTGGATATATTGGTGTGTTATATTAGGGATATGTTGGTGTGCGGTATTGGGGATATATTAATGTGTGTTATGGGGCTATATTGGTGTGTGGTATTGGGGATATATTAATGTGTGTTATGGGGCTATATTGGTGTGTGGTATTGGGGATATATTGGTGTGCGGTATTGGCGATATATTAATGTGTGTTATGGGGATATATTGTTGTGTTGTGTTGGGGATATATTAATGTGTGGTATTGGGAATATATTAATGTGTGTTATGGGAATATATTGGCGTGTGGTATTGGGGATATATTAATGTGTGTTATTTGTTCTATATTAATGTGTGGTATTGGGGATGTATGAATGTGTGTTATGGGGTTATATTGGTGTGTGGTATTGGGGATAAATTGCTGTGTGTTATGGGGATACATTGGTGTGTGGAATTGGGGATATTTTGTTGGGTGTTATGGGGCTATATTGGTGTGTGGTATTGGGGATATATTGGTGTGTGGTATTGGGGATATATTAATGTGTGTTATGGGGATATACTGGTGTGTGGTATTGGGGATATATTAATGTGTGGTATGGGGATATATTAATGCGTGGTATTGGGGATATATTAATGTGCGGTATTGGGGATATATTGATGTGTGGTATTGGGGATATATTAATGTGTGGTATTGGGGATATATTAATGTGTGTGATGGGGAAATATTGGTGTGAGGTATTGGGGAAATATTGGTGTGTGTGGTATTGGGGATATATTAATGTGTGTTATTGGGGATGTATTGGTGTGTGGTATTGGGGATATATTAATGTGTGTTATTGGGGATATATTAATGTGTGTTTTGGGGGATATATTGGTGTGTGGTATTGGGGATATATTAATGTGTGGTATGGAGATATATTAATGTGTGGTATTGGGATTATATTAATGTGTGTTATGGGGATATATTGGTGTGTGGTATTGGGATTATATTAATGTGTGTTATGGGGATATATTGGTGTGTGGTATTAGGGATATATTAATGTGTGTTATGGGAATATATTGGTGTGTGGTATTGGGGACATATTGGTGTGCGGTATTGGGGATATATTAATGTGTGTAATGGGGATATATTGTTGTGTGGTATTGGGAATATATTAATGTGTGGTATTGGGAATATATATATGTGTGTTATAGGGAAATATTGGTCTGTGGTATTGGGGATATATCAATGTGCGGTATTGGGGATATATTGGTGTGTGGTCTTGGGGATATATTAATGTGTGGTATTGGGGGCATATTAATGTGTGTTATGGGGATATATTGGTGTGTGGTATTCGGGATATATTAATGTGTGTTTTTGGGGATATATTAATGTTTGGTACTGGGGATATATTAATGTGTGTTATGGGGATATATTGGTGTGTAGTATTGGGGAAATATTGGTGTGTGGTATTGGGGATATATTGGTGTGTGGTATTGGGGATATATTAATGTGTGGTATTGGGGATATATTAACGTGTGTTATGGGGATGTATTGGTGTGTGGTATTCGGGATATATTAATGTGTGTTTTTGGGGACATATCAATGCGTGGTATTGGGGATATATTAAGGTGTATTATGGGGATATATTGGTGTGTGGTATTGGGGATATATTGGTTTGTGGTAGTGGGGATATATTAATGTATGTTATGGGGATATATTGGCGTGTGGTATTGGGGATACATGAATGTGTGGTATTGGCGATATATTAATGTGTGGCATTGGGGATATCTTCATGTGTGTTATGTGGAAATATTGGTGTGCGGTATTGGGGAAATATTGGTTTGTGTGGTATTGGGGATATATTAATGTGTGTTATTGGGGATGTATTGATGTGTGGTATTGGAGATATATTAACGTGTGTTTTTTGGGATATATTAATGTGTGTTATTGGGGATATATTAATGTGTGTTTTGGGGGATGTATTGGTGTATTGT
This sequence comes from Chiloscyllium plagiosum, assembly GCF_037043375.1. Lineage (NCBI taxonomy): Eukaryota > Metazoa > Chordata > Chondrichthyes > Orectolobiformes > Hemiscylliidae > Chiloscyllium > Chiloscyllium plagiosum. Next base: position 166,032,184 of record NW_028270139.1, on the reverse strand, counting down.
ATGGGATATATTAATGTTTGTTTTTGGGGATATATTAATGTTTGTTTTTGGGTATATATTAATGTGTGGTATTGGGGATATATTAATGTGTGTTATGTGGATATATTGGTGTGTTATATTGGGGATATGTTGGTGTGCGGTATTGGGGATATATTAATGTGTGTTATGGGGCTATATTGGTGTGTGGTATTGGGGATATATTAATGTGTGTTATGGGGCTATATTGGTGTGTGGTATTGGGGATATATTGGTGTGCGGTATTGGCGATATATTAATGTGTGTTATGGGGATATATTGTTGTGTTGTGTTGGGGATATATTAATGTGTGGTATTGGGAATATATTAATGTGTGTTATGGGAATATATTGGCGTGTGGTATTGGGGATATATTAATGTGTGTTATTTGTTCTATATTAATGTGTGGTATTGGGGATGTATGAATGTGTGTTATGGGGTTATATTGGTGTGTGGTATTGGGGATAAATTGCTGTGTGTTATGGGGATACATTGGTGTGTGGAATTGGGGATATTTTGTTGGGTGTTATGGGGCTATATTGGTGTGTGGTATTGGGGATATATTGGTGTGTGGTATTGGGGATATATTAATGTGTGTTATGGGGATATACTGGTGTGTGGTATTGGGGATATATTAATGTGTGGTATGGGGATATATTAGTGTGTGTTATAGGGATATATTGGTGTGTGTTATTGGGGAAAAATTGCTGTGTGTTATGGGGATACATTGGTGTGTGGAATTGGGGATATTTTGTTGGGTGTTATGGGGCTATATTGGTGTGTGGTATTGGGGATATATTGGTGTGTGGTATTGGGGATATATTAATGTGTGTTATGGGGATATACTGGTGTGTGGTATTGGGGATATATTAATGTGTGGTATGGGGATATATTAGTGTGTGTTATAGGGATATATTGGTGTGTGGTATTGGGGATATATTGATGTGTGTTATGGGGATATATTGGTGTGTTGTATTGGGGATATATTAATGTGCGGTATTGGGGATATATTGGTGTGTGGTATTGGGGATATATTAATGTGTGTTTTTGGGGATATATTAATGTGTGGTATTGGGGATATATTAATGTGTGTTATGTGGATATATTGGTGTGTTATATTGGGGATATGTTGGTGTGCGGTATTGGGGATATATTAATGTGTGTTATGGGGCTATATTGGTGTGTGGTATTGGGGATATATTAATGTGTGTTATGGGGCTATATTGGTGTGTGGTATTGGGGATATATTGGTGTGCGGTATTGGCGATATATTAATGTGTGTTATGGGGATATATTGTTGTGTTGTGTTGGGGATATATTAATGTGTGGTATTGGGAATATATTAATGTGTGTTATGGGAATATATTGGCGTGTGGTATTGGGGATATATTAATGTGTGTTATTTGTTCTATATTAATGTGTGGTATTGGGGATGTATGAATGTGTGTTATGGGGTTATATTGGTGTGTGGTATTGGGGATAAATTGCTGTGTGTTATGGGGATACATTGGTGTGTGGAATTGGGGATATTTTGTTGGGTGTTATGGGGCTATATTGGTGTGTGGTATTGGGGATATATTGGTGTGTGGTATTGGGGATATATTAGTGTGTGTTATGGGGATATACTGGTGTGTGGTATTGGGGATATATTAATGTGTGGTATGGGGATATATTAGTGTGTGTTATAGGGATATATTGGTGTGTGGTATTGGGGATAAATTGCTGTGTGTTATGGGGATACATTGGTGTGTGGAATTGGGGATATTTTGTTGGGTGTTATGGGGCTATATTGGTGTGTGGTATTGGGGATATATTGGTGTGTGGTATTGGGGATATATTAATGTGTGTTATGGGGATATACTGGTGTGTGGTATTGGGGATATATTAATGTGTGGTATGGGGATATATTAGTGTGTGTTATAGGGATATATTGGTGTGTGGTATTGGGGATGTATGAATGTGTGTTATGGGGATATATTGGTGTGTTGTATTGGGGATATATTAATGTGCGGTATTGGGGATATATTGGTGTGTGGTATTGGGGATATATTAATGTGTGGTATTGGGGACATATTAATGTGTGTTATGGGGAAATATTGGTGTGTGGTATTGGGGAAATGTTGGTGTGTGGTATTGGGGATATATTAATGTATGTTATGGGGATATACTGGTGTGTGGTATTGGGGATATATTAATGTGTGGTATTGGGAATATATTAATGTGTGTTATGGTGATATATTGGTGTGTGGTATTCGGGATATATTAATGTGTGTTATGGGGATATATTAATGTTTGGTATTGGGGATATATTAATGTGTGTTATGGGGATATATTGGTGTGTGGTATTGGGGAAATATTGGTGTGTGGTATTCGGGATATATTAATGTGTGTTATGGGAATATATTGGTGTGTGGTATTGGGGGTACTTTGGTGTGCGGTATTGGGGATATATTAATGTGTGGTATGGGGATATATTAATGTGTGGAATTGGGGATTTATTAATGTGCGGTATTGGGGATATATTGGTGTGTGGTATTGGGAATATATTAATGTGTGGTATTGGAGATATATTGGTGTGTGGTATTGGGGATATATTAATGTATGGTATTGGTGATATATTAATGTGTGTTATGTGGATATATTAGTGTGTGTTATAGGGATATATTGGTGTGTGGTATTGGGGATATATTGATGTGTGTTATGGGGATATATTGGTGTGTTGTATTGGGGATATATTAATGTGTGGTATTGGGGACATATTAATGTGTGTTATGGGGAAATATTGGTGTGTGGTGTTGGGGAAATGTTGGTGTGTGGTATTGGGGAGATATTAATGTGTGTTTTTGGGGATATACTAATGTGTGTTTTTGGGGATATATTAATGTCTGGTATTGGGGATACATGAATGCGTGTTATGGGGATATATTGGTGTGTGGTATTGGGGATATATTAATGTGTGTTCTGGTGATTTCTTGGTTTGTGGTATTGAGGATATATTTATGTGCGTTATGGGACTACATTGGTGTGTGGTATTGGGGATATATTGGTGTGCGGTATTGGGGATATATTAATGTGTGTTATGGGGATATAATGTTGTGTTGTATTGGGGATATATTAATGTGTGGTATTGGGAATATATTAATGTGTGTTATGGGGATATATTGGCGTATGGTATTGGGGATATATGAATGTATGTTATTTGGGATATATTAATGTGTGGTATTGGGGATACATGAATGTGTGTTATGGGGTTATATTGGTGTGCGGTATTGGGGATATATTGCTGTGTGATATGGGGATACATTGGTGTGTGGTATTGGGGATATTTTGATGGGTGTTATGGGACTATATTGGTGTGCGGTATTGGGGATATATTGGTGTGCGGTATTGGGGATATATTAATGTGTGTTATGGGGATGTATTGTTGTGTTGTATTGGGGATATATTAATGTGTGTTATGGGGATATATTGGTGTGTGGTATTGGGGATATATTGCTGTCTGTTATGGGGATACATTGGTGTGTGGTATTGGGGATATTTTGATGGGTGTTATGGGGCTACATTGGTGTGTGGTCTTGGGGATATATTGGTGTGTGGTATTGGGGATATATTAATGTGTGTTTTTGGGTATATATTAATGTGTGGTATTGGGGATACATGAATGTGTGTTAAGGGAATATATTGGTGTGTGGTATTGGGGATATATTGGTGTGCGGTATTGGGGATATATTAATGTGTGTTTTTGGGGATGTATTAATGTGTGTTATTGGGGATATATTAATGGTTGCTATTGGGGATATATTAATGTGTGTTTTTGGGGATATATTAATGTGTGGTATTGGGGATATATTAATGTATGGTATTGTGGATATATTAATGTGTGTTATTGGGGATATATTGGTGTGAGTTATTGGGGATACATTGTTGTGTTATGGGGATATATTAACGTATGTTTTTGGGCATGCATTAATGTGTGGTATGGGGATATATTAATGTGTGTATTGGGGATATATTTGTGTGTGGTATTGTGGATATATTAATGTGTGTTATGGGGATATATTGGTGTGTGGTATTGGGGATATATTGATGTGTATTATGGGCATATATTGGTGTGTGGTATTGGGGATATATTAATGTGTGTTTTTGGTGATAAATTAATGTGTGGTATTGGGGATACATGAATGTGTGGTATTGGCGATATATTAATGTGTGGCATTGGGGATATCTTCATGTGTGTTATGTGGAAATATTGGTGTGCGGTGTTGGGGAAATATTGGCGTGTGTGGTATTGGGGATATATTAATGTGTGTTATTGGGGATGTATTGATGTGTGGTATTGGAGATATATTAATGTGTGTTTTTTGGGATATATTAATGTGTGTTATTGGGGATATATTAATGTGTGTTTTTGGGGATGTATTGGTGTATTGTATGGGATATATTAATGTTTGTTTTTGGGGATATATTAATGTGTGTTTTTGGGTATATATTAATGTGTGGTATTGGGGATATATTAATGTGTGTTATGTGGATATATTGGTGTGTTATATTGGGGATATGTTGGTGTGCGGTATTGGGGATATATTAATGTGTGTTATGGGGTTATATTGGTGTGTGGTATTGGGAATATATTAATGTGTGCTCTTGGGAATATATATATGTGTGTTATTGGGGATATATTGATGTGTGGTATTGGGGATATATTAATGTGTGGTTTGGTGATATATTCATGTGTGGTATTGGGAATATATTGGTGTGTGGTATTGGGGATATATTGGTTTGTGGTATTGTGGATATATTAATGTGTGTTATGGGGATATATTGGTATGTGGTATTGGGGATATATTAATGTGTAGTATGGAGATATATTAATGTGTGGTATTGGGATTATATTAATGTGTGTTATGGGGATATATTGGTGTGTGGTATTGGGGGTATATTGGTGTGTGGTATTGGGGATATATTAATGTATGGTATTGGTGATATATTAATGTGTGTTATGTGGATATATGAATGTGTGATATTGAGGATATATTAATGTGTGATATCGGGATATATTGATGTGCGGTATTGGGGATATATTAATGTGTGTTTTTGGTGATATATTAATGTGTGGTATTGGGGATATATTAGTGTGTGTTTTTGGGGATATATTAATCTGTGGTATTGGGGTACATAAATGTGTGTTATGGGGATATATTGGTGTGTGGTATTGGGGATATATTAACGTGTGGTATTTGGGATATATTAATGTGTGGTATTGGGGATACATGAATGTGTGTTATGGGGTTATATTGGTGTGTGGTATTGGGGATATATTGCTGTCTGTTATGGGGATACATTGGTGTGTGGTATTGGGGATATTTTGATGGGTGTTATGGGGCTATATTGGTGTGTGGTATTGGGGATATATTGGTGTGCGGTATTGGGGATATATTAATGTGTGGTATTGGGAATATATTAATGTGTGTTATGGGGATATATTATTGTGTGGTATTGGGGGTATATTGGTGTGGTATTGGGGATATATTAATGTGTGGTATGAGGATATATTAATGTGTGGTATTGGGGATATATTAATGTGCGGTATTGGGGATATATTGGTGTGTGGTATTGGGGAAATATTGGTGTGTGGTATTCGGGATATATTAATGTGTGTTATGGGAATATATTGGTGTGTGGTATTGGGGGTACTTTGGTGTGCGGTATTGGGGATATATTAATGTGTGTTATTGGGGATGTATTGGTGTGTGGTATTGGGGATATATTAATGTGTGTTATTGGGAATATATTAATGTGTGTTATTGGGGATATATTAATGTGTGTTTTGGGGGATATATTGGTGTGTTGTATGGGATATATTCATGTTTGTTTTTGGGGATATATTAATGTGTGGTATTGGGGATATATTAATGTGTGTTATGGGGATATATTGGTGTGTGGTATTGGGGATATATTAATGTGTGGTATGGAGATATATTAATGTGTGGTATTGGGATTATATTAATGTGTGTTATGGGGATATATTGGTGTGTGGTATTAGGGATATATTAATGTGTGTTATGGGAATATATTGGTGTGTGGTATTGGGGACATATTGGTGTGCGGTATTGGGGATATATTAATGTGTGTAATGGGGATATATTGTTGTGTGGTATTGGGAATATATTAATGTGTGGTATTGGGAATATATATATGTGTGTTATAGGGAAATATTGGTCTGTGGTATTGGGGATATATCAATGTGCGGTATTGGGGATATATTGCTGTGTGGTCTTGGGGATATATTAATGTGTGGTATTGGGGGCATATTAATGTGTGTTATGGGGATATATTGGTGTGTGGTATTCGGGATATATTAATGTGTGTTTTTGGGGATATATTAATGTTTGGTACTGGGGATATATTAATGTGTGTTATGGGGATATATTGGTGTGTAGTATTGGGGAAATATTGGTGTGTGGTATTGGGGATATATTGGTGTGTGGTATTGGGGATATATTAATGTGTGGTATTGGGGATATATTAATGTGTGTTATAGGGATATATTGGTGTGTGGTATTCGGGATATATTAATGTGTGTTTTTGGGGACATATTAATGCGTGGTATTGGGGATATATTAAGGTGTATTATGGGGATATATTGGTGTGTGGTATTGGGGATATATTGGTTTGTGGTAGTGGGGATATATTAATGTATGTTATGGGGATATATTGGCGTGTGGTATTGGGGATATATTAATGTGTGTTATTTGGGATATATTAATGTGTGGTATTGGGGATACATGAATGTGTGGTATTGGGGATATCTTCATGTGTGTTATGTGGAAATATTGGTGTGCGGTATTGGGGAAATATTGGTTTGTGTGGTATTGGGGATATATTAATGTGTGTTATTGGGGATGTATTGATGTGTGGTATTGGAGATATATTAATGTGTGTTTTTTGGGATATATTAATGTGCGTTATTGGGGATATATTAATGTGTGTTTTGGGGGATGTATTGGTGTATTGTATGGGATATATTAATGTTTGTTTTTGGGGATATATTAATGTTTGTTTTTGGGTATATATTAATGTGTGGTATTGGGGATATATTAATGTGTGTTATGTGGATATATTGGTGTGTTATATTGGGGATATGTTGGTGTGCGGTATTGGGGATATATTAATGTGTGTTATGGGGCTATATTGGTGTGTAGTATTGGGGATATATTAATGTGTGTTATGGGGCTATATTGGTGTGTGGTATTGGGGATATATTGGTGTGCGGTATTGGCGATATATTAATGTGTGTTATGGGGATATATTGTTGTGTTGTGTTGGGGATATATTAATGTGTGGTATTGGGAATATATTAATGTGTGTTATGGGAATATATTGGCGTGTGGTATTGGGGATATATTAATGTGTGTTATTTGTTCTATATTAATGTGTGGTATTGGGGATATATGAATGTGTGTTATGGGGTTATATTGGTGTGTGGTATTGGGGATAAATTGCTGTGTGTTATGGGGATACATTGGTGTGTGGAATTGGGGATATTTTGTTGGGTGTTATGGGGCTATATTGGTGTGTGGTATTGGGGATATATTGGTGTGTGGTATTGGGGATATATTAATGTGTGTTATGGGGATATACTGGTGTGTGGTATTGGGGATATATTAATGTGTGGTATGGGGATATATTAGTGTGTGTTATAGGGATATATTGGTGTGTGGTATTGGGGATAAATTGCTGTGTGTTATGGGGATACATTGGTGTGTGGAATTGGGGATATTTTGTTGGGTGTTATGGGGCTATATTGGTGTGTGGTATTGGGGATATATTAATGTGTGGCATTGGGGATATCTTCATGTGTGTTATGGGGATATACTGGTGTGTGGTATTGGGGATATATTAATGTGTGGTATGGGGATATATTAGTGTGTGTTATAGGGATATATTGGTGTGTGGTATTGGGGATATATTGATGTGTGTTATGGGGATATATTGGTGTGTTGTATTGGGGATATATTAATGTGTGGTATTGGGGATATATTGGTGTGTGGTATTGGGGATATATTAATGTGTGTTTTTGGGTATATATTAATGTGTGGTATTGGGGATATATTAATGTGTGTTATGTGGATATATTGGTGTGTTATATTGGGGATATGTTGGTGTGCGGTATTGGGGATATATTAATGTGTGTTATGGGGCTATATTGGTGTGTGGTATTGGGGATATATTAATGTGTGTTATGGGGCTATATTGGTGTGTGGTATTGGGGATATATTGGTGTGCGGTATTGGCGATATATTAATGTGTGTTATGGGGATATATTGTTGTGTTGTGTTGGGGATATATTAATGTGTGGTATTGGGAATATATTAATGTGTGTTATGGGAATATATTGGCGTGTGGTATTGGGGATATATTAATGTGTGTTATTTGTTCTATATTAATGTGTGGTATTGGGGATGCATGAATGTGTGTTATGGGGTTATATTGGTGTGTGGTATTGGGGATAAATTGCTGTGTGTTATGGGGCTATATTGGTGTGTGGAATTGGGGATATATTGGTGTGTGGTATTGGGGATATATTAATGTGTGTTATGGGGATATACTGGTGTGTGGTATTGGGGATATATTGCTGTCTGTTATGGGGATACATTGGTGTGTGGTATTGGGGATAAATTGCTGTGTGTTATGCGGCTATATTGGTGTGCGGTATTGGGGATATATTGGTGTGTGGTATTGGGGATATATTAATGTGTGGTATTGGGGACATATTAATGTGTGTTATGGGGAAATATTGGTGTGTGGTATTGGGGAAATGTTGGTGTGTGGTATTGGGGATATATTAATGTATGTTATGGGGATATACTGGTGTGTGGTATTGGGGATATATTAATGTGTGGTATTGGGAATATATTAATGTGTGTTATGGTGATATATTGGTGTGTGGTATTCGGGATATATTAATGTGTGTTATGGGGATATATTAATGTTTGGTATTGGGGATATATTAATGTGTGTTATGGGGATATATTGGTGTGTGGTATTGGGGAAATATTGGTGTGTGGTATTCGGGATATATTAATGTGTGTTATGGGAATATATTGGTGTGTGGTATTGGGGGTACTTTGGTGTGCGGTATTGGGGATATATTAATGTGTGGTATGGGGATATATTAATGTGTGGAATTGGGGATTTATTAATGTGCGGTATTGGGGATATATTGGTGTGTGGTATTGGGAATATATTAATGTGTGGTATTGGAGATATATTGGTGTGTGGTATTGGGGATATATTAATGTATGGTATTGGTGATATATTAATGTGTGTTATGTGGATATATTAGTGTGTGTTATAGGGATATATTGGTGTGTGGTATTGGGGATATATTGATGTGTGTTATGGGGATATATTGGTGTGTTGTATTGGGGATATATTAATGTGTGGTATTGGGGACATATTAATGTGTGTTATGGGGATATATTGGTGTGTGGTGTTGGGGAAATGTTGGTGTGTGGTATTGGGGATATATTAATGTGTGTTTTTGGGGATATACTAATGTGTGTTTTTGGGGATATATTAATGTCTGGTATTGGGGATACATGAATGCGTGTTATGGGGATAAATTGGTGTGTGGTATTGGGGATATATTAATGTGTGTTCTGGTGATTTCTTGGTTTGTGGTATTGAGGATATATTTATGTGCGTTATGGGACTACATTGGTGTGTGGTATTGGGGATATATTGGTGTGCGGTATTGGGGATATATTAATGTGTGTTATGGGGATATAATGTTGTGTTGTATTGGGGATATATTAATGTGTGGTATTAGGAATATATTAATGTGTGTTATGGGGATATATTGGCGTATGGTATTGGGGTATATGAATGTATGTTATTTGGGATATATTAATGTGTGGTATTGGGGATACATGAATGTGTGTTATGGGGTTATATTGGTGTGCGGTATTGGGGATATATTGCTGTGTGATATGGGGATACATTGGTGTGTGGTATTGGGGATATTTTGATGGGTGTTATGGGGCTATATTGGTGTGCGGTATTGGGGATATATTGGTGTGCGGTATTGGGGATATATTAATGTGTGTTATGGGGATGCATTGTTGTGTTGTATTGGGGATATATTAATGTGTGTTATGGGGATATATTGGTGTGTGGTATTGGGGATATATTGCTGTCTGTTATGGGGATACATTGGTGTGTGGTATTGGGGATATTTTGATGGGTGTTATGGGGCTACATTGGTGTGTGGTCTTGGGGATATATTGGTGTGTGGTATTGGGGATATATTAATGTGTGTTTTTGGGTATATATTAATGTGTGGTATTGGGGATACATGAATGTGTGTTAAAGGAATATATTGGTGTGTGGTATTGGGGATATATTGGTGTGCGGTATTGGGGATATATTAATGTGTGTTATGGGGATATATTGGAGTTTTTTATTGGGGATATATTAATGTGTGTTTTTGGGGATGTATTAATGTGTGTTATTGGGGATATATTAATGGTTGCTATTTGGGATATATTAATGTGTGTTTTTGGGGATATATTAATGTGTGGTATTGGGGATATATTAATGTATGGTATTGTGGATATATTAATGTGTGTTATTGGGGATATATTGGTGTGAGTTATTGGGGATACATTGGTGTGTTATGGGGATATATTAACGTATGTTTTTGGGGATGCATTAATGTGTGGTATGGGGATATATTAATGTGTGTATTGGGGATATATTTGTGTGTGGTATTGTGGATATATTAATGTGTGTTATGGGGATATATTGGTGTGTGGTATTGGGGATATATTCATGTGTATTATGGGGATATATTGGTGTGTGGTATTGGGGATATATTAATGTGTGTTTTGGGGGATGTATTGGTGTATTGTATGGGATATATTAATGTTTGTTTTTGGGGATATATTAATGTTTGTTTTTGGGTATATATTAATGTGTGGTATTGGGGATATATTAATGTGTGTTATGTGGATATATTGGTGTGTTATATTGGGGATATGTTGGTGTGCGGTATTGGGGATATATTAATGTGTGTTATGGGGCTATATTGGTGTGTAGTATTGGGGATATATTAATGTGTGTTATGGGGCTATATTGGTGTGTGGTATTGGGGATATATTGGTGTGCGGTATTGGCGATATATTAATGTGTGTTATGGGGATATATTGTTGTGTTGTGTTGGGGATATATTAATGTGTGGTATTGGGAATATATTAATGTGTGTTATGGGAATATATTGGCGTGTGGTATTGGGGATATATTAATGTGTGTTATTTGTTCTATATTAATGTGTGGTATTGGGGATGTATGAATGTGTGTTATGGGGTTATATTGGTGTGTGGTATTGGGGATAAATTGCTGTGTGTTATGGGGATACATTGGTGTGTGGAATTGGGGATATTTTGTTGGGTGTTATGGGGCTATATTGGTGTGTGGTATTGGGGATATATTGGTGTGTGGTATTGGGGATATATTAATGTGTGTTATGGGGATATACTGGTGTGTGGTATTGGGGATATATTAATGTGTGGTATGGGGATATATTAGTGTGTGTTATAGGGATATATTGGTGTGTGGTATTGGGGATAAATTGCTGTGTGTTATGGGGATACATTGGTGTGTGGAATTGGGGATATTTTGTTGGGTGTTATGGGGCTATATTGGTGTGTGGTATTGGGGATATATTGGTGTGTGGTATTGGGGATATATTAATGTGTGTTATGGGGATATACTGGTGTGTGGTATTGGGGATATATTAATGTGTGGTATGGGGATATATTAGTGTGTGTTATAGGGATATATTGGTGTGTGGTATTGGGGATATATTGATGTGTGTTATGGGGATATATTGGTGTGTTGTATTGGGGATATATTAATGTGTGTTATGGGGATATAATGTTGTGTTGTATTGGGGATATATTAATGTGTGGTATTAGGAATATATTAATGTGTGTTATGGGGATATATTGGCGTATGGTATTGGGGATATATGAATGTATGTTATTTGGGATATATTAATGTGTGGTATTGGGGATACATGAATGTGTGTTATGGGGTTATATTGGTGTGCGGTATTGGGGATATATTGCTGTGTGATATGGGGATACATTGGTGTGTGGTATTGGGGATATTTTGATGGGTGTTATGGGGCTATATTGGTGTGCGGTATTGGGGATATATTGGTGTGCGGTATTGGGGATATATTAATGTGTGTTATGGGGATGCATTGTTGTGTTGTATTGGGGATATATTAATGTGTGTTATGGGGATATATTGGTGTGTGGTATTGGGGATATATTGCTGTCTGTTATGGGGATACATTGGTGTGTGGTATTGGGGATATTTTGATGGGTGTTATGGGGCTACATTGGTGTGTGGTCTTGGGGATATATTGGTGTGTGGTATTGGGGATATATTAATGTGTGTTTTTGGGTATATATTAATGTGTGGTATTGGGGATACATGAATGTGTGTTAAAGGAATATATTGGTGTGTGGTATTGGGGATATATTGGTGTGCGGTATTGGGGATATATTAATGTGTGTTATGGGGATATATTGGAGTTTTTTATTGGGGATATATTAATGTGTGTTTTTGGGGATGTATTAATGTGTGTTATTGGGGATATATTAATGGTTGCTATTTGGGATATATTAATGTGTGTTTTTGGGGATATATTAATGTGTGGTATTGGGGATATATTAATGTATGGTATTGTGGATATATTAATGTGTGTTATTGGGGATATATTGGTGTGAGTTATTGGGGATACATTGGTGTGTTATGGGGATATATTAACGTATGTTTTTGGGGATGCATTAATGTGTGGTATGGGGATATATTAATGTGTGTATTGGGGATATATTTGTGTGTGGTATTGTGGATATATTAATGTGTGTTATGGGGATATATTGGTGTGTGGTATTGGGGATATATTCATGTGTATTATGGGGATATATTGGTGTGTGGTATTGGGGATATATTAATGTGTGTTTTGGGGGATGTATTGGTGTATTGTATGGGATATATTAATGTTTGTTTTTGGGGATATATTAATGTTTGTTTTTGGGTATATATTAATGTGTGGTATTGGGGATATATTAATGTGTGTTATGTGGATATATTGGTGTGTTATATTGGGGATATGTTGGTGTGCGGTATTGGGGATATATTAATGTGTGTTATGGGGCTATATTGGTGTGTAGTATTGGGGATATATTAATGTGTGTTATGGGGCTATATTGGTGTGTGGTATTGGGGATATATTGGTGTGCGGTATTGGCGATATATTAATGTGTGTTATGGGGATATATTGTTGTGTTGTGTTGGGGATATATTAATGTGTGGTATTGGGAATATATTAATGTGTGTTATGGGAATATATTGGCGTGTGGTATTGGGGATATATTAATGTGTGTTATTTGTTCTATATTAATGTGTGGTATTGGGGATGTATGAATGTGTGTTATGGGGTTATATTGGTGTGTGGTATTGGGGATAAATTGCTGTGTGTTATGGGGATACATTGGTGTGTGGAATTGGGGATATTTTGTTGGGTGTTATGGGGCTATATTGGTGTGTGGTATTGGGGATATATTGGTGTGTGGTATTGGGGATATATTAATGTGTGTTATGGGGATATACTGGTGTGTGGTATTGGGGATATATTAATGTGTGGTATGGGGATATATTAGTGTGTGTTATAGGGATATATTGGTGTGTGGTATTGGGGATAAATTGCTGTGTGTTATGGGGATACATTGGTGTGTGGAATTGGGGATATTTTGTTGGGTGTTATGGGGCTATATTGGTGTGTGGTATTGGGGATATATTGGTGTGTGGTATTGGGGATATATTAATGTGTGTTATGGGGATATACTGGTGTGTGGTATTGGGGATATATTAATGTGTGGTATGGGGATATATTAGTGTGTGTTATAGGGATATATTGGTGTGTGGTATTGGGGATATATTGATGTGTGTTATGGGGATATATTGGTGTGTTGTATTGGGGATATATTAATGTGTGTTATTGGGGATATATTAATGTGTGTTTTTGGGGATGTATTGGTGTATTGTATGGGATATATTAATGTTTGTTTTTGGGGATATATTAATGTGTGTTTTTGGGTATATATTAATGTGTGGTATTGGGGATATATTAATGTGTGTTATGTGGATATATTGGTGTGTTATATTGGGGATATGTTGGTGTGCGGTATTGGGGATATATTAATGTGTGTTATTGGGGATATATTGGTGTGAGTTATTGGGGATACATTGGTGTGTTATGGGGATATATTAACGTATGTTTTTGGGGATGCATTAATGTGTGGTATGGGGATATATTAATGTGTGTATTGGGGATATATTTGTGTGTGGTATTGTGGATATATTAATGTGTGTTATGGGGATATATTGGTGTGTGGTATTGGGGATATATTGATGTGTATTATGGGGATATATTGGTGTGTGGTATTGGGGATATATTAATGTGTGTTTTTGGTGATAAATTAATGTGTGGTATTGGGGATACATGAATGTGTGGTATTGGCGATATATTAATGTGTGGCATTGGGGATATCTTCATGTGTGTTATGTGGAAATATTGGTGTGCGGTGTTGGGAAAATATTGGCGTGTGTGGTATTGGGGATATATTAATGTGTGTTATTGGGGATGTATTGATGTGTGGTATTGGAGATATATTAATGTGTGTTTTTTGGGATATATTAATGTGTGTTATTGGGGATATATTAATGTGTGTTTTTGGGGATGTATTGGTGTATTGTATGGGATATATTAATGTTTGTTTTTGGGGATATATTAATGTGTGTTTTTGGGTATATATTAATGTGTGGTATTGGGGATATATTAATGTGTGTTATGTGGATATATTGGTGTGTTATATTGGGGATATGTTGGTGTGCGGTATTGGGGATATATTAATGTGTGTTATTGGGGATATATTGGTGTGAGTTATTGGGGATACATTGGTGTGTTATGGGGATATATTAACGTATGTTTTTGGGGATGCATTAATGTGTGGTATGGGGATATATTAATGTGTGTATTGGGGATATATTAATGCATGGTATTGTGGATATATTAATGTGTGTTATGTGGATATATTGGTGTGTTATATTGGGGATATGTTGGTGTGCGGTATTGGGGATATATTAATGTGTGTTATGGGGCTATATTGGTGTGTGGTATTGGGGATATATTAATGTGTGTTATGGGGCTATATTGGTGTGTGGTATTGGGGATATATTGGTGTGCGGTATTGGCGATATATTAATGTGTGTTATGGGGATATATTGTTGTGTTGTGTTGGGGATATATTAATGTGTGGTATTGGGAATATATTAATGTGTGTTATGGGAATATATTGGCGTGTGGTATTGGGGATATATTAATGTGTGTTATTTGTTCTATATTAATGTGTGGTATTGGGGATGTATGAATGTGTGTTATGGGGTTATATTGGTGTGTGGTATTGGGGATAAATTGCTGTGTGTTATGGGGCTATATTGGTGTGTGGAATTGGGGATATATTGGTGTGTGGTATTGGGGATATATTAATGTGTGTTATGGGGATATACTGGTGTGTGGTATTGGGGATATATTGCTGTCTGTTATGGGGATACATTGGTGTGTGGTCTTGGGGATAAATTGCTGTGTGTTATGGGGCTATATTGGTGTGCGGTATTGGGGATATATTGGTGTGTGGTATTGGGGATATATTAATGTGTGGTATTGGGGACATATTAATGTGTGTTATGGGGAAATATTGGTGTGTGGTATTGGGGAAATGTTGGTGTGTGGTATTGGGGATATATTAATGTATGTTATGGGGATATACTGGTGTGTGGTATTGGGGATATATTAATGTGTGGTATTGGGAATATATTAATGTGTGTTATGGTGATATATTGGTGTGTGGTATTCGGGATATATTAATGTGTGTTATGGGGATATATTAATGTTTGGTATTGGGGATATATTAATGTGTGTTATGGGGATATATTGGTGTGTGGTATTGGGGAAATATTGGTGTGTGGTATTCGGGATATATTAATGTGTGTTATGGGAATATATTGGTGTGTGGTATTGGGGGTACTTTGGTGTGCGGTATTGGGGATATATTAATGTGTGGTATGGGGATATATTAATGTGTGGAATTGGGGATTTATTAATGTGCGGTATTGGGGATATATTGGTGTGTGGTATTGGGAATATATTAATGTGTGGTATTGGAGATATATTGGTGTGTGGTATTGGGGATATATTAATGTATGGTATTGGTGATATATTAATGTGTGTTATGTGGATATATTAGTGTGTGTTATAGGGATATATTGGTGTGTGGTATTGGGGATATATTGATGTGTGTTATGGGGATATATTGGTGTGTTGTATTGGGGATATATTAATGTGTGGTATTGGGGACATATTAATGTGTGTTATGGGGAAATATTGGTGTGTGGTGTTGGGGAAATGTTGGTGTGTGGTATTGGGGATATATTAATGTGTGTTTTTGGGGATATACTAATGTGTGTTTTTGGGGATATATTAATGTCTGGTATTGGGGATACATGAATGCGTGTTATGGGGATATATTGGTGTGTGGTATTGGGGATATATTAATGTGTGTTCTGGTGATTTCTTGGTTTGTGGTATTGAGGATATATTTATGTGCGTTATGGGACTACATTGGTGTGTGGTATTGGGGATATATTGGTGTGCGGTATTGGGGATATATTAATGTGTGTTATGGGGATATAATGTTGTGTTGTATTGGGGATATATTAATGTGTGGTATTAGGAATATATTAATGTGTGTTATGGGGATATATTGGCGTATGGTATTGGGGATATATGAATGTATGTTATTTGGGATATATTAATGTGTGGTATTGGGGATACATGAATGTGTGTTATGGGGTTATATTGGTGTGCGGTATTGGGGATATATTGCTGTGTGATATGGGGATACATTGGTGTGTGGTATTGGGGATATTTTGATGGGTGTTATGGGGCTATATTGGTGTGCGGTATTGGGGATATATTAATGTGTGTTATGGGGATGCATTGTTGTGTGGTATTGGGGATATATTAATGTGTGTTATGGGGATATATTGGTGTGTGGTATTGGGGATATATTGCTGTCTGTTATGGGGATACATTGGTGTGTGGTATTGGGGATATTTTGATGGGTGTTATGGGGCTACATTGGTGTGTGGTCTTGGGGATATATTGGTGTGTGGTATTGGGGATATATTAATGTGTGTTATGGTAATATATTTGTGTGTGGTATTGGGGATATATTGGTGTGCAGTATTGGGGATATATTAATGTGTGTTATGGGGATATATTGGAGTTTTTTATTGGGGATATATTAATGTGTGTTTTTGGGGAAGTATTAATGTGTGTTATTGGGGATATATTAATGGTTGCTATTGGGGATATATTAATGTGTGTTTTTGGGGATATATTAATGTGTGGTATTGGGGATATATTAATGTATGGTATTGTGGATATATTAATGTGTGTTATTGGGGATATATTGGTGTGAGTTATTGGGGATACATTGGTGTGTTATGGGGATATATTAACGTATGTTTTTGGGGATGCATTAATGTGTGGTATGGGGATATATTAATGTGTGTATTGGGGATATATTTGTGTGTGGTATTGTGGATATATTAATGTGTGTTATGGGGATATATTGGTGTGTGGTATTGGGGATATATTGATGTGTATTATGGGGATATATTGGTGTGTGGTATTGGGGATATATTAATGTGTGTTTTTGGTGATAAATTAATGTGTGGTATTGGGGATACATGAATGTGTGGTATTGGCGATATATTAATGTGTGGCATTGGGGATATCTTCATGTGTGTTATGTGGAAATATTGGTGTGCGGTGTTGGGGAAATATTGGCGTGTGTGGTATTGGGGATATATTAATGTGTGTTATTGGGGATGTATTGGTGTGTGGTATTGGAGATATATTAATGTGTGTTTTTTGGGAGAAATTAATGTGTGTTATTGGGGATATATTAATGTGTGTTTTTGGGGATGTATTGGTGTATTGTATGGGATATATTAATGTTTGTTTTTGGGGATATATTAATGTGTGTTTTTGGGTATATATTAATGTGTGGTATTGAGGATATATTAATGTGTGTTATGTGGATATATTGGTGTGTTATATTGGGGATATGTTGGTGTGCGGTATTGGGGATATATTAATGTGTGTTATTGGGGATATATTGGTGTGAGTTATTGGGGATACATTGGTGTGTTATGGGGATATATTAACGTATGTTTTTGGGGATGCATTAATGTGTGGTATGGGGATATATTAATGTGTGTATTGGGGATATATTAATGTATGGTATTGTGGATATATTAATGTGTGTTTTTGGTGATATATTGATGTGTGGTATTGGGGATATCTTCATGTGTGTTATGTGGAAATATTGGTGTGCGGTGTTGGGAAAATATTGGCGTGTGTGGTATTGGGGATATATTAATGTGTGTTATTGGGGATGTATTGATGTGTGGTATTGGAGATATATTAATGTGTGTTTTTTGGGATATATTAATGTGTGTTATTGGGGATATATTAATGTGTGTTTTTGGGGATGTATTGGTGTATTGTATGGGATATATTAATGTTTGTTTTTGGGTATATATTAATGTATGGTATTGGGGATATATTAATGTGTGTTATGTGGATATATTGGTGTGTTATATTGGGGATATGTTGGTGTGTGTTATTGGGGATATATTGGTGTGAGTTATTGGGGATACATTGGTGTGTTATGGGGATATATTAACGTATGTTTTTGAGGATGCATTAATGTGTGGTATGGGGATATATTAATGTGTGTATTGGGGATATATTTGTGTGCGGTATTGTGGATATATTAATGTGTGTTATGGGGATATATTGGTGTGTGGTATTGGGGATATATTGATGTGTATTATGGGGATATATTGGTGTGTGGTATTGGGGATATATTAATGTGTGTTTTTGGTGATATATTAATGTGTGGTATTGGGGATACATGAATGTGTGGTATTGGCGATATATTAATGTGTGGCATTGGGGATATCATCATGTGTGTTATGTGGAAATATTGGTGTGCGGTGTTGGGAAAATATTGGCGTGTGTGGTATTGGGGATATATTAATGTGTGTTATTGGGGATGTATTGATGTGTGGTATTGGAGATATATTAATGTGTGTTTTTTGGGATATATTAATGTGTGCTCTTGGGAATATATATATGTGTGTTATTGGGGATATATTGATGTGTGGTATTGGGGATATATTAATGTGTGGTTTGGTGATATATTCATGTGTGGTATTGGGAATATATTGGTGTGTGGTATTGGGGATATATTGGTTTGTGGTATTGTGGATATATTAATGTGTGTTATGGGGATATATTGGTGTGTGGTATTGGGGATATATTAATGTGTAGTATGGAGATATATTAATGTGTGGTATTGGGATTATATTAATGTGTGTTATGGGGATATATTGGTGTGTGGTATTGGCGGTATATTGGTGTGCGGTATTGGGGATATATTAATGTGTGGTATTGTGGATATATTAATGTGTGTTATTGGGGATATATTGGTGTGAGTTATTGGGGATACATTGGTGTGTTATGGGGATATATTAACGTATGTTTTTGGGGATGCATTAATGTGTGGTATGGGGATATATTAATGTGTGTATTGGGGATATATTAATGTATGGTATTGTGGATATATTAATGTGTGTTATTGGGGATATATTAATGTATGGTATTGTGGATATATTAATGTGTGTTATTGGGGATATATTGGTGTGAGTTATTGGGGATACATTGGTGTGTTATGGGGATATATTAACGTATGTTTTTGAGGATGCATTAATGTGTGGTATGGGGATATATTAATGTGTGTATTGGGGATATATTTGTGTGCGGTATTGTGGATACATTAATGTGTGTTATGGGGATATATTGGTGTGTGGTATTGGGGATATATTGATGTGTATTATGGGGATATATTGGTGTGTGGTATTGGGGATATATTAATGTGTGTTTTTGGTGATATATTAATGTGTGGTATTGGGGATACATGAATGTGTGGTATTGGCGATATATTAATGTGTGGCATTGGGGATATCATCATGTGTGTTATGTGGAAATATTGGTGTGCGGTGTTGGGAAAATATTGGCGTGTGTGGTATTGGGGATATATTAATGTGTGTTATTGGGGATGTATTGATGTGTGGTATTGGAGATATATTAATGTGTGTTTTTTGGGATATATTAATGTGTGTTATTGGGGATATATTAATGTGTGTTTTTGGGGATGTATTGGTGTATTGTATGGGATATATTAATGTTTGTTTTTGGGGATATATTAATGTGTGTTTTTGGGTATATATTAATGTGTGGTATTGGGGATATATTAATGTGTGTTATGTGGATATATTGGTGTGTTATATTGGGGATATGTTGGTGTGCGGTATTGGGAATATATTAATGTGTGTTATGGGGTTATATTGGTGTGTGGTATTGGGAATATATTAATGTGTGCTCTTGGGAATATATATATGTGTGTTATTGGGGATATATTGATGTGTGGTATTGGGGATATATTAATGTGTGGTTTGGTGATATATTAATGTGTGGTATTGGGATTATATTAATGTGTGTTATGGGGATATATTGTTTTGTGGTATTAGCTATATAGTAATGTGTGTTATGGGAATATATTGGTGTGTGGTATTGGGTGTATATTGGTATGCGGTATTGGGGATATATTAATGTGTGGTATGGGGATATATTAATGCGTGGTATTGGGGATTTATTAATGTGCGGTATTGGGGATATATTGGTGTGTGGTATTGGGGATATATTAATGTATGGTATTGGTGATATATTAATGTGTGTTATGTGGATATATGAATGTGTGGTATTGAGCATATATTAATGTGTGGTATGGGGATATATTGGTGTGTGTTATAGGGATATATTGGTGTGTGGTATTGGGGATATATTAATGTGTGTTATGGGGATATATTGGCGTGTGGTATTGGGGATAAATTTCTGTGTGTTATGGGGATATATTGGTGTGTGGTATTGGGGATATATTTATGTGTGTTATGGGGCTATATTGGTGTGTGGTATTGGGGATATATTGGTGTGCGGTATTGGGGATATATTAATGTGTGTTATGGGGATATATTGGTGTGTGGTATTGGGGAAATATTGGCGTGTGGTATTGGGGATATATTAATGTGTGTTATTTGTTATATATTAATGTGTGGTATTGGGGATGCATGAATGTGTGTTATGGGGTTATATTGGTGTGTGGTATTGGGGATATATTTATGTGTGTTATGGGGCTATATTGGTGTGTGGTATTGGGGATATATTGGTGTGCGGTATTGGGGATATATTAATGTGTGTTATGGGGATATATTGGTGTGCGGCATTGGGGATATATTAATGTGTGTTATGGGGATATATTGGTGTGTGGTATTGGGGATATATTGGTGTGTGGTATTGGGGATATATTAATGTGTGGTATTTGGATATATTAATGTGTGTTATGGTGATATATTGGTGTGTGGTATTCGGGATATATTAATGTGTGTTATGGGGATATATTAATGTTTGGTATTGGGGATATATTAATGTGTGTTTTATGGGATATATTGGTGTGTGGTATTGGGGAAATATTGGTGTGTGGTATTGGGGATATATTAATGTGTGTTATGGGAATATATTGGTGTGTGGTCTTGAGGGTATATTGGTGTGCGGTATTGGGGATATATTAATGTGTGGTATGAGGATATATTAATGTGTGGTATTGGGGATTTATTAATGTGCGGTATTGGGGATATATTGGTGTGTGGTATTGGGAATATATTAATGTGTGGTATTGGGGATATATTAATGTATGGTATTGGTGATATATTAATGTGTGTTATGTGGATATATTTGTGTGTGGTATTGGGGATATATTAATGTGTGTTATGGGGATATATTAGTGTGTGTTATAGGGATATATTGGTGTGTAGTATTGGGGATATATTGATATGTGTTATGGGGATATATTGGTGTGTTGTATTGGGGATATATTAATGTGCGGTATTGGGGATATATTGGTGTGTGTCGTATTGGGGACATATTAATGTGTGTTATGGGGAAATATTGGTGTGTGGTATTGGGAAATGTTGGTGTGTGGTATTGGGGATATATTAATGTGTGTTCTGGTGATATATTGGTTTGTGGTATTGGGGATATATTTAAGTGCGTTATGGGTCTACATTGGCGTGTGGTATTGGGGATATATTGCTGTCTGTTATGGGGATACATTGGTGTGTGGTATTGGGGATATTTTGATGGGTGTTATGGGGCTACATTGTGGTATTGGGGATATTTTGGTGTGTGGTATTGGGGATATATTAATGTGTGTTTTTGGGTATATATTAATGTGTGGTAATGGGGATACATGAATGTGTGTTAAGGGAATATATTGGTGTGTGGTATTGGGGATACATTGGTGTGCGGTATTGGGGATATATTAATGTGTGTTATGGGGATATATTAGTGTGTGTTATAGGGATATATTGGTGTGTAGTATTGGGGATATATTGATGTGTGTTAAGGGAATATATTGGTGTGTGGTATTGGGGATATATTGGTGTGCGGTATTGGGGATATATTAATGTGTGTTATGGGGATATATTGGAGTTTTGTATTGGGGATATATTAATGTGTGTTTTTGGGGATGTATTAATGTGTGTTATTGGGGATATATTAATGGTTGCTATTGGGGATATATTAATGTGTGTTTTTGGGGATATATTAATGTGTGGTATTGGGGATATATTAATGTATGGTATTGTGGATATATTAATGTGTGTTATTGGGGATATATTGGTGTGAGTTATTGGGGATACATTGGTGTGTTATGGGGATATATTAACGTATGTTTTTGGGCATGCATTAATGTGTGGTATGGGGATATATTAATGTGTGTATTGGGGATATATTTGTGTGTGGTATTGTGGATATATTAATGTGTGTTATGGGGATATATTGGTGTGTGGTATTGGGGATATATTGATGTGTATTATGGGGATATATTGGTGTGTGGTATTGGGGATATATTAATGTGTGTTTTTGGTGATATATTAATGTGTGGTATTGGGGATACATGAATGTTTGGTATTGGCGATATATTAATGTGTGGCATTGGGTATATCTTCATGTGTGTTATGTGGAAATATTGGTGTGCGGTGTTGGGGAAATATTGGTGTGTGTGGTATTGGGGATATATTAATGTGTGTTATTGGGGATGTATTGATGTGTGTTAATGGGGATATATTAATGTGTGTTTTTGGGGATGTATTGGTGTATTGTATGGGATATATTAATGTTTGTTTTTGGGGATATATTAATGTGTGTTTTTGGGTATATATTAATGTGTGGTATTGGGGATATATTAATGTGTGTTATGTGGATATATTGGTGTGTTATATTGGGGATATGTTGGTGTGCGGTATTGGGGATATATTAATGTGTGTTATGGGGCTATATTGGTGTGTGGTATTGGGAATATATTAATGTGTGCTCTTGGGAATATATATATGTGTGTTATTGGGGATATATTGATGTGTGGTATTGGGGATATATTAATGTGTGGTTTGGTGATATATTCATGTGTGGTATTGGGAATATATTGGTGTGTGGTATTGGGGATATATTGGTTTGTGGTATTGTGGATATATTAATGTGTGTTATGGGGATATATTGGTGTGTGGTATTGGGGATATATTAATGTGTGGTATGGAGATATATTAATGTGTGGTATTGGGATTATATTAATGTGTGTTATGGGGATATATTGGTGTGTGGTATTGGGGGTATATTGGTGTGCGGTATTGGGGATATATTAATGTGTGGTATGGGGATATATTAATGCGTGGTATTGGGGATTTATTAATGTGCGGTATTGGGGATATATTGGTGTGTGGTATTGGGGATATATTAATGTATGGTATTGGTGATATATTAATGTGTGTTATGTGGATATATGAATGTGTGGTATTGAGGATATATTAATGAGTGGTATGGGGATATATTGGTGTGTGTTATAGGGATATATTGGTGTGTGGTATTGGGGATATATTAATGTGTGTTATGGGGATACATTGGTGTGTGGTATTGGGGATACATTTATGTGTGTTATGGGGCTATATTGGTGTGTGGTATTGGGGATATATTGGTGTGCGGTATTGGGGATATATTAATGTGTGTTATGGGGATATATTGTTGTGTTGTGTTGGGGATATATTAATGTGTGGTATTGGGAGTATATTAATGTGTGTTATGAGAATATATTGGCGTATGGTATTGGGGATATATTAATGTGTGTTATTTGTTATATATTAATGTGTGGTATTGGGGATGCATGAATGTGTGTTATGGGGTTATATTGGTGTTTGGTATTGGGGATAAATAGCTGCGTGTTATGGGGATACATTGGTGTGTGGAATTGGGGATATTTTGTTGGGTGTTATGGGGCTATATTGGTGTGTGGTATTGGGGATATATTGGTGTGTGGTATTGGGGATATTTTGATGGGTGTTATGGGGCTATATTGGTGTGTGGTATTGGGGATATATTAATGTGTGTTATGGTGATATATTGGTGTGTGGTATTCGGGATATATTAATGTGTGTTATGGGGATATATTAATGTTTGGTATTGCGGATATATTAATGTGTGTTATGGGGATATATTGGTGTGTGGTATTGGGGATATATTAATGTGTGTTATGGGAATATATTGGTGTGCGGTATTGGGGATATATTAATGTGTGGTATGGGGATATATTAATGTGTTGTATTGGGGATTTATTAATCTGCGGTATTGTGGATATATTGGTGTGCAGTATTGGGAATATATTAATGTGTGGTATTGGGGATATATTGGTGTGTGGTATTGGGGATATATTAATGTATGGTATTGGTGATATATTAATGTGTGTTATGTGGATATATTTGTGTGTGGTATTGGGGATATATTAATGTGTGTTATGGGGATATATTAGTGTGTGTTATAGGGATATATTGGTGTGTAGTATTGGGGATATATTGATGTGTGTTATGGGGATATATTGGTGTGTTGTATTGGGGATATATTAATGTGCGGTATTGGGGATATATTGGTGTGTGGTATTGGGGATATATTAATGTGTGTTATGGGGATATATTGGCGTGTGGTATTGGGGATAAATTTCTGTGTGTTATGGGGATACATTGGTGTGTGGTATTGGGGATATATTTATGTGTGTTATGGGGCTATATTGGTGTGTGGTATTGGGGATATATTAATGTGTGGTTTGGTGATATATTCATGTGTGGTATTGGGAATATATTGGTGTGTGGTATTGGGGATATATTGGTTTGTGGTATTGTGGATATATTAATGTGTGT
This sequence comes from Chiloscyllium plagiosum, assembly GCF_037043375.1. Taxonomy (NCBI): domain Eukaryota; kingdom Metazoa; phylum Chordata; class Chondrichthyes; order Orectolobiformes; family Hemiscylliidae; genus Chiloscyllium; species Chiloscyllium plagiosum. The sequence continues at coordinate 166,006,603 of NW_028270139.1, read as the reverse complement.
TATGCGGATATATTGGTGTGTGGTATTGGGGATATATTAATGTGTGGTATTGGGAATATATTAATGTGTGTTATGGGGATATATTGGCGTATGGTATTGGGGATATATTAATGTGTGTTATTTGGGATATATTAATGTGTGGTATTGGGGATACATGAATGTGTGTTATGGGGTTATATTGGTGTGTGGTATTGGGGATATTTTGATGGGTGTTATGGGGCTATATTGGTGTGCGGTATTGGGGATATATTGGTGTGCGGTATTGGGGATATATTAATGTGTGTTATGGGGACATATTGGTGTGTGGAATTGGGGATATATTAATGTGTGGTACCGGGAATATATTAATGTGTGAAATAGGGAAATATTGGTGTGTGGTATTGGGGATATATTAATGTGTGTTATTGGGGGTATATTGGTGTGCGGTATTGGGGATATATTGGTGTGCGGTATTGGGGATATATTAATGTGTGGTATGGGGATGTATTGTTGTGTTGTATTGGGGATATATTAATGTGTGTTATGGGGATATATTGGCGTGTGGTATTGGGGATATATTGCTGTCTGTTATGGGGATACATTGGTGTGTGGTATTGGGGATATTTTGATGGGTGTTATGGGGCTACATTGTGGTATTGGGGATATTTTGGTGTGTGGTATTGGGGATATATTAATGTGTGTTTTTGGGTATATATTAATGTGTGGTATTGGGGATACATGAATGTGTGTTAAGGCAATATATTGGTGTGTGGTATTGGGGATATATTGGTGTGCGGTATTGGGGATATATTAATGTGTGTTATGGGGATATATTAGAGTTTTGTATTGGGGATATATTAATGTGTGTTTTTGGGGTTGTATTAATGTGTGTTATTGGGGATGTATTGATGTGTGGTATTGGAGATATATTAATGTGTGTTTTTTGGGATATATTAATGTGTGTTATTGGGGATATATTAATGTGTGTTTTTGGGGATGTATTGGTGTATTGTATGGGATATATTAATGTTTGTTTTTGGGGATATATTAATGTGTGTTTTTGGGTATATATTAATGTGTGGTATTGGGGATATATTAATGTGTGTTATGTGGATATATTGGTGTGTTATATTGGGGATATGTTGGTGTGCGGTATTGGGGATATATTAATGTGTGTTATGGGGCTATATTGGTGTGTGGTATTGGGAATATATTAATGTGTGCTATTGGGAATATATATATGTGTGTTATTGGGGATATATTGATGTGTGGTATTGGGGATATATTAATGTGTGGTTTGGTGATATATTCATGTGTGGTATTGGGAATATATTGGTGTGTGGTATTGGGGATATATTGGTTTGTGGTATTGTGGATATATTAATGTGTGTTATGCGGATATATTGGTGTGTGGTATTGGGGATATATTAATGTGTGATATGGAGATATATTAATGTGTGGTATTGGGATTATATTAATGTGTGTTATGGGGATATATTGTTTTGTGGTATTAGCTATATAGTAATGTGTGTTATGGGAATATATTGGTGTGTGGTATTGGGGGTATATTGGTGTGCGGTATTGGGGATATATTAATGTGTGGTATGGGGATATATTAATGCGTGGTATTGGGGATTTATTAATGTACGGTTTTGGGGATATATTGGTGTGTGGTATTGGGGATATATTAATGTATGGTATTGGTGATATATTAATGTGTGTTATGTGGATATATGAATGTGTGATATTGAGGATATATTAATGTGTGGTATGGGGATATATTGGTGTGTGATATAGGGATATATTGGTGTGTGGTATTGGGGATATATTAATGTGTTATGTGGATATATTGGCGTGTGGTGTTGGGGATAAATTTCTGTGTGGTATTGGGGATACATTGGTGTGTGGTATTGGGGATATATTTATGTGTGTTATGGGGCTATATTGGTGTGTGGTATTGGGGATATATTGGTGTGCGGTATTGGGGATATATTAATGTGTGTTATGGGGATATATTGTTGTGTTGTGTTGGGGATATATTAATGTGTGGTATTGGGAATATATTAATGTGTGTTATGGGAATATATTGGCGTGTGGTATTGGGGATATATTAATGTGTGTTAGTTGTTATATATTAATGTGTGGTATTGGGGATGCATGAATGTGTGTTATGGGATTATATTGGTGTTTGGTATTGGGGATAAATTGCTGTGTGTTATGGGGATACATTGGTGTGTGGAATTGGGGATATTTTGTTGGGTGTTATGGGGCTATATTGGTGTGTGGTATTGGGGATATATTGGTGTGTGGTATTGGGGATATATTAATGTGTGTTATGGGGATATACTGGTGTGTGGTATTGGGGATATATTAATGTGTGGTATTGGGAATATATTAATGTGTGTTATGGTGATATATTGGTGTGTGGTATTCGGGATTTATTAATGTGTGTTATGGGGATATATTAATGTTTGGTATTGGGGATATATTAATGTGTGTTATGGGGATATTTTGGTGTGTGGTATTGGGGAAATATTGGTGTGTGGTATTCGGGATATCTTAATTTGTGTTATGGGAATATATTGGTGTGTGGTATTGGGGGCATATTGGTGTGCGGTATTGGGGATATATTAATGTGTGGTATGGGGATATATTAATGTGTGGTATTGGGGATTTATTAATGTGTGGTATTGGGGATATATTGGTGTGTGGTATTGGGAATATATTAATGTGTGGTATTGGGGATATATTAATGTATGGTATTGGTGATATATTAATGTGTGTTATGTGGATATATTTGTGTTTGGTATTGGGGATATATTAATGTGAGGTATGGGGATATATTAGTGTGTGTTATAGGGATATATTGGTGTGTGGTATTGGGGATATATTAATGTGTGGTATTGGGGATATATTAATGTGTGGTATTGGGGATATATTAATGTGTGGTATTGGGAATATATTAATGTGTGGTATTGGGGATATATTAATGTGTAGTATGGGGATATATTAATGTGTGGTATGAGGATATATTAATGTGTGTTATTGGGGATATATTAATGTGTGGTATTGGGGATATATTAATGTGTGTTATGGGGATATATTGGTGTGAGGTATTTGGATATATTAATGTGTGGTATTGGGGATATATTAATGTGTGGTATTGGGGATATATTGGTGTGTGGTATGAGGATATATTAATGTGTGGTAGTGGGGATATATTGGTGAGCGGTATTGGTGATATATTAATGCGTGTTATGGGGATATATTGGTGTGTGGTATGAGGATATATTAATGTGTGGTATTGGGGTTATATTAATGTGTGGTATTGGGGATATATTAATGTGTGGTATTGGGAATATATTGGTGTGTGGTATTGCGGGTATATTGGTGTGGTATTGGGGATATATTAATGTGTGGTATTGGGGATATATTGGTGTGTGGTATGAGGATATATTAATGTGTGGTATTGGGGATATATTAATGTGTGGTATTGGGAATATATTAATGTGTGTTATGGGGATATATTGGTGTGTGGTATTGCGGGTATATTGGTGTGGGATTGGGGATATATTAATGTGTGGTATGAGGATATATTAATTTCAGGTATTGGGGATATATTAATGTGCGGTATTGGGGATATATTAATGTGTGGTATTGGGGATATATTAATGTGTGTTATGGGGATATAATGGTGTGTGGTATTGGGAATATATTAATGTGCGGTATTGGGGATACATGAATGTGTGTTCAGGCAATATATTGGTGTGTGGTATTGGGGATATATTGGTGTGCGGTATTGGGGATATATTAATGTGTGTTATGGGGATATATTGGAGTTTTGTATTGGGGATATATTAATGTGTGTTTTTGGGGTTGTATTAATGTGTGTTATTGGGGATGTATTGATGTGTGGTATTGGAGATATATTAATGTGTGTTTTTTGGGATATATTAATGTGTGTTATTGGGGATATATTAATGTGTGTTTTTGGGGATGTATTGGTGTATTGTATGGGATATATTAATGTTTGTTTTTGGGGATATATTAATGTGTGTTTTTGGGTATATATTAATGTGTGGTATTGGGGATATATTAATGTGTGTTATGTGGATATATTGGTGTGTTATATTGGGGATATGTTGGTGTGCGGTATTGGGGATATATTAATGTGTGTTATGGGGCTATATTGGTGTGTGGTATTGGGAATATATTAATGTGTGCTATTGGGAATATATATATGTGTGTTATTGGGGATATATTGATGTGTGGTATTGGGGATATATTAATGTGTGGTTTGGTGATATATTCATGTGTGGTATTGGGAATATATTGGTGTGTGGTATTGGGGATATATTGGTTTGTGGTATTGTGGATATATTAATGTGTGTTATGCGGATATATTGGTGTGTGGTATTGGGGATATATTAATGTGTGGTATGGAGATATATTAATGTGTGGTATTGGGATTATATTAATGTGTGTTATGGGGATATATTGTTTTGTGGTATTAGCTATATAGTAATGTGTGTTATGGGAATATATTGGTGTGTGGTATTGGGGGTATATTGGTGTGCGGTATTGGGGATATATTAATGTGTGGTATGGGGATATATTAATGCGTGGTATTGGGGATTTATTAATGTACGGTTTTGGGGATATATTGGTGTGTGGTATTGGGGATATATTAATGTATGGTATTGGTGATATATTAATGTGTGTTATGTGGATATATGAATGTGTGATATTGAGGATATATTAATGTGTGGTATGGGGATATATTGGTGTGTGATATAGGGATATATTGGTGTGTGGTATTGGGGATATATTAATGTGTGTTATGGGGATATATTGGCGTGTGGTGTTGGGGATAAATTTCTGTGTGTTTTGGGGATACATTGGTGTGTGGTATTGGGGATATATTTATGTGTGTTAAGGGGCTATATTGGTGTGTGGTATTGGGGATATATTGGTGTGCGGTATTGGGGATATATTAATGTGTGTTATGGGGATATATTGTTGTGTTGTGTTGGGGATATATTAATGTGTGGTATTGGGAATATATTAATGTGTGTTATGGGAATATATTGGCGTGTGGTATTGGGGATATATTAATGTGTGTTATTTGTTATATATTAATGTGTGGTATTGGGAATGCATGAATGTGTGTTATGGGATTGTATTGGTGTTTGGTATTGGGGATAAATTGCTGTGTGTTATGGGGATACATTGGTGTGTGGAATTGGGGATATTTTGTTGGGTGTTATGGGGCTATATTGGTGTGTGTTATGGGGATATACTGGTGTGTGGTATTGGGGATATATTAATGTGTGGTATTGGGAATATATTAATGTGTGTTATGGTGATATATTGGTGTGTGGTATTCGGGATATATTAATGTGTGTTATGGGGATATATTAATGTTTGGTATTGGGGATATATTAATGTGTGTTATGGGGATATATTGGTGTGTGGTATTGGGGAAATATTGGTGTGTGGTATTCGGGATATCTTAATTTGTGTTATGGGAATATATTGGTGTGTGGTATTGGGGGTATATTGGTGTGCGGTATTGGGGATATATTAATGTGTGGTATGGGGATATATTAATGTGTGGTATTGGGGATTTATTAATGTGTGGTATTGGGGATATATTGGTGTGTGGTATTGGGAATATATTAATGTGTGGTATTGGGGATATATTGGTGTGTGGTATTGGGGATATATTAATGTATGGTATTGGTGATATATTAATGTGTGTTATGTGGATATATTTGTGTGTGGTATTGGGGATATATTAATGTGAGGTATGGGGATATATTAGTGTGTGTTATAGGGATATATTGGTGTGTGGTATTGGGGATATATTAATGTGTGGTATTGGGGATATATTAATGTGTGGTATTGGGGATATATTAATGTGTGGTATTGGGAATATATTAATGTGTGGTATTGGGGATATATTAATGTGTGGTATGGGGATATATTAATGTGTGGTATGAGGATATATTAATGTGTGTTATTGGGGATATATTAATGTGTGGTATTGGGGATATATTAATGTGTGTTATGGGGATATATTGGTGTGTGGTCTTTGGATATATTAATGTGTGGTATTGGGGATATATTAATGTGTGGTATTGGGGATATATTGGTGTGTGGTATGAGGATATATTAATGTGTGGTAGTGGGGATATATTGGTGAGCGGTATTGGTGATATATTAATGTGTGTTATGGGGATATATTGGTGTGTGGTATGAGGATATATTAATGTGTGGTATTGGGGATATATTAATGTGTTGTATTGGGGATATATTAATGTGTGGTATTGGGAATATATTGGTGTGTGGTATTGCGGGTATATTGGTGTGGTATTGGGGATATATTAATGTGTGGTATTGGGGATATATTGGTGTGTGGTATGAGGATATATTAATGTGCGGTATTGGGGATATATTAATGTGTGGTATTGGGAATATATTAATGTGTGTTATGGGGATATATTGGTGTGTGGTATTGCAGGTATATTGGTGTGGTATTGGGGATATATTAATGTGTGGTATGAGGATATATTAATTTCAGGTATTGGGGATATATTAATGTGCGGTATTGGGGATATATTAATGTGTGGTATTGGGGATATATTAATGTGTGTTATGGGGATATAATGGTGTGTGGTATTGGGAATATATTAATGTGTGGTATTGGGGATATATTAATGTGCGGTATTGGGGATATATTAATGGCTGGTATTGGGGATATATTAATGTGTGTTATGGGGATATATTGGTGTGTGGTATTGCGGGTATATTGGTGTGGTATTGGGGATATATTAATGTGTGGTATGAGGATATATTAATGTGTGGTATTGGTGATATATTAATGTGTGGTATTGGGAATATATTAATGTGTGTTATGGGGATATATTGGTGTGTGGTATTGCGGGTATATTGGTGTGGTATTGGGGATATATTAATGTGTGGTATGAGGACATATTAATGTGTGGTATTGGGGATATATTAATGTGCGGTATTGGGGATATATTGATGTGTGGTATTGGGGATATATTAATGTGTGGTATTGGGGATATATTAATGTGTGTGATGGGGAAATATTGGTGTGAGGTAATGGGGAAATATTGGTGTGTGTGGTATTGGGGATATATTAATGTGTGTTTTTTGGGATGTATTGGTGTGTGGTATTGGAGATATATTAATGTGTGTTTTTTGGGATATATTAATGTGTGTTATTGGGGATATATTAATGTGTGTTTTGGGGGATATATTGGTGTGTTGTATGGGATATATTAATGTTTGTTTTTGGGGATAAATTAATGTGTGGTATTGGGGATATATTATTGTGAGTTTTTGGGTATATATTAATGTATGGTATTGGGGATATATTAATGTGTATTATGTGGATATATTGGCATGTGGTATTGATGTGTGTTATGGGGATATATTGGTGTGTGGTATTGGGGACATGTTGGTGTGCGGTATTGGGGATATATTAATGTGTGTAATGGGGATATATTGGTGTGTGGTATTGGGAATATATATATGTGTGTTATGGGGAAATATTGGTGTGTGGTATTGGGGATATATTAATGTGCGGTATTGGGGATATATTGGTGTGTGGTATTGGGGATATATTAATGTGTGGTATTGGGGATTTATTAATGTGCGGTATTGGGGATATATTGGTGTGTGGTATTGGGAATATATTAATGTGTGGTATTGGGAATATATTGGTGTGTGGTATTGGGGATATATTAATGTATGGTATTGGTGATATATTAATGTGTGTTATGTGGATATATTTGTGTGTGGTATTGGGGATATATTAATGTATGGTATTGGTGATATATTAATGTGTGTTATGTGGATATATTTGTGTGTGGTATTGGGGATATATTAATGTGAGGTATGGGGATATATTAGTGTGTGTTATAGGGATATATTGGTGTGTAGTATTGGGGATATATTGATGTGTGTTTTGGGGGATATATTGGTGTGTTGTATGGGATATATTAATGTTTGTTTTTGGGGATAAATTAATGTGTGGTATTGGGGATATATTATTGTGAGTTTTTGGGTATATATTAATGTGTGGTATTGGGGATATATTAATGTGTATTATGTGGATATATTGGCATGTGGTATTGATGTGTGTTATGGGGATATATTGGTGTGTGGTATTGGGGACATGTTGGTGTGCGGTATTGGGGATATATTAATGTGTGTAATGGGGATATATTGGTGTGTGGTGTTGGGAATATATTAATGTGTGGTATTGGGAATATATATATGTGTGTTATGGGGAAATATTGGTGTGTGGTATTGGGGATATATTAATGTGCGGTATTGGGGATATATTGGTGTGTGGTATTGGGGATATATTAATGTGTGGTATTGGGGATTTATTTCTGTGCGGTATTGGGGATATATTGGTGTGTGGTATTGGGAATATATTAATGTGTGGTATTGGGGATATATTGGTGTGTGGTATTGGGGATATATTAATGTATGGTATTGGTGATATATTAATGTGTGTTATGTGGATATATTTGTGTGTGGTATTGGGGATATATTAATGTGAGGTATGGGGATATATTAGTGTGTGTTATAGGGATATATTAATGTGTGGTATTGGGGATATATTAATGTGTGGTATTGGGGATATATTAATGTGTGGTATGGGGATATATTAATGTGTGGTATGAGGATATATTAATGTGTGTTATTGGGGATATATTAATGTGTGGTATTGGGGATATATTAATGTGTGTTATGGGGATATATTGGTGTGTGGTATGAGGATATATTAATGTGTGGTATTGGGGATACATGAATGTGTGTTATGGGGTTATATTGGTGTGTGGTATTGGGGATATATTGCTGTGTGATATGGGGATACATTGGTGTGTGGTATTGGGGATATTTTGATGGGTGTTATGGGGCTATATTGGTGTGTGGTATTGGGGATATATTGGTGTGCGGTATTGGGGATATATTAATGTGCGTTATGGGGACATATTGGTGTGTGGAATTGGGGATATATTAATGTGTGGTACCTGGAATATATTAATGTGTGTTATAGGGATATATTGGTGTGTGGTATTGGGGATATATTAATGTGTGTTATTGGGGGTATATTGGTGTGCGGTATTGGGGATATATTGCTGTCTGTTATGGGGATACATTGGTGTGTGGTATTGGGGATATTTTGATGGGTGTTATGGGGCTACATTGTGGTATTGGGGATATTTTGGTGTGTGGTATTGGGGATATATTAATGTGTGTTTTTGGGTATATATTAATGTGTGGTATTGGGGATACATGAATGTGTGTTAAGGCAATATATTGGTGTGTGGTATTGGGGATATATTAATGTGTGGTATGGGGATATATTAATGTGTGGTATTGGGGATTTATTAATGTGTGGTATTGGGGATATATTGGTGTGTGGTATTGGGAATATATTAATGTGTGGTATTGGGGATATATTGGTGTGTGGTATTGGGGATATATTAATGTATGGTATTGGTGATATATTAATGTGTGTTATGTGGATATATTTGTGTGTGGTATTGGGGATATATTAATGTGAGGTATGGGGATATATTAGTGTGTGTTATAGGGATATATTGGTGTGTGGTATTGGGGATATATTAATGTGTGGTATTGGGGATATATTAATGTGTGGTATTGGGGATATATTAATGTGTGGTATTGGGAATATATTAATGTGTGGTATTGGGGATATATTAATGTGTAGTATGGGGATATATTAATGTGTGGTATGAGGATATATTAATGTGTGTTATTGGGGATATATTAATGTGTGGTATTGGGGATATATTAATGTGTGTTATGGGGATATATTGGTGTGTGGTCTTTGGATATATTAATGTGTGGTATTGGGGATATATTAATGTGTGGTATTGGGGATATATTGGTGTGTGGTATGAGGATATATTAATGTGTGGTAGTGGGGATATATTGGTGAGCGGTATTGGTGATATATTAATGTGTGTTATGGGGATATATTGGTGTGTGGTATGAGGATATATTAATGTGTGGTATTGGGGATATATTAATGTGTTGTATTGGGGATATATTAATGTGTGGTATTGGGAATATATTGGTGTGTGGTATTGCGGGTATATTGGTGTGGTATTGGGGATATATTAATGTGTGGTATTGGGGATATATTGGTGTGTGGTATGAGGATATATTAATGTGTGGTATTGGGGATATATTAATGTGTGGTATTGGGAATATATTAATGTGTGTTATGGGGATATATTGGTGTGTGGTATTGCAGGTATATTGGTGTGGTATTGGGGATATATCAATGTGTGGTATGAGGATATATTAATTTCAGGTATTGGGGATATATTAATGTGCGGTATTGGGGATATATTAATGTGTGGTATTGGGGATATATTAATGTGTGTTATGGGGATATAATGGTGTGTGGTATTGGGAATATATTAATGTGTGGTATTGGGGATATATTAATGTGCGGTATTGGGGATATATTAATGTGTGGTATTGGGGATATATTAATGTGTGTTATGGGGATATATTGGTGTGTGGTATTGCGGGTATATTGGTGTGGTATTGGGGATATATTAATGTGTGGTATGAGGATATATTAATGTGTGGTATTGGTGATATATTAATGTGTGGTATTGGGAATATATTAATGTGTGTTATGGGGATATATTGGTGTGTGGTATTGCGGGTATATTGGTGTGGTATTGGGGATATATTAATGTGTGGTATGAGGATATATTAATGTGTGGTATTGGGGATATATTAATGTGCGGTATTGGGGATATATTGATGTGTGGTATTGGGGATATATTAATGTGTGGTATTGGGGATATATTAATGTGTGTGATGGGGAAATATTGGTGTGAGGTATTGGGGAAATATTGGTGTGTGTGGTATTGGGGATATATTAATGTGTGTTATTGGGGATGTATTGGTGTGTGGTATTGGAGATATATTAATGTGTGTTTTTTGGGATATATTAATGTGTGTTATTGGGGATATATTAATGTGTGTTTTGGGGGATATATTGGTGTGTTGTATGGGATATATTAATGTTTGTTTTTGGGGATAAATTAATGTGTGGTATTGGGGATATATTATTGTGAGTTTTTGGGTATATATTAATGTATGGTATTGGGGATATATTAATGTGTATTATGTGGATATATTGGCATGTGGTATTGATGTGTGTTATGGGGATATATTGGTGTGTGGTATTGGGGACATGTTGGTGTGCGGTATTGGGGATATATTAATGTGTGTAATGGGGATATATTGGTGTGTGGTATTGGGAATATATATATGTGTGTTATGGGGAAATATTGGTGTGTGGTATTGGGGATATATTAATGTGCGGTATTGGGGATATATTGGTGTGTGGTATTGGGGATATATTAATGTTTGGTATTGGGGATTTATTAATGTGCGGTATTGGGGATATATTGGTGTGTGGTATTGGGAATATATTAATGTGTGGTATTGGGGATATATTGGTGTGTGGTATTGGGGATATATTAATGTATGGTATTGGTGATATATTAATGTGTGTTATGTGGATATATTTGTGTGTGGTATTGGGGATATATTAATGTATGGTATTGGTGATATATTAATGTGTGTTATGTGGATATATTTGTGTGTGGTATTGGGGATATATTAATGTGAGGTATGGGGATATATTAGTGTGTGTTATAGGGATATATTGGTGTGTAGTATTGGGGATATATTGATGTGTGTTTTGGGGGATATATTGGTGTGTTGTATGGGATATATTAATGTTTGTTTTTGGGGATAAATTAATGTGTGGTATTGGGGATATATTATTGTGAGTTTTTGGGTATATATTAATGTGTGGTATTGGGGATATATTAATGTGTATTATGTGGATATATTGGCATGTGGTATTGATGTGTGTTATGGGGATATATTGGTGTGTGGTATTGGGGACATGTTGGTGTGCGGTATTGGGGATATATTAATGTGTGTAATGGGGATATATTGGTGTGTGGTGTTGGGAATATATTAATGTGTGGTATTGGGAATATATATATGTGTGTTATGGGGAAATATTGGTGTGTGGTATTGGGGATATATTAATGTGCGGTATTGGGGATATATTGGTGTGTGGTATTGGGGATATATTAATGTGTGGTATTGGGGATTTATTTCTGTGCGGTATTGGGGATATATTGGTGTGTGGTATTGGGAATATATTAATGTGTGGTATTGGGGATATATTGGTGTGTGGTATTGGGGATATATTAATGTATGTTATTGGTGATATATTAATGTGTGTTATGTGGATATATTTGTGTGTGGTATTGGGGATATATTAATGTGAGGTATGGGGATATATTAGTGTGTGTTATAGGGATATATTAATGTGTGGTATTGGGGATATATTAATGTGTGGTATTGGGGATATATTAATGTGTGGTATGGGGATATATTAATGTGTGGTATGAGGATATATTAATGTGTGTTATTGGGGATATATTAATGTGTGGTATTGGGGATATATTAATGTGTGTTATGGGGATATATTGGTGTGTGGTATGAGGATATATTAATGTGTGGTATTGGGGATACATGAATGTGTGTTATGGGGTTATATTGGTGTGTGGTATTGGGGATATATTGCTGTGTGATATGGGGATACATTGGTGTGTGGTATTGGGGATATTTTGATGGGTGTTATGGGGCTATATTGGTGTGTGGTATTGGGGATATATTGGTGTGCGGTATTGGGGATATATTAATGTGCGTTATGGGGACATATTGGTGTGTGGAATTGGGGATATATTAATGTGTGGTACCTGGAATATATTAATGTGTGTTATAGGGATATATTGGTGTGTGGTATTGGGGATATATTAATGTGTGTTATTGGGGGTATATTGGTGTGCGGTATTGGGGATATATTGCTGTCTGTTATGGGGATACATTGGTGTGTGGTATTGGGGATATTTTGATGGGTGTTATGGGGCTACATTGTGGTATTGGGGATATTTTGGTGTGTGGTATTGGGGATATATTAATGTGTGTTTTTGGGTATATATTAATGTGTGGTATTGGGGATACATGAATGTGTGTTAAGGCAATATATTGGTGTGTGGTATTGGGGATATATTGGTGTGCGGTATTGGGGATATATTAATGTGTGTTATGGGGATATATTGGAGTTTTGTATTGGGGATATATTAATGTGTGTTTTTGGGGTTGTATTAATGTGTGTTATTGGGGATGTATTGATGTGTGGTATTGGAGATATATTAATGTGTGTTTTTTGGGATATATTAATGTGTGTTATTGGGGATATATTAATGTGTGTTTTTGGGGATGTATTGGTGTATTGTATGGGATATATTAATGTTTGTTTTTGGGGATATATTAATGTGTGTTTTTGGGTATATATTAATGTGTGGTATTGGGGATATATTAATGTGTGTTATGTGGATATATTGGTGTGTTATATTGGGGATATGTTGGTGTGCGGTATTGGGGATATATTAATATGTGTTATGGGGCTATATTGGTGTGTGGTATTGGGAATATATTAATGTGTGCTATTGGGAATATATATATGTGTGTTATTGGGGATATATTGATGTGTGGTATTGGGGATATATTAATGTGTGTTATGCGGATATATTGGTGTGTGGTATTGGGGATATATTAATGTGTGGTTTGGAGATATATTAATGTGTGGTATTGGGATTATATTAATGTGTGTTATGGGGATATATTGTTTTGTGGTATTAGCTATATAGTAATGTGTGTTATGGGAATATATTGGTGTGTGGTATTGGGTGTATATTGGTATGCGGTATTGGGGATATATTAATGTGTGGTATGGGGATATATTAATGCGTGGTATTGAGGATTTATTAATGTACGGTTTTGGGGATATATTGGTGTGTGGTATTGGGGATATATTAATGTATGGTATTGGTGATATATTAATGTGTGTTATGTGGATATATGAATGTGTGATATTGAGGATATATTAATGTGTGGTATGGGGATATATTGGCGTGTGGTATTGGGGATAAATTTCTGTGTGTTTTGGGGATGCATTGGTGTGTGGTATTGGGGATATATTTATGTGTGTTACGGGGCTATATTGGTGTGTGGTATTGGGGATATATTGGTGTGCGGTATTGGGGATATATTAATGTGTGTTATGGGGATATATTGTTGTGTTGTGTTGGGGATATATTAATGTGTGGTATTGGGAATATATTAATGTGTGTTATGGGAATATATTGGCGTGTGGTATTGGGGATATATTAATGTGTGTTATTTGTTATATATTAATGTGTGGTATTGGGGATGCATGAATGTGTGTTATGGGATTATATTGGTGTGTGGTATTGGGGAAATATTGGTGTGTGGTATTCGGGATATCTTAATTTGTGTTATGGGAATATATTGGTGTGTGGTATTGGGGGTATATTGGTGTGCGGTATTGGGGATATATTAATGTGGTATGGGGATATATTAATGTTTGGTATTGGGGATATATTAATGTGTGTTATGGGGATATATTGGTGTGTGGTATTGGGGAAATATTGGTGTGTGGTATTCGGGATATCTTAATTTGTGTTATGGGAATATATTGGTGTGTGGTATTGGGGGTATATTGGTGTGCGGTGTTGGGGATATATTAATGTGTGGTATGGGGATATATTAATGTGTGGTATTGGGGATTTATTAATGTGTGGTATTGGGGATATATTGGTGTGTGGTATTGGGAATATATTAATGTGTGGTATTGGGGATATATTGGTGTGTGGTATTGGGGATATATTAATGTATGGTATTGGTGATATATTAATGTGTGTTATGTGGATATATTTGTGTGTGGTATTGGGGATATATTAATGTGAGGTATGGGGATATATTAGTGTGTGTTATAGGGATATATTGGTGCGTGGTATTGGGGATATATTAATGTGTGGTATTGGGGATATATTAATGTGTGGTATTGGGGATATATTAATGTGTGGTATGAGGATATATTAATGTGTGTTATTGGGGATATATTAATGTGTGGTATTGGGGATATATTAATGTGTTTTATGGGGATATATTGGTGTGTGGTATGAGGATATATTAATGTGTGGTATTGGGGATATATTAATGTGTGGTATTGGGGATATATTGGTGTGTGGTATGAGGATATATTAATGCGTGGTAGTGGGGATATATTGGTGAGCGGTATTGGTGATATATTAATGTGTGTTATGGGGATATATTGGTGTGTGGTATGAGGATATATTAATGTGTGGTATTGGGGATATATTAATGTGTGGTATTGGGAATATATTGGTGTGTGGTATTGCGGGTATATTGGTGTGGTATTGGGGATATATTAATGTGTGGTATTGGGGATATATTGGTGTGTGGTATGAGGATATATTAATGTGTGGTATTGGGGATATATTAATGTGTGGTATTGGGAATATATTAATGTGTGTTATGGGGATATATTGGTGTGTGGTATTGCGGGTATATTGGTGTGGTATTGGGGATATATTAATGTGTGGTATGAGGATATATTAATTTCAGGTATTGGGGATATATTAATGTGCGGTATTGGGGATATATTAATGTGTGGTATTGGGGATATATTAATGTGTGTTATGGGGATATAATGGTGTGTGGTATTGGGAATATATTAATGTGCGGTATTGGGAATATATTAATGTGTGGTATTGGGAATATATTAATGTGTGTTATGGGGATATATTGGTGTGTGGTATTGCGGGTATATTGGTGTGGTATTGGGGATATATTAATGTGTGGTATGAGGATATATTAATGTGTGGTATTGGTGATATATTAATGTGTGGTATTGGGAATATATTAATGTGTGTTATGGGGATATATTGGTGTGTGGTATTGCGGGTATATTGGTGTGGTATTGGGGATATATTAATGTGTGGTATGAGGATATATTAATGTGTGGTATTGGGGATATATTAATGTGCGGTATTGGGGATATATTGATGTGTGGTATTGGGGATATATTAATGTGTGGTATTGGGGATATATTAATGTGTGTGATGGGGAAATATTGGTGTGAGGTATTGGGGAAATATTGGTGTGTGTGGTATTGGGGATATATTAATGTGTGTTATTGGGGATGTATTGGTGTGTGGTATTGGAGATATATTAATGTGTGTTTTTTGGGATATATTAATGTGTTTTATTGGGGATATATTAATGTGTGTTTTGGGGGATATATTGGTGTGTTGTATGGGATACATTAATGTTTGTTTTTGGGGATAAATTAATGTGTGGTATTGGGGATATATTAATGTGTGTAATGGGGATATATTGGTGTGTGGTATTGGGAATATATTAATGTGTGGTATTGGGAATATATATATGTGTGTTATGGGGAAATATTGGTGTGTGGGATTGGGGATATATTAATGTGCGGTATTGGGGATATATTGTTGTGTGGTATTGGGGATATATTAATGTGTGGTATTGGGGATTTATTAATGTGCGGTATTGGGGATATATTGGTGTGTGGTATTGGGAATATATTAATGTGTGGTATTGGGGATATATTGGTGTGTGGTATTGGGGATATATTAATGTATGGTATTGGTGATATATTAATGTGTGTTATGTGGATATATTTGTGTGTGGTATTGGGGATATATTAATGTGAGGTATGAGGATATATTAGTGTGTGTTATAGGGATATATTGGTGTGTGGTATTGGGGATATATTAATGTGTGGTATTGGGGATATATTAATGTGTGTTTTTGGGGTTGTATTAATGTGTGTTATTGGGGATGTATTGATGTGTGGTATTGGAGATATATTAATGTGTGTTTTTTGGGATATATTAATGTGTGTTATTGGGGATATATTAATGTGTGTTTTTGGGGATGTATTGGTGTATTGTATGGGATATATTAATGTTTGTTTTTGGGGATATATTAATGTGTGTTTTTTGGTATATATTAATGTGTGGTATTGGGGATATATTAATGTGTGTTATGTGGATATATTGGTGTGTTATATTGGGGATATGTTGGTGTGCGGTATTGGGGATATATTAATGTGTGTTATGGGGCTATATTGGTGTGTGGTATTGGGAATATATTAATGTGTGCTATTGGGAATATATATATGTGTGTTATTGGGGATATATTGATGTGTGGTATTGGGGATATATTAATGTGTGTTATGCGGATATATTGGTGTGTGGTATTGGGGATATATTAATGTGTGGTTTGGAGATATATTAATGTGTGGTATTGGGATTATATTAATGTGTGTTATGGGGATATATTGTTTTGTGGTATTAGCTATATAGTAATGTGTGTTATGGGAATATATTGGTGTGTGGTATTGGGTGTATATTGGTATGCGGTATTGGGGATATATTAATGTGTGGTATGGGGATATATTAATGCGTGGTATTGAGGATTTATTAATGTACGGTTTTGGGGATATATTGGTGTGTGGTATTGGGGATATATTAATGTATGGTATTGGTGATATATTAATGTGTGTAATGTGGATATATGAATGTGTGATATTGAGGATATATTAATGTGTGGTATGGGGATATATTGGTGTGTGATATAGGGATATATTGGTGTGTGGTATTGGGGATATATTAATGTGTGTTATGGGGATATATTGGCGTGTGGTATTGGGGATAAATTTCTGTGTGTTTTGGGGATGCATTGGTGTGTGGTATTGGGGATATATTTATGTGTGTTACGGGGCTATATTGGTGTGTGGTATTGGGGATATATTGGTGTGTGATATAGGGATATATTGGTGTGTGGTATTGGGGATATATTAATGTGTGTTATGGGGATATATTGGCGTGTGGTATTGGGGATAAATTTCTGTGTGTTTTGGGGATGCATTGGTGTGTGGTATTGGGGATATATTTATGTGTGTTACGGGGCTATATTGGTGTGTGGTATTGGGGATATATTGGTGTGCGGTATTGGGGATATATTAATGTGTGTTATGGGGATATATTGTTGTGTTGTGTTGGGGATATATTAATGTGTGGTATTGGGAATATATTAATGTGTGTTATGGGAATATATTGGCGTGTGGTATTGGGGATATATTAATGTGTGTTATTTGTTATATATTAATGTGTGGTATTGGGGATGCATGAATGTGTGTTATGGGATTATATTGGTGTGTGGTATTGGGGAAATATTGGTGTGTGGTATTCGGGATATCTTAATTTGTGTTATGGGAATATATTGGTGTGTGGTATTGGGGGTATATTGGTGTGCGGTATTGGGGATATATTAATGTGGTATGGGGATATATTAATGTTTGGTATTGGGGATATATTAATGTGTGTTATGGGGATATATTGGTGTGTGGTATTGGGGAAATATTGGTGTGTGGTATTCGGGATATCTTAATTTGTGTTATGGGAATATATTGGTGTGTGGTATTGGGGGTATGTTGGTGTGCGGTATTGGGGATATATTAATGTGTGGTATGGGGATATATTAATGTGTGGTATTGGGGATTTATTAATGTGTGGTATTGGGGATATATTGGTGTGTGGTATTGGGAATATATTAATGTGTGGTATTGGGGATATATTGGTGTGTGGTATTGGGGATATATTAATGTATGGTATTGGTGATATATTAATGTGTGTTATGTGGATATATTTGTGTGTGGTATTGGGGATATATTAATGTGAGGTATGGGGATATATTAGTGTGTGTTATAGGGATATATTGGTGCGTGGTATTGGGGATATATTAATGTGTGGTATTGGGGATATATTAATGTGTGGTATTGGGGATATATTAATGTGTGGTATTGGGGATATATTAATGTGTGGTATGAGGATATATTAATGTGTGTTATTGGGGATATATTAATGTGTGGTATTGGGGATATATTAATGTGTGTTATGGGGATATATTGGTGTGTGGTATGAGGATATATTAATGTGTGGTATTGGGGATATATTAATGTGTGGTATTGGGGATATATTGGTGTGTGGTATGAGGATATATTAATGCGTGGTAGTGGGGATATATTGGTGAGCGGTATTGGTGATATATTAATGTGTGTTATGGGGATATATTGGTGTGTGGTATGAGGATATATTAATGTGTGGTATTGGGGATATATTAATGTGTGGTATTGGGAATATATTGGTGTGTGGTATTGCGGGTATATTGGTGTGGTATTGGGGATATATTAATGTGTGGTATTGGGGATATATTGGTGTGTGGTATGAGGATATATTAATGTGTGGTATTGGGGATATATTAATGTGTGGTATTGGGAATATATTAATGTGTGTTATGGGGATATATTGGTGTGTGGTATTGCGGGTATATTGGTGTGGTATTGGGGATATATTAATGTGTGGTATGAGGATATATCAATTTCAGGTATTGGGGATATATTAATGTGCGGTATTGGGGATATATTAATGTGTGGTATTGGGGATATATTAATGTGTGTTATGGGGATATAATGGTGTGTGGTATTGGGAATATATTAATGTGTGGTATTGGGGATATATTAATGTGCGGTATTGGGGATATATTAATGTGTGGTATTGGGAATATATTAATGTGTGTTATGGGGATATATTGGTGTGTGGTATTGCGGGTATATTGGTGTGGTATTGGGGATATATTAATGTGTGGTATGAGGATATATTAATGTGTGGTATTGGTGATATATTAATGTGTGGTATTGGGAATATATTAATGTGTGTTATGGGGATATATTGGTGTGTGGTATTGCGGGTATATTGGTGTGGTATTGGGGATATATTAATGTGTGGTATGAGGATATATTAATGTGTGGTATTGGGGATATATTAATGTGCGGTATTGGGGATATATTGATGTGTGGTATTGGGGATATATTAATGTGTGGTATTGGGGATATATTAATGTGTGTGATGGGGAAATATTGGTGTGAGGTATTGGGGAAATATTGGTGTGTGTGGTATTGGGGATATATTAATGTGTGTTATTGGGGATGTATTGGTGTGTGGTATTGGAGATATATTAATGTGTGTTTTTTGGGATATATTAATGTGTGTTATTGGGGATATATTAATGTGTGTTTTGGGGGATATATTGGTGTGTTGTATGGGATACATTAATGTTTGTTTTTGGGGATAAATTAATGTGTGGTATTGGGGATATATTATTGTGAGTTTTTGGGTATATATTAATGTGTGGTATTGGGGATATATTAATGTGTATTATGTGGATATATTGGCATGTGGTATTGATGTGTGTTATGGGGATATATTGGTGTGTGGTATTGGGGACATGTTGGTGTGCGGTATTGGGGATATATTAATGTGTGTAATGGGGATATATTGGTGTGTGGTATTGGGAATATATTAATGTGTGGTATTGGGAATATATATATGTGTGTTATGGGGAAATATTGGTGTGTGGGATTGGGGATATATTAATGTGCGGTATTGGGGATATATTGGTGTGTGGTATTGGGGATATATTAATGTGTGGTATTGGGGATTTATTAATGTGCGGTATTGGGGATATATTGGTGTGTGGTATTGGGAATATATTAATGTGTGGTATTGGGGATATATTGGTGTGTGGTATTGGGGATATATTAATGTATGGTATTGGTGATATATTAATGTGTGTTATGTGGATATATTTGTGTGTGGTATTGGGGATATATTAATGTGAGGTATGGAGATATATTAGTGTGTGTTATAGGGATATATTGGTGTGTGGTATTGGGGATATATTAATGTGTGGTATTGGGGATATATTAATGTGTGTTTTTGGGGTTGTATTAATGTGTGTTATTGGGGATGTATTGATGTGTGGTATTGGAGATATATTAATGTGTGTTTTTTGGGATATATTAATGTGTGTTATTGGGGATATATTAATGTGTGTTTTTGGGGATGTATTGGTGTATTGTATGGGATATATTAATGTTTGTTTTTGGGGATATATTAATGTGTGTTTTTTGGTATATATTAATGTGTGGTATTGGGGATATATTAATGTGTGTTATGTGGATATATTGGTGTGTTATATTGGGGATATGTTGGTGTGCGGTATTGGGGATATATTAATGTGTGTTATGGGGCTATATTGGTGTGTGGTATTGGGAATATATTAATGTGTGCTATTGGGAATATATATATGTGTGTTATTGGGGATATATTGATGTGTGGTATTGGGGATATATTAATGTGTGTTATGCGGATATATTGGTGTGTGGTATTGGGGATATATTAATGTGTGGTTTGGAGATATATTAATGTGTGGTATTGGGATTATATTAATGTGTGTTATGGGGATATATTGTTTTGTGGTATTAGCTATATAGTAATGTGTGTTATGGGAATATATTGGTGTGTGGTATTGGGGGTATATTGGTATGCGGTATTGGGGATATATTAATGTGTGGTATGGGGATATATTAATGCGTGGTATTGGGGATTTATTAATGTACGGTTTTGGGGATATATTGGTGTGTGGTATTGGGGATATATTAATGTATGGTATTGGTGATATATTAATGTGTGTTATGTGGATATATGAATGTGTGATATTGAGGATATATTAATGTGTGGTATGGGGATATATTGGTGTGTGATATAGGGATATATTGGTGTGTGGTATTGGGGATATATTAATGTGTGTTATGGGGATATATTGGCGTGTGGTATTGGGGATAAATTTCTGTGTGTTTTGGGGATGCATTGGTGTGTGGTATTGGGGATATATTTATGTGTGTTACGGGGCTATATTGGTGTGAGGTATTGGGGATATATTGGTGTGCGGTATTGGGGATATATTAATGTGTGTTATGGGGATATATTGTTGTGTTGTGTTGGGGATATATTAATGTGTGGTATTGGGAATATATTAATGTGTGTTATGGGAATATATTGGCGTGTGGTATTGGGGATATATTAATGTGTGTTATTTGTTATATATTAATGTGTGGTATTGGGGATGCATGAATGTGTGTTATGGGATTATATTGGTGTGTGGTATTGGGGAAATATTGGTGTGTGGTATTCGGGATATCTTAATTTGTGTTATGGGAATATATTGGTGTGTGGTATTGGGGGTATATTGGTGTGCGGTATTGGGGATATATTAATGTGGTATGGGGATATATTAATGTTTGGTATTGGGGATATATTAATGTGTGTTATGGGGATATATTGGTGTGTGGTATTGGGGAAATATTGGTGTGTGGTATTCGGGATATCTTAATTTGTGTTATGGGAATATATTGGTGTGTGGTATTGGGGGTATATTGGTGTGCGGTATTGGGGATATATTAATGTGTGGTATGGGGATATATTAATGTGTGGTATTGGGGATTTATTAATGTGTGGTATTGGGGATATATTGGTGTGTGGTATTGGGAATATATTAATGTGTGGTATTGGGGATATATTGGTGTGTGGTATTGGGGATATATTAATGTATGGTATTGGTGATATATTAATGTGTGTTATGTGGATATATTTGTGTGTGGTATTGGGGATATATTAATGTGAGGTATGGGGATATATTAGTGTGTGTTATAGGGATATATTGGTGCGTGGTATTGGGGATATATTAATGTGTGGTATTGGGGATATATTAATGTGTGGTATTGGGGATATATTAATGTGTGGTATGAGGATATATTAATGTGTGTTATTGGGGATATATTAATGTGTGGTATTGGGGATATATTAATGTGTGTTATGGGGATATATTGGTGTGTGGTATGAGGATATATTAATGTGTGGTATTGGGGATATATTAATGTGTGGTATTGGGGATATATTGGTGTGTGGTATGAGGATATATTAATGCGTGGTAGTGGGGATATATTGGTGAGCGGTATTGGTGATATATTAATGTGTGTTATGGGGATATATTGGTGTGTGGTATGAGGATATATTAATGTGTGGTATTGGGGATATATTAATGTGTGGTATTGGGAATATATTGGTGTGTGGTATTGCGGGTATATTGGTGTGGTATTGGGGATATATTAATGTGTGGTATTGGGGATATATTGGTGTGTGGTATGAGGATATATTAATGTGTGGTATTGGTGATATATTAATGTGTGGTATTGGGAATATATTAATGTGTGTTATGGGGATATATTGGTGTGTGGTATTGCGGGTATATTGGTGTGGTATTGGGGATATATTAATGTGTGGTATGAGGATATATCAATTTCAGGTATTGGGGATATATTAATGTGCGGTATTGGGGATATATTAATGTGTGGTATTGGGGATATATTAATGTGTGTTATGGGGATATAATGGTGTGTGGTATTGGGAATATATTAATGTGTGGTATTGGGGATATATTAATGTGCGGTATTGGGGATATATTAATGTGTGGTATTGGGAATATATTAATGTGTGTTATGGGGATATATTGGTGTGTGGTATTGCGGGTATATTGGTGTGGTATTGGGGATATATTAATGTGTGGTATGAGGATATATTAATGTGTGGTATTGGTGATATATTAATGTGTGGTATTGGGAATATATTAATGTGTGTTATGGGGATATATTGGTGTGTGGTATTGCGGGTAAATTGGTGTGGTATTGGGGATATATTAATGTGTGGTATGAGGATATATTAATGTGTGGTATTGGGGATATATTAATGTGCGGTATTGGGGATATATTGATGTGTGGTATTGGGGATATATTAATGTGTGGTATTGGGGATATATTAATGTGTGTGATGGGGAAATATTGGTGTGAGTTATTGGGGAAATATTGGTGTGTGTGGTATTGGGGATATATTAATGTGTGTTATTGGGGATGTATTGGTGTGTGGTATTGGAGATATATTAATGTGTGTTTTTTGGGATATATTAATGTGAGTTATTGGGGATATATTAATGTGTGTTTTGGGGGATATATTGGTGTGTTGTATGGGATACATTAATGTTTGTTTTTGGGGATAAATTAATGTGTGGTATTGGAGATATATTATTGTGAGTTTTTGGGTATATATTAATGTGTGGTATTGGGGATATATTAATGTGTATTATGTGGATATATTGGCATGTGGTATTGATGTGTGTTATGGGGATATATTGGTTTGTGGTATTGGGGACATGTTGGTGTGCGGTATTGGGGATATATTAATGTGTGTAATGGGGATATATTGGTGTGTGGTATTGGGAATATATTAATGTGTGGTATTGGGAATATATATATGTGTGTTATGGGGAAATATTGGTGTGTGGTATTGGGGATATATTAATGTGCGGTATTGGGGATATATTGGTGTGTGGTATTGGGGATATATTAATGTATGGTATTGGTGATATATTAATGTGTGTTATGTGGATATATTTGTGTGTGGTATTGGGGATATATTAATGTGAGGTATGGGGATATATTAGTGTGTGTTATAGGGATATATTGGTGTGTGGTATTGGGGATATATTAATGTGTGGTATTGGGGATATATTAATGTGTGGTATTGGGGATTTATTAATGTGTGGTATTGGGGATATATTAATGTGTGGTATGGGGATATATTAATGTGTGGTATTGGGAATATATTGGTGTGTGGTATTGCGGGTATATTGGTGTGGTACTGGGGATATATTAATGTGTGGTATTGGGGATATATTAATGTGTGGTATTGGGAATATATTAATGTGTGGTATTGGGGATATATTAATGTGTGGTATGGGGATATATTAATGTGTGGTATTGGGAATATATTGGTGTGTGGTATTGCGGGTATATTGGTGTGGTATTGGGGATATATTAATGTGTGGTATTGGGGATATATTGGTGTGTGGTATGAGGATATATTAATGTGTGTTATTGGGGATATATTAATGTGTGGTATTGGGAATATATTAATGTGTGGTATTGGGGATATATTAATGTGTGGTATGGGGATATATTAATGTGTGGTATTGGGAATATATTGGTGTGTGGTATTGCGGGTATATTGGTGTGGTATTGGGGATATATTAATGTGTGGTATTGGGGATATATTGGTGTGTGGTATGAGGATATATTAATGTGTGTTATTGGGGATATATTAATGTGTGGTATTGGGGATATATTAATGTGTGTTATGGGGATATATTGGTGTGTGGTATTTGGATATATTAATGTGTGGTATTGGGGATATATTAATGTGTGGTATTGGGGATATATTAATGTGCGGTATTGGGGATATATTGATGTGTGGTATTGGGGATATATTAATGTGTGGTATTGGGGATATATTAATGTGTGTGATGGGGAAATATTGGTGTGAGGTATTGGGGAAATATTGGTGTGTGTGGTATTGGGGATATATTAATGTGTGTTATTGGGGATGTATTGGTGTGTGGTATTGGAGATATATTAATGTGTGTTTTTTGGGATATATTAATGTGTGTTATTGGGGATATATTAATGTGTGTTTTGGGGGATATATTGGTGTGTTGTATGGGATACATTAATGTTTGTTTTTGGGGATAAATTAATGTGTGGTATTGGGGATATATTATTGTGAGTTTTTGGGTATATATTAATGTGTGGTATTGGGGATATATTAATGTGTATTATGTGGATATATTGGCATGTGGTATTGATGTGTGTTATGGGGATATATTGGTGTGTGGTATTGGGGACATGTTGGTGTGCGGTATTGGGGATATATTAATGTGTGTAATGGGGATAAATTGGTGTGTGGTATTGGGAATATATTAATGTGTGGTATTGGGAATATATATATGTGTGTTATGGGGAAATATTGGTGTGTGGTATTGGGGATATATTAATGTGCGGTATTGGGGATATATTGGTGTGTGGTATTGGGGATATATTAATGTGTGGTATTGGGGATTTATTCATGTGCGGTATTGGGGATATATTGGTGTGTGGTATTGGGAATATATTAATGTGTGGTATTGGGGATATATTGGTGTGTAGTATTGGGGATATATTAATGTATGGTATTGGTGATATATTAATGTGTGTTATGTGGATATATTTGTGTGTGGTATTGGGGATATATTAATGTGAGGTATGGGGATATATTAGTGTGTGTTATAGGGATATATTGGTGTGTGGTATTGGGGATATATTAATGTGTGGTATTGGGGATATATTAATGTGTGGTATTGGGAATATATTAATGTGTGGTATTGGGGATATATTAATGTGTGGTATGGGGATATATTAATGTGTGGTATGAGGATATATTAATGTGTGTTATTGGGGATATATTAATGTGTGGTATTGGGGATATATTAATGTGTGTTATGGGGATATATTGGTGTGTGGTATGAGGATATATTAATGTGTGGTATTGGGGATATATTAATGTGTGGTATTGGGGATATATTGGTATGTGGTATGAGGATATATTAATGTGTGGTAGTGGGGATATATTGGTGAGCGGTATTGGTGATATATTAATGTGTGTTATGGGGATATATTGGTGTGTGCTATGAGGATATATTAATGTGTGGTATTGGGGATATATTAATGTGTGGTATTGGGAATATATTGGTGTGTGGTATTGCGGGTATATTGGTGTGGTATTGGGGATGTATTAATGTGTGGTATTGGGGATATATTGGTGTGTGGTATGAGGATATATTAATGTGTGGTATTGGGGATATATTAATGTGTGGTGTTGGGAATATATTAATGTGTGTTATGGGGATATATTGGTGTGTGGTATTGCGGGTATATTGGTGTGGTATTGGGGATATATTAATGTGTGGTATGAGGATATATTAATTTCTGGTATTGGGGATATATTAATGTGCGGTATTGGGGATATATTAATGTGTGGTATTGGGGATATATTAATGTGTGTTATGGGGATATAATGGTGTGTGGTATTGGGAATATATTAATGTGTGGTATTGGGGATATATTAACGTGCGGTATTGGGGATATATTAATGTGTGGTATTGGGGATATATTAATGTGTGTTATGGGGATATATTGGTGTGTGGTATTGCAGGTATATTGGTGTGGTATTGGGGATATATTAATGTGTGGTATGAGGATATACTAATGTGTGTTATGGGGATATATTAATGTTTGGTATTGCGGATATATTAATGTGTGTTATGGGAATATATTGGTGTGCGGTATTGGGGATATATTAATGTGCGTTATGGGGACATATTGGTGTGTGGAATTGGGGATATATTAATGTGTGGTACCTGGAATATATTAATGTGTGTTATAGGGATATATTGGTGTGTGGTATTGGGGATATATTAATGTGTGTTTTTGGGGGTATATTGGTGTGCGGTATTGGGGATATATTGCTGTCTGTTATGGGGATACATTGGTGTGTGGTATTGGGGATATTTTGATGGGTGTTATGGGGCTACATTGTGGTATTGG
The DNA here is from genome assembly GCF_037043375.1 of Chiloscyllium plagiosum. Lineage (NCBI taxonomy): Eukaryota > Metazoa > Chordata > Chondrichthyes > Orectolobiformes > Hemiscylliidae > Chiloscyllium > Chiloscyllium plagiosum. Next base: position 165,979,155 of record NW_028270139.1, on the reverse strand, counting down.
GGATATTTTGGTGTGTGGTATTGGGGATATATTAATGTGTGTTTTTGGGTATATATTAATGTGTGGTATTGGGGATACATGAATGTGTGTTAAGGCAATATATTGGTGTGTGGTATTGGGGATATATTAATGTGTGGTATGGGGATATATTAATGTGTGGTATTGGGGATTTATTAATGTGTGGTATTGGGGATATATTGGTGTGTGGTATTGGGAATATATTAATGTGTGGTATTGGGGATATATTGGTGTGTGGTATTGGGGATATATTAATGTATGGTATTGGTGATATATTAATGTGTGTTATGTGGATATATTTGTGTGTGGTATTGGGGATATATTAATGTGAGGTATGGGGATATATTAGTGTGTGTTATAGGGATATATTGGTGTGTGGTATTGGGGATATATTAATGTGTGGTATTGGGGATATATTAATGTGTGGTATTGGGGATATATTAATGTGTGGTATTGGGAATATATTAATGTGTGGTATTGGGGATATATTAATGTGTGGTATGGGGATATATTAATGTGTGGTATGAGGATATATTAATGTGTGTTATTGGGGATATATTAATGTGTGGTATTGGGGATATATTAATGTGTGTTATGGGGATATATTGGTGTGTGGTCTTTGGATATATTAATGTGTGGTATTGGGGATATATTAATGTGTGGTATTGGGGATATATTGGTGTGTGGTATGAGGATATATTAATGTGTGGTAGTGGGGATATATTGGTTAGCGGTATTGGTGATATATTAATGTGTGTTATGGGGATATATTGGTGTGTGGTATGAGGATATATTAATGTGTGGTATTGGGGATATATTAATGTGTTGTATTGGGGATATATTAATGTGTGGTATTGGGAATATATTGGTGTGTGGTATTGCGGGTATATTGGTGTGGTATTGGGGATATATTAATGTGTGGTATTGGGGATATATTGGTGTGTGGTATGAGGATATATTAATGTGTGGTATTGGGGATATATTAATGTGTGGTATTGGGAATATATTAATGTGTGTTATGGGGATATATTGGTGTGTGGTATTGCAGGTATATTGGTGTGGTATTGGGGATATATTAATGTGTGGTATGAGGATATATTAATTTCAGGTATTGGGGATATATTAATGTGCGGTATTGGGGATATATTAATGTGTGGTATTGGGGATATATTAATGTGTGTTATGGGGATATAATGGTGTGTGGTATTGGGAATATATTAATGTGTGGTATTGGGGATATATTAATGTGCGGTATTGGGGATATATTAATGTGTGGTATTGGGGATATATTAATGTGTGTTATGGGGATATATTGGTGTGTGGTATTGCGGGTATATTGGTGTGGTATTGGGGATATATTAATGTGTGGTATGAGGATATATTAATGTGTGGTATTGGTGATATATTAATGTGTGGTATTGGGAATATATTAATGTGTGTTATGGGGATATATTGGTGTGTGGTATTGCGGGTATATTGGTGTGGTATTGGGGATATATTAATGTGTGGTATGAGGATATATTAATGTGTGGTATTGGGGATATATTAATGTGCGGTATTGGGGATATATTGATGTGTGGTATTGGGGATATATTAATGTGTGGTATTGGGGATATATTAATGTGTGTGATGGGGAAATATTGGTGTGAGGTATTGGGGAAATATTGGTGTGTGTGGTATTGGGGATATATTAATGTGTGTTATTGGGGATGTATTGGTGTGTGGTATTGGAGATATATTAATGTGTGTTTTTTGGGATATATTAATGTGTGTTATTGGGGATATATTAATGTGTGTTTTGGGGGATATATTGGTGTGTTGTATGGGATATATTAATGTTTGTTTTTGGGGATAAATTAATGTGTGGTATTGGGGATATATTATTGTGAGTTTTTGGGTATATATTAATGTATGGTATTGGGGATATATTAATGTGTATTATGTGGATATATTGGCATGTGGTATTGATGTGTGTTATGGGGATATATTGGTGTGTGGTATTGGGGACATGTTGGTGTGCGGTATTGGGGATATATTAATGTGTGTAATGGGGATATATTGGTGTGTGGTATTGGGAATATATATATGTGTGTTATGGGGAAATATTGGTGTGTGGTATTGGGGATATATTAATGTGCGGTATTGGGGATATATTGGTGTGTGGTATTGGGGATATATTAATGTGTGGTATTGGGGATTTATTAATGTGCGGTATTGGGGATATATTGGTGTGTGGTATTGGGAATATATTAATGTGTGGTATTGGGGATATATTGGTGTGTGGTATTGGGGATATATTAATGTATGGTATTGGTGATATATTAATGTGTGTTATGTGGATATATTTGTGTGTGGTATTGGGGATATATTAATGTATGGTATTGGTGATATATTAATGTGTGTTATGGGGATATACTGGTGTGTGGTATTGGGGATATATTAATGTGAGGTATGGGGATATATTAGTGTGTGTTATAGGGATATATTGGTGTGTAGTATTGGGGATATATTGATGTGTGTTTTGGGGGATATATTGGTGTGTTGTATGGGATATATTAATGTTTGTTTTTGGGGATAAATTAATGTGTGGTATTGGGGATATATTATTGTGAGTTTTTGGGTATATATTAATGTGTGGTATTGGGGATATATTAATGTGTATTATGTGGATATATTGGCATGTGGTATTGATGTGTGTTATGGGGATATATTGGTGTGTGGTATTGGGGACATGTTGGTGTGCGGTATTGGGGATATATTAATGTGTGTAATGGGGATATATTGGTGTGTGGTGTTGGGAATATATTAATGTGTGGTATTGGGAATATATATATGTGTGTTATGGGGAAATATTGGTGTGTGGTATTGGGGATATATTAATGTGCGGTATTGGGGATATATTGGTGTGTGGTATTGGGGATATATTAATGTGTGGTATTGGGGATTTATTTCTGTGCGGTATTGGGGATATATTGGTGTGTGGTATTGGGAATATATTAATGTGTGGTATTGGGGATATATTGGTGTGTGGTATTGGGGATATATTAATGTATGGTATTGGTGATATATTAATGTGTGTTATGTGGATATATTTGTGTGTGGTATTGGGGATATATTAATGTGAGGTATGGGGATATATTAGTGTGTGTTATAGGGATATATTAATGTGTGGTATTGGGGATATATTAATGTGTGGTATTGGGGATATATTAATGTGTGGTATGGGGATATATTAATGTGTGGTATGAGGATATATTAATGTGTGTTATTGGGGATATATTAATGTGTGGTATTGGGGATATATTAATGTGTGTTATGGGGATATATTGGTGTGTGGTATGAGGATATATTAATGTGTGGTATTGGGGATACATGAATGTGTGTTATGGGGTTATATTGGTGTGTGGTATTGGGGATATATTGCTGTGTGATATGGGGATACATTGGTGTGTGGTATTGGGGATATTTTGATGGGTGTTATGGGGCTATATTGGTGTGTGGTATTGGGGATATATTGGTGTGCGGTATTGGGGATATATTAATGTGCGTTATGGGGACATATTGGTGTGTGGAATTGGGGATATATTAATGTGTGGTACCTGGAATATATTAATGTGTGTTATAGGGATATATTGGTGTGTGGTATTGGGGATATATTAATGTGTGTTATTGGGGGTATATTGGTGTGCGGTATTGGGGATATATTGCTGTCTGTTATGGGGATACATTGGTGTGTGGTATTGGGGATATTTTGATGGGTGTTATGGGGCTACATTGTGGTATTGGGGATATTTTGGTGTGTGGTATTGGGGATATATTAATGTGTGTTTTTGGGTATATATTAATGTGTGGTATTGGGGATACATGAATGTGTGTTAAGGCAATATATTGGTGTGTGGTATTGGGGATATATTGGTGTGCGGTATTGGGGATATATTAATGTGTGTTATGGGGATATATTGGAGTTTTGTATTGGGGATATATTAATGTGTGTTTTTGGGGTTGTATTAATGTGTGTTATTGGGGATGTATTGATGTGTGGTATTGGAGATATATTAATGTGTGTTTTTTGGGATATATTAATGTGTGTTATTGGGGATATATTAATGTGTGTTTTTGGGGATGTATTGGTGTATTGTATGGGATATATTAATGTTTGTTTTTGGGGATATATTAATGTGTGTTTTTGGGTATATATTAATGTGTGGTATTGGGGATATATTAATGTGTGTTATGTGGATATATTGGTGTGTTATATTGGGGATATGTTGGTGTGCGGTATTGGGGATATATTAATGTGTGTTATGAGGCTATATTGGTGTGTGGTATTGGGAATATATTAATGTGTGCTATTGGGAATATATATATGTGTGTTATTGGGGATATATTGATGTGTGGTATTGGGGATATATTAATGTGTGTTATGCGGATATATTGGTGTGTGGTATTGGGGATATATTAATGTGTGGTTTGGAGATATATTAATGTGTGGTATTGGGATTATATTAATGTGTGTTATGGGGATATATTGTTTTGTGGTATTAGCTATATAGTAATGTGTGTTATGGGAATATATTGGTGTGTGGTATTGGGTGTATATTGGTATGCGGTATTGGGGATATATTAATGTGTGGTATGGGGATATATTAATGCGTGGTATTGAGGATTTATTAATGTACGGTTTTGGGGATATATTGGTGTGTGGTATTGGGGATATATTAATGTATGGTATTGGTGATATATTAATGTGTGTTATGTGGATATATGAATGTGTGATATTGAGGATATATTAATGTGTGGTATGGGGATATATTGGCGTGTGGTATTGGGGATAAATTTCTGTGTGTTTTGGGGATGCATTGGTGTGTGGTATTGGGGATATATTTATGTGTGTTACGGGGCTATATTGGTGTGTGGTATTGGGGATATATTGGTGTGCGGTATTGGGGATATATTAATGTGTGTTATGGGGATATATTGTTGTGTTGTGTTGGGGATATATTAATGTGTGGTATTGGGAATATATTAATGTGTGTTATGGGAATATATTGGCGTGTGGTATTGGGGATATATTAATGTGTGTTATTTGTTATATATTAATGTGTGGTATTGGGGATGCATGAATGTGTGTTATGGGATTATATTGGTGTGTGGTATTGGGGAAATATTGGTGTGTGGTATTCGGGATATCTTAATTTGTGTTATGGGAATATATTGGTGTGTGGTATTGGGGGTATATTGGTGTGCGGTATTGGGGATATATTAATGTGGTATGGGGATATATTAATGTTTGGTATTGGGGATATATTAATGTGTGTTATGGGGATATATTGGTGTGTGGTATTGGGGAAATATTGGTGTGTGGTATTCGGGATATCTTAATTTGTGTTATGGGAATATATTGGTGTGTGGTATTGGGGGTATATTGGTGTGCGGTATTGGGGATATATTAATGTGTGGTATGGGGATATATTAATGTGTGGTATTGGGGATTTATTAATGTGTGGTATTGGGGATATATTGGTGTGTGGTATTGGGAATATATTAATGTGTGGTATTGGGGATATATTGGTGTGTGGTATTGGGGATATATTAATGTATGGTATTGGTGATATATTAATGTGTGTTATGTGGATATATTTGTGTGTGGTATTGGGGATATATTAATGTGAGGTATGGGGATATATTAGTGTGTGTTATAGGGATATATTGGTGCGTGGTATTGGGGATATATTAATGTGTGGTATTGGGGATATATTAATGTGTGGTATTGGGGATATATTAATGTGTGGTATGAGGATATATTAATGTGTGTTATTGGGGATATATTAATGTGTGGTATTGGGGATATATTAATGTGTTTTATGGGGATATATTGGTGTGTGGTATGAGGATATATTAATGTGTGGTATTGGGGATATATTAATGTGTGGTATTGGGGATATATTGGTGTGTGGTATGAGGATATATTAATGCGTGGTAGTGGGGATATATTGGTGAGCGGTATTGGTGATATATTAATGTGTGTTATGGGGATATATTGGTGTGTGGTATGAGGATATATTAATGTGTGGTATTGGGGATATATTAATGTGTGGTATTGGGAATATATTAATGTGTGTTATGGGGATATATTGGTGTGTGGTATTGCGGGTATATTGGTGTGGTATTGGGGATATATTAATGTGTGGTATTGGGGATATATTGGTGTGTGGTATGAGGATATATTAATGTGTGGTATTGGGGATATATTAATGTGTGGTATTGGGAATATATTAATGTGTGTTATGGGGATATATTGGTGTGTGGTATTGCGGGTATATTGGTGTGGTATTGGGGATATATTAATGTGTGGTATGAGGATATATTAATTTCAGGTATTGGGGATATATTAATGTGCAGTATTGGGGATATATTAATGTGTGGTATTGGGGATATATTAATGTGTGTTATGGGGATATAATGGTGTGTGGTATTGGGAATATATTAATGTGCGGTATTGGGGATATATTAATGTGTGGTATTGGGAATATATTAATGTGTGTTATGGGGATATATTGGTGTGTGGTATTGCGGGTATATTGGTGTGGTATTGGGGATATATTAATGTGTGGTATGAGGATATATTAATGTGTGGTATTGGTGATATATTAATGTGTGGTATTGGGAATATATTAATGTGTGTTATGGGGATATATTGGTGTGTGGTATTGCGGGTATATTGGTGTGGTATTGGGGATATATTAATGTGTGGTATGAGGATATATTAATGTGTGGTATTGGGGATATATTAATGTGCGGTATTGGGGATATATTGATGTGTGGTATTGGGGATATATTAATGTGTGGTATTGGGGATATATTAATGTGTGTGATGGGGAAATATTGGTGTGAGGTATTGGGGAAATATTGGTGTGTGTGGTATTGGGGATATATTAATGTGTGTTATTGGGGATGTATTGGTGTGTGGTATTGGAGATATATTAATGTGTGTTTTTTGGGATATATTAATGTGTGTTATTGGGGATATATTAATGTGTGTTTTGGGGGATATATTGGTGTGTTGTATGGGATACATTAATGTTTGTTTTTGGGGATAAATTAATGTGTGGTATTGGGGATATATTAATGTGTGTAATGGGGATATATTGGTGTGTGGTATTGGGAATATATTAATGTGTGGTATTGGGAATATATATATGTGTGTTATGGGGAAATATTGGTGTGTGGGATTGGGGATATATTAATGTGCGGTATTGGGGATATATTGTTGTGTGGTATTGGGGATATATTAATGTGTGGTATTGGGGATTTATTAATGTGCGGTATTGGGGATATATTGGTGTGTGGTATTGGGAATATATTAATGTGTGGTATTGGGGATATATTGGTGTGTGGTATTGGGGATATATTAATGTATGGTATTGGTGATATATTAATGTGTGTTATGTGGATATATTTGTGTGTGGTATTGGGGATATATTAATGTGAGGTATGGGGATATATTAGTGTGTGTTATAGGGATATATTGGTGTGTGGTATTGGGGATATATTAATGTGTGGTATTGGGGATATATTAATGTGTGTTTTTGGGGTTGTATTAATGTGTGTTATTGGGGATGTATTGATGTGTGGTATTGGAGATATATTAATGTGTGTTTTTTGGGATATATTAATGTGTGTTATTGGGGATATATTAATGTGTGTTTTTGGGGATGTATTGGTGTATTGTATGGGATATATTAATGTTTGTTTTTGGGGATATATTAATGTGTGTTTTTTGGTATATATTAATGTGTGGTATTGGGGATATATTAATGTGTGTTATGTGGATATATTGGTGTGTTATATTGGGGATATGTTGGTGTGCGGTATTGGGGATATATTAATGTGTGTTATGGGGCTATATTGGTGTGTGGTATTGGGAATATATTAATGTGTGCTATTGGGAATATATATATGTGTGTTATTGGGGATATATTGATGTGTGGTATTGGGGATATATTAATGTGTGTTATGCGGATATATTGGTGTGTGGTATTGGGGATATATTAATGTGTGGTTTGGAGATATATTAATGTGTGGTATTGGGATTATATTAATGTGTGTTATGGGGATATATTGTTTTGTGGTATTAGCTATATAGTAATGTGTGTTATGGGAATATATTGGTGTGTGGTATTGGGGGTATATTGGTATGCGGTATTGGGGATATATTAATGTGTGGTATGGGGATATATTAATGCGTGGTATTGGGGATTTATTAATGTACGGTTTTGGGGATATATTGGTGTGTGGTATTGGGGATATATTAATGTATGGTATTGGTGATATATTAATGTGTGTTATGTGGATATATGAATGTGTGATATTGAGGATATATTAATGTGTGGTATGGGGATATATTGGTGTGTGATATAGGGATATATTGGTGTGTGGTATTGGGGATATATTAATGTGTGTTTTTGGGGATGTATTGGTGTATTGTATGGGATATATTAATGTTTGTTTTTGGGGATATATTAATGTGTGTTTTTTGGTATATATTAATGTGTGGTATTGGGGATATATTAATGTGTGTTATGTGGATATATTGGTGTGTTATATTGGGGATATGTTGGTGTGCGGTATTGGGGATATATTAATGTGTGTTATGGGGCTATATTGGTGTGTGGTATTGGGAATATATTAATGTGTGCTATTGGGAATATATATATGTGTGTTATTGGGGATATATTGATGTGTGGTATTGGGGATATATTAATGTGTGTTATGCGGATATATTGGTGTGTGGTATTGGGGATATATTAATGTGTGGTTTGGAGATATATTAATGTGTGGTATTGGGATTATATTAATGTGTGTTATGGGGATATATTGTTTTGTGGTATTAGCTATATAGTAATGTGTGTTATGGGAATATATTGGTGTGTGGTATTGGGTGTATATTGGTATGCGGTATTGGGGATATATTAATGTGTGGTATGGGGATATATTAATGCGTGGTATTGAGGATTTATTAATGTACGGTTTTGGGGATATATTGGTGTGTGGTATTGGGGATATATTAATGTATGGTATTGGTGATATATTAATGTGTGTAATGTGGATATATGAATGTGTGATATTGAGGATATATTAATGTGTGGTATGGGGATATATTGGTGTGTGATATAGGGATATATTGGTGTGTGGTATTGGGGATATATTAATGTGTGTTATGGGGATATATTGGCGTGTGGTATTGGGGATAAATTTCTGTGTGTTTTGGGGATGCATTGGTGTGTGGTATTGGGGATATATTTATGTGTGTTACGGGGCTATATTGGTGTGTGGTATTGGGGATATATTGGTGTGTGATATAGGGATATATTGGTGTGTGGTATTGGGGATATATTAATGTGTGTTATGGGGATATATTGGCGTGTGGTATTGGGGATAAATTTCTGTGTGTTTTGGGGATGCATTGGTGTGTGGTATTGGGGATATATTTATGTGTGTTACGGGGCTATATTGGTGTGTGGTATTCGGGATATATTGGTGTGCGGTATTGGGGATATATTAATGTGTGTTATGGGGATATATTGTTGTGTTGTGTTGGGGATATATTAATGTGTGGTATTGGGAATATATTAATGTGTGTTATGGGAATATATTGGCGTGTGGTATTGGGGATATATTAATGTGTGTTATTTGTTATATATTAATGTGTGGTATTGGGGATGCATGAATGTGTGTTATGGGATTATATTGGTGTGTGGTATTGGGGAAATATTGGTGTGTGGTATTCGGGATATCTTAATTTGTGTTATGGGAATATATTGGTGTGTGGTATTGGGGGTATATTGGTGTGCGGTATTGGGGATATATTAATGTGGTATGGGGATATATTAATGTTTGGTATTGGGGATATATTCATGTGTGTTATGGGGATATATTGGTGTGTGGTATTGGGGAAATATTGGTGTGTGGTATTCGGGATATCTTAATTTGTGTTATGGGAATATATTGGTGTGTGGTATTGGGGGTATGTTGGTGTGCGGTATTGGGGATATATTAATGTGTGGTATGGGGATATATTAATGTGTGGTATTGGGGATTTATTAATGTGTGGTATTGGGGATATATTGGTGTGTGGTATTGGGAATATATTAATGTGTGGTATTGGGGATATATTGGTGTGTGGTATTGGGGATATATTAATGTATGGTATTGGTGATATATTAATGTGTGTTATGTGGATATATTTGTGTGTGGTATTGGGGATATATTAATGTGAGGTATGGGGATATATTAGTGTGTGTTATAGGGATATATTGGTGCGTGGTATTGGGGATATATTAATGTGTGGTATTGGGGATATATTAATGTGTGGTATTGGGGATATATTAATGTGTGGTATTGGGGATATATTAATGTGTGGTATGAGGATATATTAATGTGTGTTATTGGGGATATATTAATGTGTGGTATTGGGGATATATTAATGTGTGTTATGGGGATATATTGGTGTGTGGTATGAGGATATATTAATGTGTGGTATTGGGGATATATTAATGTGTGGTATTGGGGATATATTGGTGTGTGGTATGAGGATATATTAATGCGTGGTAGTGGGGATATATTGGTGAGCGGTATTGGTGATATATTAATGTGTGTTATGGGGATATATTGGTGTGTGGTATGAGGATATATTAATGTGTGGTATTGGGGATATATTAATGTGTGGTATTGGTAATATATTGGTGTGTGGTATTGCGGGTATATTGGTGTGGTATTGGGGATATATTAATGTGTGGTATTGGGGATATATTGGTGTGTGGTATGAGGATATATTAATGTGTGGTATTGGGGATATATTAATGTGTGGTATTGGGAATATATTAATGTGTGTTATGGGGATATATTGGTGTGTGGTATTGCGGGTATATTGGTGTGGTATTGGGGATATATTAATGTGTGGTATGAGGATATATCAATTTCAGGTATTGGGGATATATTAATGTGCGGTATTGGGGATATATTAATGTGTGGTATTGGGGATATATTAATGTGTGTTATGGAGATATAATGGTGTGTGGTATTGGGAATATATTAATGTGTGGTATTGGGGATATATTAATGTGCGGTATTGGGGATATATTAATGTGTGGTATTGGGAATATATTAATGTGTGTTATGGGGATATATTGGTGTGTGGTATTGCGGGTATATTGGTGTGGTATTGGGGATATATTAATGTGTGGTATGAGGATATATTAATGTGTGGTATTGGTGATATATTAATGTGTGGTATTGGGAATATATTAATGTGTGTTATGGGGATATATTGGTGTGTGGTATTGCGGGTATATTGGTGTGGTATTGGGGATATATTAATGTGTGGTATGAGGATATATTAATGTGTGGTATTGGGGATATATTAATGTGCGGTATTGGGGATATATTGATGTGTGGTATTGGGGATATATTAATGTGTGGTATTGGGGATATATTAATGTGTGTGATGGGGAAATATTGGTGTGAGGTATTGGGGAAATATTGGTGTGTGTGGTATTGGGGATATATTAATGTGTGTTATTGGGGATGTATTGGTGTGTGGTATTGGAGATATATTAATGTGTGTTTTTTGGGATATATTAATGTGTGTTATTGGGGATATATTAATGTGTGTTTTGGGGGATATATTGGTGTGTTGTATGGGATACATTAATGTTTGTTTTTGGGGATAAATTAATGTGTGGTATTGGGGATATATTATTGTGAGTTTTTGGGTATATATTAATGTGTGGTATTGGGGATATATTAATGTGTATTATGTGGATATATTGGCATGTGGTATTGATGTGTGTTATGGGGATATATTGGTGTGTGGTATTGGGGACATGTTGGTGTGCGGTATTGGGGATATATTAATGTGTGTAATGGGGATATATTGGTGTGTGGTATTGGGAATATATTAATGTGTGGTATTGGGAATATATATATGTGTGTTATGGGGAAATATTGGTGTGTGGGATTGGGGATATATTAATGTGCGGTATTGGGGATATATTGGTGTGTGGTATTGGGGATATATTAATGTGTGGTATTGGGGATTTATTAATGTGCGGTATTGGGGATATATTGGTGTGTGGTATTGGGAATATATTAATGTGTGGTATTGGGGATATATTGGTGTGTGGTATTGGGGATATATTAATGTATGGTATTGGTGATATATTAATGTGTGTTATGTGGATATATTTGTGTGTGGTATTGGGGATATATTAATGTGAGGTATGGAGATATATTAGTGTGTGTTATAGGGAAATATTGGTGTGTGGTATTGGGGATATATTAATGTGTGGTATTGGGGATATATTAATGTGTGTTTTTGGGGTTGTATTAATGTGTGTTATTGGGGATGTATTGATGTGTGGTATTGGAGATATATTAATGTGTGTTTTTTGGGATATATTAATGTGTGTTATTGGGGATATATTAATGTGTGTTTTTGGGGATGTATTGGTGTATTGTATGGGATATATTAATGTTTGTTTTTGGGGATATATTAATGTGTGTTTTTTGGTATATATTAATGTGTGGTATTGGGGATATATTAATGTGTGTTATGTGGATATATTGGTGTGTTATATTGGGGATATGTTGGTGTGCGGTATTGGGGATATATTAATGTGTGTTATGGGGCTATATTGGTGTGTGGTATTGGGAATATATTAATGTGTGCTATTGGGAATATATATATGTGTGTTATTGGGGATATATTGATGTGTGGTATTGGGGATATATTAATGTGTGTTATGCGGATATATTGGTGTGTGGTATTGGGGATATATTAATGTGTGGTTTGGAGATATATTAATGTGTGGTATTGGGATTATATTAATGTGTGTTATGGGGATATATTGTTTTGTGGTATTAGCTATATAGTAATGTGTGTTATGGGAATATATTGGTGTGTGGTATTGGGGGTATATTGGTATGCGGTATTGGGGATATATTAATGTGTGGTATGGGGATATATTAATGCGTGGTATTGGGGATTTATTAATGTACGGTTTTGGGGATATATTGGTGTGTGGTATTGGGGATATATTAATGTATGGTATTGGTGATATATTAATGTGTGTTATGTGGATATATGAATGTGTGATATTGAGGATATATTAATGTGTGGTATGGGGATATATTGGTGTGTGATATAGGGATATATTGGTGTGTGGTATTGGGGATATATTAATGTGTGTTATGGGGATATATTGGCGTGTGGTATTGGGGATAAATTTCTGTGTGTTTTGGGGATGCATTGGTGTGTGGTATTGGGGATATATTTATGTGTGTTACGGGGCTATATTGGTGTGAGGTATTGGGGATATATTGGTGTGCGGTATTGGGGATATATTAATGTGTGTTATGGGGATATATTGTTGTGTTGTGTTGGGGATATATTAATGTGTGGTATTGGGAATATATTAATGTGTGTTATGGGAATATATTGGCGTGTGGTATTGGGGATATATTAATGTGTGTTATTTGTTATATATTAATGTGTGGTATTGGGGATGCATGAATGTGTGTTATGGGATTATATTGGTGTGTGGTATTGGGGAAATATTGGTGTGTGGTATTTGGGATATCTTAATTTGTGTTATGGGAATATATTGGTGTGTGGTATTGGGGGTATATTGGTGTGCGGTATTGGGGATATATTAATGTGGTATGGGGATATATTAATGTTTGGTATTGGGGATATATTAATGTGTGTTATGGGGATATATTGGTGTGTGGTATTGGGGAAATATTGGTGTTTGGTATTCGGGATATCTTAATTTGTGTTATGGGAATATATTGGTGTGTGGTATTGGGGGTATATTGGTGTGCGGTATTGGGGATATATTAATGTGTGGTATGGGGATATATTAATGTGTGGTATTGGGGATTTATTAATGTGTGGTATTGGGGATATATTGGTGTGTGGTATTGGGAATATATTAATGTGTGGTATTGGGGATATATTGGTGTGTGGTATTGGGGATATATTAATGTATGGTATTGGTGATATATTAATGTGTGTTATGTGGATATATTTGTGTGTGGTATTGGGGATATATTAATGTGAGGTATGGGGATATATTAGTGTGTGTTATAGGGATATATTGGTGCGTGGTATTGGGGATATATTAATGTGTGGTATTGGGGATATATTAATGTGTGGTATTGGGGATATATTAATGTGTGGTATGAGGATATATTAATGTGTGGTATTGGGGATATATTAATGTGTGGTATTGGGGATATATTAATGTGTGTTATGGGGATATATTGGTGTGTGGTATGAGGATATATTAATGTGTGGTATTGGGGATATATTAATGTGTGGTATTGGGGATATATTGGTGTGTGGTATGAGGATATATTAATGCGTGGTAGTGGGGATATATTGGTGAGCGGTATTGGTGATATATTAATGTGTGTTATGGGGATATATTGGTGTGTGGTATGAGGATATATTAATGTGTGGTATTGGGGATATATTAATGTGTGGTATTGGGAATATATTGGTGTGTGGTATTGCGGGTATATTGGTGTGGTATTGGGGATATATTAATGTGTGGTATTGGGGATATATTGGTGTGTGGTATGAGGATATATTAATGTGTGGTATTGGTGATATATTAATGTGTGGTATTGGGAATATATTAATGTGTGTTATGGGGATATATTGGTGTGTGGTATTGCGGGTATATTGGTGTGGTATTGGGGATATATTAATGTGTGGTATGAGGATATATCAATTTCAGGTATTGGGGATATATTAATGTGCGGTATTGGGGATATATTAATGTGTGGTATTGGGGATATATTAATGTGTGTTATGGGGATATAATGGTGTGTGGTATTGGGAATATATTAATGTGTGGTATTGGGGATATATTAATGTGCGGTATTGGGGATATATTAATGTGTGGTATTGGGAATATATTAATGTGTGTTATGGGGATATATTGGTGTGTGGTATTGCGGGTATATTGGTGTGGTATTGGGGATATATTAATGTGTGGTATGAGGATATATTAATGTGTGGTATTGGTGATATATTAATGTGTGGTATTGGGAATATATTAATGTGTGTTATGGGGATATATTGGTGTGTGGTATTGCGGGTAAATTGGTGTGGTATTGGGGATATATTAATGTGTGGTATGAGGATATATTAATGTGTGGTATTGGGGATATATTAATGTGCGGTATTGGGGATATATTGATGTGTGGTATTGGGGATATATTAATGTGTGGTATTGGGGATATATTAATGTGTGTGATGGGGAAATATTGGTGTGAGTTATTGGGGAAATATTGGTGTGTGTGGTATTGGGGATATATTAATGTGTGTTATTGGGGATGTATTGGTGTGTGGTATTGGAGATATATTAATGTGTGTTTTTTGGGATATATTAATGTGTGTTATTGGGGATATATTAATGTGTGTTTTGGGGGATATATTGGTGTGTTGTATGGGATACATTAATGTTTGTTTTTGGGGATAAATTAATGTGTGGTATTGGGGATATATTATTGTGAGTTTTTGGGTATATATTAATGTGTGGTATTGGGGATATATTAATGTGTATTATGTGGATATATTGGCATGTGGTATTGATGTGTGTTATGGGGATATATTGGTTTGTGGTATTGGGGACATGTTGGTGTGCGGTATTGGGGATATATTAATGTGTGTAATGGGGATATATTGGTGTGTGGTATTGGGAATATATTAATGTGTGGTATTGGGAATATATATATGTGTGTTATGGGGAAATATTGGTGTGTGGTATTGGGGATATATTAATGTGCGGTATTGGGGATATATTGGTGTGTGGTATTGGGGATATATTAATGTATGGTATTGGTGATATATTAATGTGTGTTATGTGGATATATTTGTGTGTGGTATTGGGGATATATTAATGTGAGGTATGGGGATATATTAGTGTGTGTTATAGGGATATATTGGTGTGTGGTATTGGGGATATATTAATGTGTGGTATTGGGGATATATTAATGTGTGGTATTGGGGATTTATTAATGTGTGGTATTGGGGATATATTAATGTGTGGTATGGGGATATATTAATGTGTGGTATTGGGAATATATTGGTGTGTGGTATTGCGGGTATATTGGTGTGGTACTGGGGATATATTAATGTGTGGTATTGGGGATATATTAATGTGTGGTATTGGGAATATATTAATGTGTGGTATTGGGGATATATTAATGTGTGGTATGGGGATATATTAATGTGTGGTATTGGGAATATATTGGTGTGTGGTATTGCGGGTATATTGGTGTGGTATTGGGGATATATTAATGTGTGGTATTGGGGATATATTGGTGTGTGGTATGAGGATATATTAATGTGTGTTATTGGGGATATATTAATGTGTGGTATTGGGAATATATTAATGTGTGGTATTGGGGATATATTAATGTGTGGTATGGGGATATATTAATGTGTGGTATTGGGAATATATTGGTGTGTGGTATTGCGGGTATATTGGTGTGGTATTGGGGATATATTAATGTGTGGTATTGGGGATATATTGGTGTGTGGTATGAGGATATATTAATGTGTGTTATTGGGGATCTATTAATGTGTGGTATTGGGGATATATTAATGTGTGTTATGGGGATATATTGGTGTGTGGTATTTGGATATATTAATGTGTGGTATTGGGGATATATTAATGTGTGGTATTGGGGATATATTAATGTGCGGTATTGGGGATATATTGATGTGTGGTATTGGGGATATATTAATGTGTGGTATGGGGATATATTAATGCGTGGTATTGAGGATTTATTAATGTACGGTTTTGGGGATATATTGGTGTGTGGTATTGGGGATATATTAATGTATGGTATTGGTGATATATTAATGTGTGTTATGTGGATATATGAATGTGTGATATTGAGGATATATTAATGTGTGGTATGGGGATATATTGGCGTGTGGTATTGGGGATAAATTTCTGTGTGTTTTGGGGATGCATTGGTGTGTGGTATTGGGGATATATTTATGTGTGTTACGGGGCTATATTGGTGTGTGGTATTGGGGATATATTGGTGTGCGGTATTGGGGATATATTAATGTGTGTTATGGGGATATATTGTTGTGTTGTGTTGGGGATATATTAATGTGTGGTATTGGGAATATATTAATGTGTGTTATGGGAATATATTGGCGTGTGGTATTGGGGATATATTAATGTGTGTTATTTGTTATATATTAATGTGTGGTATTGGGGATGCATGAATGTGTGTTATGGGATTATATTGGTGTGTGGTATTGGGGAAATATTGGTGTGTGGTATTCGGGATATCTTAATTTGTGTTATGGGAATATATTGGTGTGTGGTATTGGGGGTATATTGGTGTGCGGTATTGGGGATATATTAATGTGGTATGGGGATATATTAATGTTTGGTATTGGGGATATATTAATGTGTGTTATGGGGATATATTGGTGTGTGGTATTGGGGAAATATTGGTGTGTGGTATTCGGGATATCTTAATTTGTGTTATGGGAATATATTGGTGTGTGGTATTGGGGGTATATTGGTGTGCGGTATTGGGGATATATTAATGTGTGGTATGGGGATATATTAATGTGTGGTATTGGGGATTTATTAATGTGTGGTATTGGGGATATATTGGTGTGTGGTATTGGGAATATATTAATGTGTGGTATTGGGGATATATTGGTGTGTGGTATTGGGGATATATTAATGTATGGTATTGGTGATATATTAATGTGTGTTATGTGGATATATTTGTGTGTGGTATTGGGGATATATTAATGTGAGGTATGGGGATATATTAGTGTGTGTTATAGGGATATATTGGTGCGTGGTATTGGGGATATATTAATGTGTGGTATTGGGGATATATTAATGTGTGGTATTGGGGATATATTAATGTGTGGTATGAGGATATATTAATGTGTGTTATTGGGGATATATTAATGTGTGGTATTGGGGATATATTAATGTGTTTTATGGGGATATATTGGTGTGTGGTATGAGGATATATTAATGTGTGGTATTGGGGATATATTAATGTGTGGTATTGGGGATATATTGGTGTGTGGTATGAGGATATATTAATGCGTGGTAGTGGGGATATATTGGTGAGCGGTATTGGTGATATATTAATGTGTGTTATGGGGATATATTGGTGTGTGGTATGAGGATATATTAATGTGTGGTATTGGGGATATATTAATGTGTGGTATTGGGAATATATTAATGTGTGTTATGGGGATATATTGGTGTGTGGTATTGCGGGTATATTGGTGTGGTATTGGGGATATATTAATGTGTGGTATTGGGGATATATTGGTGTGTGGTATGAGGATATATTAATGTGTGGTATTGGGGATATAGTAATGTGTGGTATTGGGAATATATTAATGTGTGTTATGGGGATATATTGGTGTGTGGTATTGCGGGTATATTGGTGTGGTATTGGGGATATATTAATGTGTGGTATGAGGATATATTAATTTCAGGTATTGGGGATATATTAATGTGCGGTATTGGGGATATATTAATGTGTGGTATTGGGGATATATTAATGTGTGTTATGGGGATATAATGGTGTGTGGTATTGGGAATATATTAATGTGCGGTATTGGGGATATATTAATGTGTGGTATTGGGAATATATTAATGTGTGTTATGGGGATATATTGGTGTGTGGTATTGCGGGTATATTGGTGTGGTATTGGGGATATATTAATGTGTGGTATGAGGATATATTAATGTGTGGTATTGGTGATATATTAATGTGTGGTATTGGGAATATATTAATGTGTGTTATGGGGATATATTGGTGTGTGGTATTGCGGGTATATTGGTGTGGTATTGGGGATATATTAATGTGTGGTATGAGGATATATTAATGTGTGGTATTGGGGATATATTAATGTGCGGTATTGGGGATATATTGATGTGTGGTATTGGGGATATATTAATGTGTGGTATTGGGGATATATTAATGTGTGTGATGGGGAAATATTGGTGTGAGGTATTGGGGAAATATTGGTGTGTGTGGTATTGGGGATATATTAATGTGTGTTATTGGGGATGTATTGGTGTGTGGTATTGGAGATATATTAATGTGTGTTTTTTGGGATATATTAATGTGTGTTATTGGGGATATATTAATGTGTGTTTTGGGGGATATATTGGTGTGTTGTATGGGATACATTAATGTTTGTTTTTGGGGATAAATTAATGTGTGGTATTGGGGATATATTAATGTGTGTAATGGGGATATATTAGTGTGTGGTATTGGGAATATATTAATGTGTGGTATTGGGAATATATATATGTGTGTTATGGGGAAATATTGGTGTGTGGGATTGGGGATATATTAATGTGCGGTATTGGGGATATATTGTTGTGTGGTATTGGGGATATATTAATGTGTCGTATTGGGGATTTATTAATGTGCGTATTGGGGATATATTGGTGTGTGGTATTGGGAATATATTAATGTGTGGTATTGGGGATATATTGGTGTGTGGTATTGGGGATATATTAATGTATGGTATTGGTGATATATTAATGTGTGTTATGTGGATATATTTGTGTGTGGTATTGGGGATATATTAATGTGAGGTATGGGGATATATTAGTGTGTGTTATAGGGATATATTGGTGTGTGGTATTGGGGATATATTAATGTGTGGTATTGGGGATATATTAATGTGTGTTTTTGGGGTTGTATTAATGTGTGTTATTGGGGATGTATTGATGTGTGGTATTGGAGATATATTAATGTGTGTTTTTTGGGATATATTAATGTGTGTTATTGGGGATATATTAATGTGTGTTTTTGGGGATGTATTGGTGTATTGTATGGGATATATTAATGTTTGTTTTTGGGGATGTATTGGTGTATTGTATGGGATATATTAATGTTTGTTTTTGGGGATATATTAATGTGTGTTTTTTGGTATATATTAATGTGTGGTATTGGGGATATATTAATGTGTGTTATGTGGATATATTGGTGTGTTATATTGGGGATATGTTGGTGTGCGGTATTGGGGATATATTAATGTGTGTTATGGGGCTATATTGGTGTGTGGTATTGGGAATATATTAATGTGTGCTATTGGGAATATATATATGTGTGTTATTGGGGATATATTGATGTGTGGTATTGGGGATATATTAATGTGTGTTATGCGGATATATTGGTGTGTGGTATTGGGGATATATTAATGTGTGGTTTGGAGATATATTAATGTGTGGTATTGGGATTATATTAATGTGTGTTATGGGGATATATTGTTTTGTGGTATTAGCTATATAGTAATGTGTGTTATGGGAATATATTGGTGTGTGGTATTGGGTGTATATTGGTATGCGGTATTGGGGATATATTAATGTGTGGTATGGGGATATATTAATGCGTGGTATTGAGGATTTATTAATGTACGGTTTTGGGGATATATTGGTGTGTGGTATTGGGGATATATTAATGTATGGTATTGGTGATATATTAATGTGTGTAATGTGGATATATGAATGTGTGATATTGAGGATATATTAATGTGTGGTATGGGGATATATTGGTGTGTGATATAGGGATATATTGGTGTGTGGTATTGGGGATATATTAATGTGTGTTATGGGGATATATTGGCGTGTGGTATTGGGGATAAATTTCTGTGTGTTTTGGGGATGCATTGGTGTGTGGTATTGGGGATATATTTATGTGTGTTACGGGGCTATATTGGTGTGTGGTATTGGGGATATATTGGTGTGTGATATAGGGATATATTGGTGTGTGGTATTGGGGATATATTAATGTGTGTTATGGGGATATATTGGCGTGTGGTATTGGGGATAAATTTCTGTGTGTTTTGGGGATGCATTGGTGTGTGGTATTGGGGATATATTTATGTGTGTTACGGGGCTATATTGGTGTGTGGTATTGGGGATATATTGGTGTGCGGTATTGGGGATATATTAATGTGTGTTATGGGGATATATTGTTGTGTTGTGTTGGGGATATATTAATGTGTGGTATTGGGAATATATTAATGTGTGTTATGGGAATATATTGGCGTGTGGTATTGGGGATATATTAATGTGTGTTATTTGTTATATATTAATGTGTGGTATTGGGGATGCATGAATGTGTGTTATGGGATTATATTGGTGTGTGGTATTGGGGAAATATTGGTGTGTGGTATTCGGGATATCTTAATTTGTGTTATGGGAATATATTGGTGTGTGGTATTGGGGGTATATTGGTGTGCGGTATTGGGGATATATTAATGTGGTATGGGGATATATTAATGTTTGGTATTGGGGATATATTAATGTGTGTTATGGGGATATATTGGTGTGTGGTATTGGGGAAATATTGGTGTGTGGTATTCGGGATATCTTAATTTGTGTTATGGGAATATATTGGTGTGTGGTATTGGGGGTATGTTGGTGTGCGGTATTGGGGATATATTAATGTGTGGTATGGGGATATATTAATGTGTGGTATTGGGGATTTATTAATGTGTGGTATTGGGGATATATTGGTGTGTGGTATTGGGAATATATTAATGTGTGGTATTGGGGATATATTGGTGTGTGGTATTGGGGATATATTAATGTATGGTATTGGTGATATATTAATGTGTGTTATGTGGATATATTTGTGTGTGGTATTGGGGATATATTAATGTGAGGTATGGGGATATATTAGTGTGTGTTATAGGGATATATTGGTGCGTGGTATTGGGGATATATTAATGTGTGGTATTGGGGATATATTAATGTGTGGTATTGGGGATATATTAATGTGTGGTATTGGGGATATATTAATGTGTGGTATGAGGATATATTAATGTGTGTTATTGGGGATATATTAATGTGTGGTATTGGGGATATATTAATGTGTGTTATGGGGATATATTGGTGTGTGGTATGAGGATATATTAATGTGTGGTATTGGGGATATATTAATGTGTGGTATTGGGGATATATTGGTGTGTGGTATGAGGATATATTAATGCGTGGTAGTGGGGATATATTGGTGAGCGGTATTGGTGATATATTAATGTGTGTTATGGGGATATATTGGTGTGTGGTATGAGGATATATTAATGTGTGGTATTGGGGATATATTAATGTGTGGTATTGGTAATATATTGGTGTGTGGTATTGCGGGTATATTGGTGTGGTATTGGGGATATATTAATGTGTGGTATTGGGGATATATTGGTGTGTGGTATGAGGATATATTAATGTGTGGTATTGGGGATATATTAATGTGTGGTATTGGGAATATATTAATGTGTGTTATGGGGATATATTGGTGTGTGGTATTGCGGGTATATTGGTGTGGTATTGGGGATATATTAATGTGTGGTATGAGGATATATCAATTTCAGGTATTGGGGATATATTAATGTGCGGTATTGGGGATATATTAATGTGTGGTATTGGGGATATATTAATGTGTGTTATGGAGATATAATGGTGTGTGGTATTGGGAATATATTAATGTGTGGTATTGGGGATATATTAATGTGCGGTATTGGGGATATATTAATGTGTGGTATTGGGAATATATTAATGTGTGTTATGGGGATATATTGGTGTGTGGTATTGCGGGTATATTGGTGTGGTATTGGGGATATATTAATGTGTGGTATGAGGATATATTAATGTGTGGTATTGGTGATATATTAATGTGTGGTATTGGGAATATATTAATGTGTGTTATGGGGATATATTGGTGTGTGGTATTGCGGGTATATTGGTGTGGTATTGGGGATATATTAATGTGTGGTATGAGGATATATTAATGTGTGGTATTGGGGATATATTAATGTGCGGTATTGGGGATATATTGATGTGTGGTATTGGGGATATATTAATGTGTGGTATTGGGGATATATTAATGTGTGTGATGGGGAAATATTGGTGTGAGGTATTGGGGAAATATTGGTGTGTGTGGTATTGGGGATATATTAATGTGTGTTATTGGGGATGTATTGGTGTGTGGTATTGGAGATATATTAATGTGTGTTTTTTGGGATATATTAATGTGTGTTATTGGGGATATATTAATGTGTGTTTTGGGGGATATATTGGTGTGTTGTATGGGATACATTAATGTTTGTTTTTGGGGATAAATTAATGTGTGGTATTGGGGATATATTATTGTGAGTTTTTGGGTATATATTAATGTGTGGTATTGGGGATATATTAATGTGTATTATGTGGATATATTGGCATGTGGTATTGATGTGTGTTATGGGGATATATTGGTGTGTGGTATTGGGGACATGTTGGTGTGCGGTATTGGGGATATATTAATGTGTGTAATGGGGATATATTGGTGTGTGGTATTGGGAATATATTAATGTGTGGTATTGGGAATATATATATGTGTGTTATGGGGAAATATTGGTGTGTGGGATTGGGGATATATTAATGTGCGGTATTGGGGATATATTGGTGTGTGGTATTGGGGATATATTAATGTGTGGTATTGGGGATTTATTAATGTGCGGTATTGGGGATATATTGGTGTGTGGTATTGGGAATATATTAATGTGTGGTATTGGGGATATATTGGTGTGTGGTATTGGGGATATATTAATGTATGGTATTGGTGATATATTAATGTGTGTTATGTGGATATATTTGTGTGTGGTATTGGGGATATATTAATGTGAGGTATGGAGATATATTAGTGTGTGTTATAGGGATATATTGGTGTGTGGTATTGGGGATATATTAATGTGTGGTATTGGGGATATATTAATGTGTGTTTTTGGGGTTGTATTAATGTGTGTTATTGGGGATGTATTGATGTGTGGTATTGGAGATATATTAATGTGTGTTTTTTGGGATATATTAATGTGTGTTATTGGGGATATATTAATGTGTGTTTTTGGGGATGTATTGGTGTATTGTATGGGATATATTAATGTTTGTTTTTGGGGATATATTAATGTGTGTTTTTTGGTATATATTAATGTGTGGTATTGGGGATATATTAATGTGTGTTATGTGGATATATTGGTGTGTTATATTGGGGATATGTTGGTGTGCGGTATTGGGGATATATTAATGTGTGTTATGGGGCTATATTGGTGTGTGGTATTGGGAATATATTAATGTGTGCTATTGGGAATATATATATGTGTGTTATTGGGGATATATTGATGTGTGGTATTGGGGATATATTAATGTGTGTTATGCGGATATATTGGTGTGTGGTATTGGGGATATATTAATGTGTGGTTTGGAGATATATTAATGTGTGGTATTGGGATTATATTAATGTGTGTTATGGGGATATATTGTTTTGTGGTATTAGCTATATAGTAATGTGTGTTATGGGAATATATTGGTGTGTGGTATTGGGGGTATATTGGTATGCGGTATTGGGGATATATTAATGTGTGGTATGGGGATATATTAATGCGTGGTATTGGGGATTTATTAATGTACGGTTTTGGGGATATATTGGTGTGTGGTATTGGGGATATATTAATGTATGGTATTGGTGATATATTAATGTGTGTTATGTGGATATATGAATGTGTGATATTGAGGATATATTAATGTGTGGTATGGGGATATATTGGTGTGTGATATAGGGATATATTGGTGTGTGGTATTGGGGATATATTAATGTGTGTTATGGGGATATATTGGCGTGTGGTATTGGGGATAAATTTCTGTGTGTTTTGGGGATGCATTGGTGTGTGGTATTGGGGATATATTTATGTGTGTTACGGGGCTATATTGGTGTGAGGCATTGGGGATATATTGGTGTGCGGTATTGGGGATATATTAATGTGTGTTATGGGGATATATTGTTGTGTTGTGTTGGGGATATATTAATGTGTGGTATTGGGAATATATTAATGTGTGTTATGGGAATATATTGGCGTGTGGTATTGGGGATATATTAATGTGTGTTATTTGTTATATATTAATGTGTGGTATTGGGGATGCATGAATGTGTGTTATGGGATTATATTGGTGTGTGGTATTGGGGAAATATTGGTGTGTGGTATTTGGGATATCTTAATTTGTGTTATGGGAATATATTGGTGTGTGGTATTGGGGGTATATTGGTGTGCGGTATTGGGGATATATTAATGTGGTATGGGGATATATTAATGTTTGGTATTGGGGATATATTAATGTGTGTTATGGGGATATATTGGTGTGTGGTATTGGGGAAATATTGGTGTGTGGTATTCGGGATATCTTAATTTGTGTTATGGGAATATATTGGTGTGTGGTATTGGGGGTATATTGGTGTGCGGTATTGGGGATATATTAATGTGTGGTATGGGGATATATTAATGTGTGGTATTGGGGATTTATTAATGTGTGGTATTGGGGATATATTGGTGTGTGGTATTGGGAATATATTAATGTGTGGTATTGGGGATATATTGGTGTGTGGTATTGGGGATATATTAATGTATGGTATTGGTGATATATTAATGTGTGTTATGTGGATATATTTGTGTGTGGTATTGGGGATATATTAATGTGAGGTATGGGGATATATTAGTGTGTGTTATAGGGATATATTGGTGCGTGGTATTGGGGATATATTAATGTGTGGTATTGGGGATATATTAATGTGTGGTATTGGGGATATATTAATGTGTGGTATGAGGATATATTAATGTGTGTTATTGGGGATATATTAATGTGTGGTATTGGGGATATATTAATGTGTGTTATGGGGATATATTGGTGTGTGGTATGAGGATATATTAATGTGTGGTATTGGGGATATATTAATGTGTGGTATTGGGGATATATTGGTGTGTGGTATGAGGATATATTAATGCGTGGTAGTGGGGATATATTGGTGAGCGGTATTGGTGATATATTAATGTGTGTTATGGGGATATATTGGTGTGTGGTATGAGGATATATTAATGTGTGGTATTGGGGATATATTAATGTGTGGTATTGGGAATATATTGGTGTGTGGTATTGCGGGTATATTGGTGTGGTATTGGGGATATATTAATGTGTGGTATTGGGGATATATTGGTGTGTGGTATGAGGATATATTAATGTGTGGTATTGGTGATATATTAATGTGTGGTATTGGGAATATATTAATGTGTGTTATGGGGATATATTGGTGTGTGGTATTGCGGGTATATTGGTGTGGTATTGGGGATATATTAATGTGTGGTATGAGGATATATCAATTTCAGGTATTGGGGATATATTAATGTGCGGTATTGGGGATATATTAATGTGTGGTATTGGGGATATATTAATGTGTGTTATGGGGATATAATGGTGTGTGGTATTGGGAATATATTAATGTGTGGTATTGGGGATATATTAATGTGCGGTATTGGGGATATATTAATGTGTGGTATTGGGAATATATTAATGTGTGTTATGGGGATATATTGGTGTGTGGTATTGCGGGTATATTGGTGTGGTATTGGGGATATATTAATGTGTGGTATGAGGATATATTAATGTGTGGTATTGGTGATATATTAATGTGTGGTATTGGGAATATATTAATGTGTGTTATGGGGATATATTGGTGTGTGGTATTGCGGGTAAATTGGTGTGGTATTGGGGATATATTAATGTGTGGTATGAGGATATATTAATGTGTGGTATTGGGGATATATTAATGTGCGGTATTGGGGATATATTGATGTGTGGTATTGGGGATATATTAATGTGTGGTATTGGGGATATATTAATGTGTGTGATGGGGAAATATTGGTGTGAGTTATTGGGGAAATATTGGTGTGTGTGGTATTGGGGATATATTAATGTGTGTTATTGGGGATGTATTGGTGTGTGGTATTGGAGATATATTAATGTGTGTTTTTTGGGATATATTAATGTGTGTTATTGGGGATATATTAATGTGTGTTTTGGGGGATATATTGGTGTGTTGTATGGGATACATTAATGTTTGTTTTTGGGGATAAATTAATGTGTGGTATTGGGGATATATTATTGTGAGTTTTTGGGTATATATTAATGTGTGGTATTGGGGATATATTAATGTGTATTATGTGGATATATTGGCATGTGGTATTGATGTGTGTTATGGGGATATATTGGTTTGTGGTATTGGGGACATGTTGGTGTGCGGTATTGGGGATATATTAATGTGTGTAATGGGGATATATTGGTGTGTGGTATTGGGAATATATTAATGTGTGGTATTGGGAATATATATATGTGTGTTATGGGGAAATATTGGTGTGTGGTATTGGGGATATATTAATGTGCGGTATTGGGGATATATTGGTGTGTGGTATTGGGGATATATTAATGTATGGTATTGGTGATATATTAATGTGTGTTATGTGGATATATTTGTGTGTGGTATTGGGGATATATTAATGTGAGGTATGGGGATATATTAGTGTGTGTTATAGGGATATATTGGTGTGTGGTATTGGGGATATATTAATGTGTGGTATTGGGGATATATTAATGTGTGGTATTGGGGATTTATTAATGTGTGGTATTGGGGATATATTAATGTGTGGTATGGGGATATATTAATGTGTGGTATTGGGAATATATTGGTGTGTGGTATTGCGGGTATATTGGTGTGGTACTGGGGATATATTAATGTGTGGTATTGGGGATATATTAATGTGTGGTATTGGGAATATATTAATGTGTGGTATTGGGGATATATTAATGTGTGGTATGGGGATATATTAATGTGTGGTATTGGGAATATATTGGTGTGTGGTATTGCGGGTATATTGGTGTGGTATTGGGGATATATTAATGTGTGGTATTGGGGATATATTGGTGTGTGGTATGAGGATATATTAATGTGTGGTATTGGGGATTTATTCATGTGCGGTATTGGGGATATATTGGTGTGTGGTATTGGGAATATATTAATGTGTGGTATTGGGGATATATTGGTGTGTAGTATTGGGGATATATTAATGTATGGTATTGGTGATATATTAATGTGTGTTATGTGGATATATTTGTGTGTGGTATTGGGGATATATTAATGTGAGGTATGGGGATATATTAGTGTGTGTTATAGGGATATATTGGTGTGTGGTATTGGGGATATATTAATGTGTGGTATTGGGAATATATATATGTGTGTTATGGGGAAATATTGGTGTGTGGTATTGGGGATATATTAATGTGCGGTATTGGGGATATATTGGTGTGTGGTATTGGGGATATATTAATGTGTGGTATTGGGGATATATTGGTGTGTGGTATTGGGAATATATTAATGTGTGGTATTGGGGATATATTGGTGTGTGGTATTGGGGATATATTAATGTGTGGTATGGGGATATATTAATGTGTGGTATTGGGAATATATTGGTGTGTGGTATTGCGGGTATATTGGTGTGGTACTGGGGATATATTAATGTGTGGTATTGGGGATATATTAATGTGTGGTATTGGGAATATATTAATGTGTGGTATTGGGGATATATTAATGTGTGGTATGGGGATATATTAATGTGTGGTATTGGGAATATATTGGTGTGTGGTATTGCGGGTATATTGGTGTGGTATTGGGGATATATTAATGTGTGGTATTGGGGATATATTGGTGTGTGGTATGAGGATATATTAATGTGTGTTATTGGGGATATATTAATGTGTGGTATTGGGAATATATTAATGTGTGGTATTGGGGATATATTAATGTGTGGTATGGGGATATATTAATGTGTGGTATTGGGAATATATTGGTGTGTGGTATTGCGGGTATATTGGTGTGGTATTGGGGATATATTAATGTGTGGTATTGGGGATATATTGGTGTGTGGTATGAGGATATATTAATGTGTGTTATTGGGGATCTATTAATGTGTGGTATTGGGGATATATTAATGTGTGTTATGGGGATATATTGGTGTGTGGTATTTGGATATATTAATGTGTGGTATTGGGGATATATTAATGTGTGGTATTGGGGATATATTAATGTGCGGTATTGGGGATATATTGATGTGTGGTATTGGGGATATATTAATGTGTGGTATTGGGGATATATTAATGTGTGTGATGGGGAAATATTGGTGTGAGGTATTGGGGAAATATTGGTGTGTGTGGTATTGGGGATATATTAATGTGTGTTATTGGGGATGTATTGGTGTGTGGTATTGGAGATATATTAATGTGTGTTTTTTGGGATATATTAATGTGTGTTATTGGGGATATATTAATGTGTGTTTTGGGGGATATATTGGTGTGTTGTATGGGATACATTAATGTTTGTTTTTGGGGATAAATTAATGTGTGGTATTGGGGATATATTATTGTGAGTTTTTGGGTATATATTAATGTGTGGTATTGGGGATATATTAATGTGTATTATGTGGATATATTGGCATGTGGTATTGATGTGTGTTATGGGGATATATTGGTGTGTGGTATTGGGGACATGTTGGTGTGCGGTATTGGGGATATATTAATGTGTGTAATGGGGATAAATTGGTGTGTGGTATTGGGAATATATTAATGTGTGGTATTGGGAATATATATATGTGTGTTATGGGGAAATATTGGTGTGTGGTATTGGGGATATATTAATGTGCGGTATTGGGGATATATTGGTGTGTGGTATTGGGGATATATTAATGTGTGGTATTGGGGATTTATTCATGTGCGGTATTGGGGATATATTGGTGTGTGGTATTGGGAATATATTAATGTGTGGTATTGGGGATATATTGGTGTGTAGTATTGGGGATATATTAATGTATGGTATTGGTGATATATTAATGTGTGTTATGTGGATATATTTGTGTGTGGTATTGGGGATATATTAATGTGAGGTATGGGGATATATTAGTGTGTGTTATAGGGATATATTGGTGTGTGGTATTGGGGATATATTAATGTGTGGTATTGGGGATATATTAATGTGTGGTATTGGGAATATATTAATGTGTGGTATTGGGGATATATTAATGTGTGGTATGGGGATATATTAATGTGTGGTATGAGGATATATTAATGTGTGTTATTGGGGATATATTAATGTGTGGTATTGGGGATATATTAATGTGTGTTATGGGGATATATTGGTGTGTGGTATGAGGATATATTAATGTGTGGTATTGGGGATATATTAATGTGTGGTATTGGGGATATATTGGTATGTGGTATGAGGATATATTAATGTGTGGTAGTGGGGATATATTGGTGAGCGGTATTGGTGATATATTAATGTGTGTTATGGGGATATATTGGTGTGTGCTATGAGGATATATTAATGTGTGGTATTGGGGATATATTAATGTGTGGTATTGGGAATATATTGGTGTGTGGTATTGCGGGTATATTGGTGTGGTATTGGGGATGTATTAATGTGTGGTATTGGGGATATATTGGTGTGTGGTATGAGGATATATTAATGTGTGGTATTGGGGATATATTAATGTGTGGTGTTGGGAATATATTAATGTGTGTTATGGGGATATATTGGTGTGTGGTATTGCGGGTATATTGGTGTGGTATTGGGGATATATTAATGTGTGGTATGAGGATATATTAATTTCTGGTATTGGGGATATATTAATGTGCGGTATTGGGGATATATTAATGTGTGGTATTGGGGATATATTAATGTGTGTTATGGGGATATAATGGTGTGTGGTATTGGGAATATATTAATGTGTGGTATTGGGGATATATTAACGTGCGGTATTGGGGATATATTAATGTGTGGTATTGGGGATATATTAATGTGTGTTATGGGGATATATTGGTGTGTGGTATTGCAGGTATATTGGTGTGGTATTGGGGATATATTAATGTGTGGTATGAGGATATACTAATGTGTGTTATGGGGATATATTAATGTTTGGTATTGCGGATATATTAATGTGTGTTATGGGAATATATTGGTGTGCGGTATTGGGGATATATTAATGTGTGGTATGGGGATATATTAATGTGTGGTATTGGGGATTTATTAATCTGCGGTATTGGGGATATATTGGTGTGCAGTATTGGGAATATATTAATGTGTGGTATTGGGGATATATTGGTGTGTGGTATTGGGGATATATTAATGTATGGTATTGGTGATATATTAATGTGTGTTATGTGTATATATTTGTGTGTGGTATTGGGGATATATTAATGTGTGTTATGGGGATATATTAGTGTGTGTTATAGGGATATATTGGTGTGTAGTATTGGGGATATATTGATGTGTGTTAAGGGAATATATTGGTGTGTGGTATTGGGGATATATTGGTGTGCGGTATTGCGGATATATTAATGTGTGTTATGGGGATATATTGGAGTTTTGTATTGGGGATATATTAATGTGTGTTTTTGGGGATGTATTAATGTGTGTTATTGGGGATATATTAATGGTTGCTATTGGGGATATATTAATGTGTGGTTTTGGGGATATATTAATGTGTGGTATTGGGGATATATTAATGTATGGTATTGTGGATATATTAATGTGTGTTATTGGGGATATATTGGTGTGAGTTATTGGGGATACATTGGTGTGTTATGGGGATATATTAACGTATGTTTTTGGGCATGCATTAATGTGTGGTATGGGGATATATTAATGTGTGTATTGGGGATATATTTGTGTGTGGTATTGTGGATATATTAATGTGTGTTATGGGGATATATTGGTGTGTGGTATTGGGGATATATTGATGTGTATTATGGGGATATATTGGTGTGTGGTATTGGGGATATATTAATGTGTGTTTTTGGTGATATATTAATGTGTGGTATTGGGGATACATGAATGTTTGGTATTGGCGATATATTAATGTGTGGCATTGGGGATATATTGGTGTGTGGTATTGGGGATATATTAATGTGTGGTATTGGGGATTTATTAATGTGCGGTATTGGGGATATATTGGTGTGTGGTATTGGGAATATATTAATGTGTGGTATTGGGAATATATTGGTGTGTGGTATTGGGGATATATTAATGTATGGTATTGGTGATATATTAATGTGTGTTATGTGGATATATTTGTGTGTGGTATTGGGGATATATTAATGTGAGGTATGGGGATATATTAGTGTGAGTTATAGGGATATATTGGTGTGTGGTATTGGGGATATATTAATGTGTGGTATTGGGGATATATTAATGTGTGGTATTGGGAATATATTAATGTGTGGTATTGGGGATATATTAATGTGTGGTATGGGGATATATTAATGTGTGGTATGAGGATATATTAATGTGTGTTATTGGGGATATATTAATGTGTGGTATTGGGGATATATTAATGTGTGTTATGGGGATATATTGGTGTGTGGTATGAGGATATATTAATGTGTGGTATTGGGGATATATTAATGTGTGGTATTGGGGATATATTGGTGTGTGGTATGAGGATATATTAATGTGTGGTAGTGGGGATATATTGGTGAGCGGTATTGGTGATATATTAATGTGTGTTATGGGGATATATTGGTGTGTGGTATGAGGATATATTAATGTGTGGTATTGGGGATATATTAATGTGTGGTATTGGGAATATATTGGTGTGTGGTATTGCGGGTATATTGGTGTGGTATTGGGGATATATTAATGTGTGGTATTGGGGATATATTGGTGTGTGGTATGAGGATATATTAATGTGTGGTATTGGGGATATATTAATGTGTGTTATGGGGATATATTGGTGTGTGGTATTGCGGGTATATTGGTGTGGTATTGGGGATATATTAATGTGTGGTATGAGGATATATTAATTTCTGGTATTGGGGATATATTAATGTGCGGTATTGGGGATATATTAATGTGTGGTATTGGGGATATATTAATGTGTGTTATGGGGATATAATGGTGTGTGGTATTGGGAATATATTAATGTGTGGTATTGGGGATATATTAACGTGCGGTATTGGGGATATATTAATGTGTGGTATTGGGGATATATTAATGTGTGTTATGGGGATATATTGGTGTGTGGTATTGCGGGTATATTGGTGTGGTATTGGGGATATATTAATGTGTGGTATGAGGATATACTAATGTGTGTTATGGGGATATATTAATGTTTGGTATTGCGGATATATTAATGTGTGTTATGGGAATATATTGGTGTGTGGTATTGGGGATATATTAATGTGTGGTATGGGGATATATTAATGTGTGGTATTGGGGATTTATTAATCTGCGGTATTGGGGATATATTGGTGTGCAGTATTGGGAATATATTAATGTGTGGTATTGGGGATATATTGGTGTGTGGTATTGGGGATATATTAATGTATGGTATTGGTGATATATTAATGTGTGTTATGTGTATATATTTGTGTGTGGTATTGGGGATATATTAATGTGTGTTATGGGGATATATTAGTGTGTGTTATAGGGATATATTGGTGTGTAGTATTGGGGATATATTGATGTGTGTTTTTGGGTATATATTAATGTGTGGTATTGGGGATATATTGGTGTGCGGTATTGGGGATATATTAATGTGTGTTATGGGGATATATTGGAGTTTTGTATTGGGGATATATTAATGTGTGTTTTTGGGGATGTATTAATGTGTGTTATTGGGGATATATTAATGGTTGCTATTGGGGATATATTAATGTGTGTTTTTGGGGATATATTAATGTGTGGTATTGGGGATATATTAATGTATGGTATTGTGGCTATATTAATGTGTGTTATTGGGGATATATTGGTGTGAGTTATTGGGGATACATTGGTGTGTTATGGGGATATATTAACGTATGTTTTTGGGCATGCATTAATGTGTGGTATGGGGATATATTAATGTGTGTATTGGGGATATATTTGTGTGTGGTATTGTGGATATATTGATGTGTGTTTTTGGGGATGTATTGGTGTATTGTATGGGATATATTAATGTTTGTTTTTGTGGATATATTAATGTGTGTTTTTGGGTATATATTAATGTGCGGTATTGGGGATATATTGGTGTGTGGTATTGGGGATATATTAATGTGTGGTATTGGGGATATATTAATGTGTGTTATGTGGATATATTGGTGTGTTATATTGGGGATATGTTGGTGTGCGGTATTGGGGATATATTAATGTGTGTTATGGGGCTATATTGGTGTGTGGTATTGGGAATATATTAATGTGTGCTCTTGGGAATATATATATGTGTGTTATTGGGTATATATTGATGTGTGGTATTGGGGATATATTAATGTGTTGTTTGGTGATATATTCATGTGTGGTATTGGGAATATATTGGTGTGTGGTATTGGGGATATATTGGTTTGTGGTATTGTGGATATATTAATGTGTGTTATGGGGATATATTGGTGTGTGGTATTGGGGATATATTAATGTGTGGTATGGAGATATATTAATGTGTGGTATTGGGATTATATTAATGTGTGTTATGGGGATATATTGGTGTGTGGTATTGGGGGTATATTGGTGTGCGGTATTGGGGATATATTAATGTGTGGTATGGGGATATATTAATGCGTGGTATTGGGGGTTTATTAATGTGCGGTATTGGGGATATATTGGTGTGTGGTATTGGGGATATATTAATGTATGGTATTGGTGATATATTAATGTGTGTTATGTGGATATATGAATGTGTGGTATTGAGGATATATTAATGAGTGGTATGGGGATATATTGGTGTGTGTTATAGGGATATATTGGTGTGTGCTATTGGGGATATATTAATGTGTGTTATGGGGATACATTGGTGTGTGGTATTGGGGATAAATTTATGTGTGTTATGGGGCTATATTGGTGTGTGGTATTGGGGATATATTGGTGTGCGGTATTGGGGATATATTAATGTGTGTTATGGGAATATATTGTTGTGTTGTGTTGGGGATATATTAATGTGTGGTATTGGGAATATATTAATGTGTGTTATAGGAATATATTGGCGTATGGTATTGGGGATATATTAATGTGTGTTATTTGTTATATATTAATGTGTGGTATTGGGGATGCATGGATGTATGTTATGGGGTTATATTGTGTTTGGTATTGGGGATAAATAGCTGTGTGTTATGGGGATACATTGGTGTGTGGAATTGGGGATATTTTGTTGGGTGTTATGGGGCTATATTGGTGTGTGGTATTGGGGATATATTGGTGTGTGGTATTGGGATATATTAATGTGTGTTACGGTGATATATTGGTGTGTGGTATTCGGGATATATTAATGTGTGTTATGGGGATAGATTAATGTTTGGTATTGCGGATATATTAATGTGTGTTATGGGGATATATTGGTGTGTGGTATTGGGGATATATTAATGTGTGTTATGGGAATATATTGGTGTGCGGTATTGGGGATATATTAATGTGTGGTATGGGGATATATTAATGTGTGGTATTGGGGATTTATTAATCTGCGGTATTGTGGATATATTGGTGTGCAGTATTGGGAATATATTAATGTGTGGTATTGGGGCTATATTGGTGTGTGGTATTGGGGATATATTAATGTATGGTATTGGTGATATATTAATGTGTGTTATGTGGATATATTTGTGTGTGGTATTGGGGATATATTAATGTGTGTTATGGGGATATATTAGTGTGTGTTATAGGGATATATTGATGTGTGTTATGGGGATATATTGGTGTGTTGTATTGGGGATATATTAATGTGCGGTATTGGGGATATATTGGTGTGTGGTATTGGGGATATATTAATGTGTGTTATGGGGATATATTGGCGTGTGGTATTGGGGATAAATTTCTGTGTGTTATGGGGATACATTGGTGTGTGGTATTGGGGATATATTTATGTGTGTTATGGGGCTATATTGGTGTGTGGTATTGGGAAATATTAATGTGTGGTTTGGTGATATAGTCATGTGTGGTATTGGGAATATATTGGTGTGTGGTATTGGGGATATATTGGTTTGTGGTATTGTGGATATATTAATGTGTGTTATGCGGATATATTGGTGTGTGGTATTGGGGATATATTAATGTGTGGTATTGGGAATATATTAATGTGTGTTATGGGGATATATTGGCGTATGGTATTGGGGATATATTAATGTGTGTTATTTGGGATATATTAATGTGTGGTATTGGGGATACATGAATGTGTGTTATGGGGTTATATTGGTGTGCGGTATTGGGGATATATTGCTGTGTGATATGGGGATACATTGGTGTGTGGTATTGGGGATATTTTGATGGGTGTTATGGGGCTATATTGGTGTGCGGTATTGGGGATATAT
Organism: Chiloscyllium plagiosum; assembly: GCF_037043375.1. Classification (NCBI taxonomy): domain Eukaryota; kingdom Metazoa; phylum Chordata; class Chondrichthyes; order Orectolobiformes; family Hemiscylliidae; genus Chiloscyllium; species Chiloscyllium plagiosum. Next base: position 165,942,862 of record NW_028270139.1, on the reverse strand, counting down.
TGGTGTGCGGTATTGGGGATATATTAATGTGTGTTATGGGGACATATTGGTGTGTGGAATTGGGGATATATTAATGTGTGGTACCTGGAATATATTAATGTGTGTTTTAGGGATATATTGGTGTGTGGTATTGGGGATATATTAATGTGTGGTATTGGGGGTATATTGGTGTGCGGTATTGGGGATATATTGGTGTGCGGTAATGGGGATATATTAATGTGTGGTATGGGGATGTATTGTTGTGTTGTATTGGGGATATATTAATGTGTGTTATGGGGATATATTGGCGTGTGGTATTGGGGATATATTGCTGTCTGTTATTGGGAAACATTGGTGTGTGGTATTGGGGATATTTTGATGGGTGTTATGGGGCTACATTGTGGTATTGGGGATATTTTGGTGTGTGGTATTGGGGATATATTAATGTGTGTTTTTGGGTATATATTAATGTGTGGTATTGGGGATACATGAATGTGTGTTAAGGCAATATATTGGTGTGTGGTATTGGGGATATATTGGTGTGCGGTATTGGGGATATATTAATGTGTGTTATGGGGATATATTGGAGTTTTGTATTGGGGATATATTAATGTGTGTTTTTGGGGTTGTATTAATGTGTGTTATTGGGGATGTATTGATGTGTGGTATTGGAGATATATTAATGTGTGTTTTTTGGGATATATTAATGTGTGTTATTGGGGATATATTAATGTGTGTTTTTGGGGATGTATTGGTGTATTGTATGGGATATATTAATGTTTGTTTTTGGGGATATATTAATGTGTGTTTTTGGGTATATATTAATGTGTGGTATTGGGGATATATTAATGTGTGTTATGTGGATATATTGGTGTGTTATATTGGGGATATGTTGGTGTGCGGTATTGGGGATATATTAATGTGTGTTATGGGGCTATATTGGTGTGTGGTATTGGGAATATATTAATGTGTGCTATTGGGAATATATATATGTGTGTTATTGGGGATATATTGATGTGTGGAATTGGGGATATATTAATGTGTGGTTTGGTGATATATTCATGTGTGGTATTGGGAATATATTGGTGTGTGTTATTGGGGATATATTGGTTTGTGGTATTGTGGATATATTAATGTGTGTTATGGGGATATATTGGTGTGTGGTATTGGGGATATATTAATGTGTGTTATGCGGATATATTGGTGTGTGGTATTGGGGATATATTAATGTGTGATATGGAGATATATTAATGTGTGGTATTGGGATTATATTAATGTGTGTTATGGGGATATATTGTTTTGTGGTATTAGCTATATAGTAATGTGTGTTATGGGAATATATTGGTGTGTGGTATTGGGGGTATATTGGTGTGCGGTATTGGGGATATATTAATGTGTGGTCTGGGGATATATTAATGCGTGGTATTGGGGATTTATTAATGTACGGTTTTGGGGATATATTGGTGTGTGGTATTGGGGATATATTAATGTATGGTATTGGTGATATATTAATGTGTGTTATGTGGATATATGAATGTGTGATATTGAGGATATATTAATGTGTGGTATGGGGATATATTGGTGTGTGATATAGGGATATATTGGTGTGTGGTATTGGGGATATATTGATGTGTGTTATGGGGATATATTGGCGTGTGGTGTTGGGGATAAATTTCTGTGTGTTTTGGGGATACATTGGTGTGTGGTATTGGGGATATACTTATGTGTGTTATGGGGCTATATTGGTGTGTGGTATTGGGGATATATTGGTGTGCGGTATTGGGGATATATTAATGTGTGTTATGGGGATATATTGTTGTGTTGTGTTGGGGATATATTAATGTGTGGTATTGGGAATATATTAATGTGTGTTATGGGAATATATTGGCGTGTGGTATTGGGGATATATTAATGTGTGTTATTTGTTATATTTTAATGTGTGGTATTGGGGATGCATGAATGTGTGTTATGGGATTATATTGGTGTTTGGTATTGGGGATAAATTGCTGTGTGATATGGGGATACATTGGTGTGTGGAATTGGGGATATTTTGTTGGGTGTTATGGGGCTATATTGGTGTGTGGTATTGCGGGTATATTGGTGTGGTATTGGGGATATATTCATGTGTGGTATTGGGGATATATTGGTGTGTGGTATGAGGATATATTAATGTGTGGTATTGGGGATATATTAATGTGTGGTATTGGGAATATATTAATGTGTGTTATGGGGATATATTGGTGTGTGGTATTGCGGGTATATTGGTGTGGTATTGGGGATATATTAATGTGTGGTATGAGGATATATTAATGTGTGTTATGGGGATATATTAATGTTTGGTATTGCGGATATATTAATGTGTGTTATGGGGATATATTGGTGTGTGGTATTGGGGATATATTAATGTGTGTTATGGGAATATATTGGTGTGCGGTATTGGGGATATATTAATGTGTGGTATGGGGATATATTAATGTGTGGTATTGGGTATTTATTAATCTGCGGTATTGGGGATATATTGGTGTGCAGTATTGGGAATATATTAATGTGTGGTATTGGGGATATATTGGTGTGTGGTATTGGGGATATATTAATGTATGGTATTGGTGATATATTAATGTGTGTTATGTGTATATATTTGTGTGTGGTATTGGGGATATATTGGTGTGTGGTATGAGGATATATTAATGTGTGGTATTGGGGATATATTAATGTGTGGTATTGGGAATATATTAATGTGTGTTATGGGGATATATTGGTGTGTGGTATTGCGGGTATTTTGGTGTGGTATTGGGGATATATTAATGTGTGGTATGAGGATATATTAATGTGTGTTATGGGGATATATTAATGTTTGGTATTGCGGATATATTAATGTGTGTTATGGGGATATATTGGTGTGTGGTATTGGGGATATATTAATGTGTGTTATGGGAATATATTGGTGTGCGGTATTGGGGATATATTAATGTGTGGTATGGGGATATATTAATGTGTGGTATTGGGTATTTATTAATCTGCGGTATTGGGGATATATTGGTGTGCAGTATTGGGAATATATTAATGTGTGGTATTGGGGATATATTGGTGTGTGGTATTGGGGATATATTAATGTATGGTATTGGTGATATATTAATGTGTGTTATGTGTATATATTTGTGTGTGGTATTGGGGATATATTAATGTGTGTTATGGGGATATATTAGTGTGTGTTATAGGGATATATTGGTGTGTAGTATTGGGGATATATTGATGTGTGTTATGGGGATATATTGGTGTGTTGTATTGGGGATATATTAATGTGCGGTATTGGGGATATATTGGTGTGTGGTATTGGGGATATATTAATGTGTGTTATGGGGATATATTGGCGTGTGGTATTGGGGATAAATTTCTGTGTGTTATGGGGATACATTGGTGTGTGGTATTGGGGATATATTTATGTGTGTTATGGGGCTATATTGGTGTGTGGTATTGGGGATATATTGGTTTGTGGTATTGTGGATATATTAATGTGTGTTATGCGGATATATTGGTGTGTGGTATTGGGGATATATTAATGTGTGGTATTGGGAATATATTAACGTGTGTTTTGGGGATATATTGGCGTATGCTTTGGGGATATATTAATGTGTGTTATTTGGGAAATATTAATGTGTGGTATTGGGGATACATGAATGTGTGTTATGGGGTTATATTGGTGTGTGGTATTGGGGATATATTGCTGTGTGATATGGGGATACATTGGTGTGTGGTATTGGGGATATATTAATGTGTGTTTTTGGGTATATATTAATGTGTGGTATTGGGGATACATGAATGTGTGTTAAGGCAATATATTGGTGTGTGGTATTGGGGATATATTGGTGTGCGGTATTGGGGATATATTAATGTGTGTTATGGGGATATATTGGAGTTTTGTATTGGGGATATATTAATGTGTGTTTTTGGGGTTGTATTAATGTGTGTTATTGGGGATGTATTGATGTGTGGTATTGGAGATATATTAATGTGTGTTTTTTGGGATATATTAATGTGTGTTATTGGGGATGTATTGATGTGTGTTATTGGGGATATATTAATGTGTGTTTTTGGGGATGTATTGGTGTGTGGTATTGGGGATATATTTATGTGTGTTATGGGGCTATGTTGGTGTGTGGTATTGGGGATATATTGGTGTGCGGTATTGGGGATATATTAATGTGTGTTATGGGGATATATTGTTGTGTTGTGTTGGGGATATATTAATGTGTGGTATTGGGAATATATTAATGTGTGTTATGGGAATATATTGGCGTGTGGTATTGGGGATATATTAATGTGTATTATTTGTTATATATTAATGTGTGGTATTGGGGATGCATGAATGTGTGTTATGGGATTATATTGGTGTTTGGTATTGATGATAAATTGCTGTGTGTTATGGGGATACATTGGTGTGTGGAATTGGGGATATTTTGTTGGGTGTTATGGGGCTATATTGGTGTGTGGTATTGGGGATATATTGGTGTGTGGTATTGGGGATATATTAATGTGTGTTATGGGGATATACTGGTGTGTGGTATTGGGGATATATTAATGTGTGGTATTGGGAATATATTAATGTGTGTTATTGGGGGTATATTGGTGTGCGGTATTGGGGATATATTAATGTGGTATGGGGATATATTAATGTTTGGTATTGGGGATATATTAATGTGTGTTATGGGGATATATTGGTGTGTGGTATTGGGGAAATATTGGTGTGTGGTATTCGGGATATCTTAATTTGTGTTATGGGAATATATTTGTGTGTGGTATTGGGGGTATATTGGTGTGCGGTATTGGGGATATATTAATGTGTGGTATGGGGATATATTAATGTGTGGTATTGGGGATATATTAATGTGCGGTATTGGGGATATATTGGTGTGTGGTATTGGGAATATATTAATGTGTGGTATTGGGGATATATTGGTGTGTGGTATTGGGGATATATTAATGTATGGTATTGGTGATATATTAATGTGTGTTATGTGGATATATTTGTGTGTGGTATTGGGGATATATTAATGTGAGGTATGGGGATATATTAGTGTGTGTTATAGGGATATATTGGTGTGTGGTATTGGGGATATATTAATGTGTGGTATTGGGGATATATTAATGTGTGGTATTGGGAATATATTAATGTGTGGTATTGGGGATATATTAATGTGTGGTATGGGGATATATTAATGTGTGGTATGAGGATATATTAATGTGTGTTATTGGGGATATATTAATGTGTGGTATTGGGGATATATTAATGTGTGTTCTGGGGATATATTGGTGTGTGGTATGAGGATATATTAATGTGTGGTATTGGGGATATATTAATGTGTGGTATTGGGGATATATTGGTGTGTGGTATGAGGATATATTAATGTGTGGTAGTGGGGATATATTGGTGAGCAGTATTGGTGATATATTAATGTGTGTTATGGGGATATATTGGTGTGTGGTATGAGGATATATTAATGTGTGGTATTGGGGATATATTAATGTGTGGTATTGGGAATATATTGGTGTGTGGTATTGCGGGTATATTGGTGTGGTATTGGGGATATATTAATGTGTGGTATTGGGGATATATTGGTGTGTGGTATGAGGATATATTAATGTGTGGTATTGGGGATATATTAATGTGTGGTATTGGGAATATATTAATGTGTCTTATGGGGATATATTGGTGAGTGGTATTGCGGGTATACTGGTGTGGTATTGGGGATATATTAATGTGTGGTATGAGGATATATTAATTTCAGGTATTGGGGATATATTAATGTGCGGTATTGGGGATATATTAATGTGTGGTATTGGGGATATATTAATGTGTGTTATGGGGATATAATGGTGTGTGGTATTGGGAATATATTAATGTGTGGTATTGGGGATATATTAATGTGCGGTATTGGGGATATATTAATGTGTGGTATTGGGGATATATTAATGTGTGTTATGGGGATATATTGGTGTGTGGTATTGCGGGTATATTGGTGTGGTATTGGGGATATATTAATGTGTGGTATGAGGATATATTAATGTGTGGTATTGGTGATATATTAATGTGTGGTATTGGGAATATATTAATGTGTGTTATGGGGATATATTGGTGTGTGGTATTGCGGGTATATTGGTGTGGTATTGGGGATATATTAATGTGTGGTATGAGGATATATTAATGTGTGGTATTGGGGATATATTAATGTGTGGTATTGGGGATATATTGGTGTGTGGTATTGGGGATATATTAATGTGTGGTATTGGGGATATATTAATGTGTGGTATTGGGGATATATTGGTGTGTGGTATGGGGATATATTAATGTGTGGTATTGGGGATATATTAATGTGCGGTATTGGGGATATATTGATGTGTGGTATTGGGGATATATTAATGTGTGGTATTGGGGATATATTAATGTGTGTGATGGGGAAATATTGGTGTGAGGTATTGGGAAAATATTGGTGTGTGTGGTATTGGGGATATATTAATGTGTGTTATTGGGGATGTATTGGTGTGTGGTATTGGAGGTATATTAATGTGTGTTTTTTGGGATATATTAATGTGTGTTATTGGGGATATATTAATGTGTGTTTTGGGGGATATATTGGTGTGTTGTATAGGATATATTAATGTTTGTTTTTGGGGATAAATTAATGTGTGGTATTGGGGATATATTATTGTGAGTTTTTGGGTATATATTAATGTGTGGTATTGGGGATATATTAATGTGTATTATGTGGATATATTGGCATGTGGTATTGATGTGTGTTATGGGGATATATTGGTGTGTGGTATTGGGGACATGTTGGTGTGCGGTATTGGGGATATATTAATGTGTGTAATGGGGATATATTGGTGTGTGGTATTGGGAATATATTAATGTGTGGTATTGGGAATATATATATGTGTGTTATGGGGAAATATTGGTGTGTGGTATTGCGGATATATTAATGTGCGGTATTGGGGATATATTGGTGTGTGGTATTGGGGATATATTAATGTGTGGTATTGGGGATATATTAACGTGTGTTATGGGGATATATTGGTGTGTGGTATTCGGGATATATTAATGTGTGTTTTGGGGATATATTGGTGTGTGGTTTTGGGGAAATATTGGTGTGTGGTATTGGGGATATATTAATGTGTGTTTTGGGGGATATATTAATGTATGTTATGGGGATACATTGGTGTGTGGTATTGGGGATATATTAATGTGTGTTATGGGGAGATATTGGTATGTGTTCTCGGGATATATTGATGTGCGGTATTGGGGATATATTAATGTGTGTTATGGGGATATATTAATGTGTGGTTTTGGGGACATATTAATGTGTGTTATGGGGAAATATTGGTGTGTGGTATTGGGGATATATTAATGTGTGTTATTGGGCATATATTAATGTGTGTTTTTGGGGATATATTGGCGTGTGGTATTGGGGATATATTAATGTGTTGAAACTTTATTGCTGGAACAGCACAGCAGGTCAGGCAGCATCCAGGGAACAGGAGATTCGACGTTTCGGGCACAGGCCCTTCTTCCTGAAGAAGGGCCTGTGCCCGAAACGTCGAATCTCCTGTTCCCTGGATGCTGCCTGACCTGCTGTGCTGTTCCAGCAATAAAGTTTCAACTTTGATCTCCAGCATCTGCAGACCTTACTTTCTCCTCATATATTAATGTGTGTTATGGGGACATATTGGTGTGTGGAATTGGGGATATATTAACGTGTGGTACATGGAATATATTAATGTGTGTTATGGGGATATATTGGTGTGTGGTATTGGGGATATATTGATGGGTGTTATGGGGCTATTTTGGTGTGCGGTATTGGGGATATATTGGTGTGCGGTATTGGGGATGTATTAATGTGTGTTATGGGGACATATTGGTGTGTGGAATTGGGGATATATTAATGTGTTGTACCTGGAATATATTAATGTGTGTTATGGGGATATATTGGTGTGTGGTATTGGGGATATATTAATGTGTGTTATTGGGGATATATTAATGTGTGGTATTGGGGATATATTAATGTGTGTTATGGGGATATATTGGTGTGTGGTATTGGGGATATATTAATGTGTGTTATTGGGGTTATATTGGTGTGTGGTTTTGGGGATATATTAATGTGTGTTTTTGGGGATATATTAATGTGTGTTATGGGGATATATTGGTGTGTGATGTTGGGGATATATTAAAGTGTGTTATTGCGGATATATTGGTGTGTGTTATGGGAATTTATTAATGAGTGGTATTGGGGATACATTGGTGTTTGGTATTGTGGATATATTAATGTATGGTATTGGGGTTATATTAATGTGTGTTTTGGGGATATATTAATGTGTATTATGTGGATATTTTGGCATGTGGTATTGATGTGTGTTATGGGGATATATTGGTGTGCGGTATTGGGGATATATTGGTGTGCGGTATTGGGGATATATTAATGTGTGTTATGGGGATGTATTGTTGTGTTGTATTGGGGATATATTAATGTGTGTTATGGGGATATATTGGCGTGTGGTATTGGGGATATATTGCTGTCTGTTATGGGGATACATTGGTGTGTGGTATTGGGGATATTTTGATGGGTGTTATGGGGCTACATTGGTGTGTGGTATTGGGGATATATTGGTGTGTGGTATTGGGGATATATTAATGTGTGTTTTTGGGTATATATTAATGTGTGGTATTGGGGATACATGAACGTGTGTTAAGGGAATATATTGGTGTGTGGTATTGGGGATATATTGGTGTGCGGTATTGGGGATATATTAATGTGTGTTATGGGGATATATTGGAGTTTTGTATTGGGGATATATTAATGTGTGTTTTTGGGGATGTATTAATGTGTGTTATTGGGGATATATTAATGGTTGCTATTGGGGATATATTAATGTGTGTTTTTGGGGATATATTAATGTGTGGTATTGGGGATATATTAATGTGTGGTATTGTGGATATATTAATGTGTGTTATTGGGGATATATTGGTGTGAGTTATTGGGGATACATTGGTGTGTTATGGGGATATATTAATGTATGTTTTTGGGGATGCATTAATGTGTGGTATGGGGATATATTAATGTGTGTATTGGAGATATATTTGTGTGTGGTATTGTGGATATATTAATGTGTGTTATGGGGATATATTGGTGTGTGGTATTGGGGATATATTGATGTGTGGTATTGGGGATATATTAATGTGTGTTTTTGGTGATATATTAATGTGTGGTATTGGGGATACATGAATGTGTGATATTGGCGATATATTAATGTGTGGCATTGGCGATACATGAATGTGTGTTATGGGGATATATTGGTGTGTGGTATTGGGGATATATTAACGTGTGGTATTTGGGATATATTAATGTGTGGTATTGGGGATACATGAATGTATGTTATGGGGTTATATTGGTGTGTGGTATTGGGGATATATTGCTGTCTGTTATGGGAATACATTGGTGTGTGGTATTGGGGATATTTTGATGGGTGTTATGGGGCTATATTGGTGTGTGGTATTGCGGGTATATTGGTGTGGTATTGGGGATATATTAATGTGTGGTATGAGGATATATTAATGTGTGGTATTGGGGATATATTAATGTGTGGTATTGGGGATATATTGGTGTGTGGTATTGGGGATATATTAATGTGTGGTATTGGGGATATATTAATGTGTGGTATTGGGGATATATTGGTGTGTGGTATGGGGATATATTAATGTGTGGTATTGGGGATATATTAATGTGTGTGATGGGGAAATATTGGTGTGAGGTATTGGGGAAATATTGGTGTGTGTGGTATTGGGGATATATTAATGTGTGTTATTGGGGATGTATTGGTGTGTGGTATTGGAGATATATTAATGTGTGTTTTTTGGGATATATTAATGTGTGTTATTGGGGATATATTAATGTGTGTTTTGGGGGATATATTGGTGTGTTGTATGGGATATATTAATGTTTGTTTTTGGGAATAAATTAATGTGTGGTATTGGGGATATATTATTGTGAGTTTTTGGGTATATATTAATGTGTGGTATTGGGGATATATTAATGTGTATTATGTGGATATATTGGCATGTGGTATTGATGTGTGTTATGGGGATATATTGCTGTGTGGTATTGGGGACATGTTGGTGTGCGGTATTGGGGATATATTAATGTTTGTAATGGGGAAATATTGGTGTGTGGTATTGGGGATATATTAATGTGCGGTATTGGGGATATATTGGTGTGTGGTATTGGGGATATATTAATGTGTGGTATTGGGGATATATTAACGTGTGTTATGGGGATATATTGGTGTGTGGTATTCGGGATATATTAATGTGTGTTTTTGGGGATGTATTAATGCGTGGTATTGGGGATATATTAATGTGTGTTTTTGGGGATGTATTAATGCGTGGTATTGGGGATATATTAATGTGTGTTATGGGGATGTATTGGTGTGTGGTATTGGGGAAATATTGGTGTGTGGTATTGGGGATATATTAATGTGTGTTTTGGGGGATATATTAATGTATGTTATGGGGATACATTGGTGTGTGGTATTGGGGATATATTAATGTGAGGTATTGGGGATACATGAATGTGTGTTAAAGGAATATATTGGTGTGTGGTATTGGGGATATATTGGTGTGCGGTATTGGGGATATATTAATGTGTGTTATGGGGATATATTAATGTGTGGTTTTGGGGACATATTAATCTGTGTTATGGGGAAATATTGGTGTGTGGTTTTGGGGATATATTAATGTGTGTTATTGGGCATATATTAATGTGTGGTATTGTGGATATATTAATGTGTGGTATTGTGGATATATTAATGTCGTATTATGGGGATATATTGGTGTGTGGTATTGGGGAAATATTGGTGTGTGGTATTGGGGATATATTCATGTGTGTTTTTGAGGATATATTAATTTGTGTTATTGGGGATATATTAATGTGTGTTTTTGGGGATATATTGGTGTGTGGTATTGGGGATAAATTAATGTGTGTTTTGGGGGATATATTAATTTGTGGTATTGGGGATATATTAATGTGTGGTTTTGGGGATATATTAATGTGTGGTATTGGGGATATATTAATGTGTGTTATGGGGATATATTGGTGTGTGGTATTGGGGATATATTAATGTGTGTTTTTGGGGATATATTAATGTGTGGTATTGGGGATATATTAATGTGTGTTATGGGGATATATTGGTGTGTGGTATTGGGGATATATTAATGTGTGTTATTGGGGTTATATTGGTGTGTGGTTTTGGGGATATATTAATGTGTGTTTTTGGGGATATATTAATGTGTGTTATGGGGATATATTGGTGTGTGATATTGGGGATATATTAAAGTGTGTTATTGCGGATATATTGGTGTGTGTTATGGGAATTTATTAATGAGTGGTATTGGGGATACATTGGTGTTTGGTATTGTGGATATATTAATGTATGGTATTGGGGTTATATTAATGTGTGTTTTGGGGATATACTAGTGTGTCGTATTGGGCATATATTAATGTGTGGTATTGGGGAGATATTAATGTGTGTTTTTGGGGATATATTAAAGTGTGGCATTGGGGAAATATTAATGTGTGTTATGGGGATATATTGGTGTGTGGTATTGGGGATATATTAATGTGTGGTATTGGGAAGATATTAATGTGTGTTATTGGGGGTATATTGGTGTGCGGTATTGGGGATATATTAATGTGGTATGGGGATATATTAATGTGTGTTATGGGGCTATATTAGTGTGTGATATTGGGGATATATTGGTGTGCGGTATTGGGGATATATTAATGTGTGTTATGGGGATATATTGTTGTGTTGTGTTGGGGATATATTAATGTGTGGTATTGGGAATATGTTAATGTGTGTTATGGGAATATATTGGCGTGTGGTTTTGGGGATATATTAATGTGTGTTATTTGTTATATATTAATGTGTGGTATTGTGGATATATTAATGTGTGGTATTGTGGATATATTAATGTCGTATTATGGGGATATATTGGTGTGTGGTATTGGGGAAATATTGGTGTGTGGTATTGGGGATATATTCATGTGTGTTTTTGAGGATATATTAATTTGTGTTATTGGGGATATATTAATGTGTGTTTTTGGGGATATATTGGTGTGTGGTATTGGGGATAAATTAATGTGTGTTTTTGGGGATATATTAATGTGTGGTATTGGGGATATATTAATGTGTGTTATGGGGATATATTGGTGTGTGGTATTGGGGATATATTGATGTGTGGTATTGGGGATATATTAATGTGTGTTTTTGGTGATATATTAATGTGTGGTATTGGGGATACATGAATGTGTGATATTGGCGATATATTAATGTGTGGCATTGGCGATACATGAATGTGTGTTATGGGGATATATTGGTGTGTGGTATTGGGGATATATTAACGTGTGGTATTTGGGATATATTAATGTGTGGTATTGGGGATACATGAATGTATGTTATGGGGTTATATTGGTGTGTGGTATTGGGGATATATTGCTGTCTGTTATGGGAATACATTGGTGTGTGGTATTGGGGATATTTTGATGGGTGTTATGGGGCTATATTGGTGTGTGGTATTGCGGGTATATTGGTGTGGTATTGGGGATATATTAATGTGTGGTATGAGGATATATTAATGTGTGGTATTGGGGATATATTAATGTGTGGTATTGGGGATATATTGGTGTGTGGTATTGGGGATATATTAATGTGTGGTATTGGGGATATATTAATGTGTGGTATTGGGGATATATTGGTGTGTGGTATGGGGATATATTAATGTGTGGTATTGGGGATATATTAATGTGTGTGATGGGGAAATATTGGTGTGAGGTATTGGGGAAATATTGGTGTGTGTGGTATTGGGGATATATTAATGTGTGTTATTGGGGATGTATTGGTGTGTGGTATTGGAGATATATTAATGTGTGTTTTTTGGGATATATTAATGTGTGTTATTGGGGATATATTAATGTGTGTTTTGGGGGATATATTGGTGTGTTGTATGGGATATATTAATGTTTGTTTTTGGGAATAAATTAATGTGTGGTATTGGGGATATATTATTGTGAGTTTTTGGGTATATATTAATGTGTGGTATTGGGGATATATTAATGTGTATTATGTGGATATATTGGCATGTGGTATTGATGTGTGTTATGGGGATATATTGCTGTGTGGTATTGGGGACATGTTGGTGTGCGGTATTGGGGATATATTAATGTTTGTAATGGGGAAATATTGGTGTGTGGTATTGGGGATATATTAATGTGCGGTATTGGGGATATATTGGTGTGTGGTATTGGGGATATATTAATGTGTGGTATTGGGGATATATTAACGTGTGTTATGGGGATATATTGGTGTGTGGTATTCGGGATATATTAATGTGTGTTTTTGGGGATGTATTAATGCGTGGTATTGGGGATATATTAATGTGTGTTTTTGGGGATGTATTAATGCGTGGTATTGGGGATATATTAATGTGTGTTATGGGGATGTATTGGTGTGTGGTATTGGGGAAATATTGGTGTGTGGTATTGGGGATATATTAATGTGTGTTTTGGGGGATATATTAATGTATGTTATGGGGATACATTGGTGTGTGGTATTGGGGATATATTAATGTGAGGTATTGGGGATACATGAATGTGTGTTAAAGGAATATATTGGTGTGTGGTATTGGGGATATATTGGTGTGCGGTATTGGGGATATATTAATGTGTGTTATGGGGATATATTAATGTGTGGTTTTGGGGACATATTAATCTGTGTTATGGGGAAATATTGGTGTGTGGTTTTGGGGATATATTAATGTGTGTTATTGGGCATATATTAATGTGTGGTATTGTGGATATATTAATGTGTGGTATTGTGGATATATTAATGTCGTATTATGGGGATATATTGGTGTGTGGTATTGGGGAAATATTGGTGTGTGGTATTGGGGATATATTCATGTGTGTTTTTGAGGATATATTAATTTGTGTTATTGGGGATATATTAATGTGTGTTTTTGGGGATATATTGGTGTGTGGTATTGGGGATAAATTAATGTGTGTTTTGGGGGATATATTAATTTGTGGTATTGGGGATATATTAATGTGTGGTTTTGGGGATATATTAATGTGTGGTATTGGGGATATATTAATGTGTGTTATGGGGATATATTGGTGTGTGGTATTGGGGATATATTAATGTGTGTTTTTGGGGATATATTAATGTGTGGTATTGGGGATATATTAATGTGTGTTATGGGGATATATTGGTGTGTGGTATTGGGGATATATTAATGTGTGTTATTGGGGTTATATTGGTGTGTGGTTTTGGGGATATATTAATGTGTGTTTTTGGGGATATATTAATGTGTGTTATGGGGATATATTGGTGTGTGATATTGGGGATATATTAAAGTGTGTTATTGCGGATATATTGGTGTGTGTTATGGGAATTTATTAATGAGTGGTATTGGGGATACATTGGTGTTTGGTATTGTGGATATATTAATGTATGGTATTGGGGTTATATTAATGTGTGTTTTGGGGATATACTAGTGTGTCGTATTGGGCATATATTAATGTGTGGTATTGGGGAGATATTAATGTGTGTTTTTGGGGATATATTAAAGTGTGGCATTGGGGAAATATTAATGTGTGTTATGGGGATATATTGGTGTGTGGTATTGGGGATATATTAATGTGTGGTATTGGGAAGATATTAATGTGTGTTATTGGGGGTATATTGGTGTGCGGTATTGGGGATATATTAATGTGGTATGGGGATATATTAATGTGTGTTATGGGGCTATATTAGTGTGTGATATTGGGGATATATTGGTGTGCGGTATTGGGGATATATTAATGTGTGTTATGGGGATATATTGTTGTGTTGTGTTGGGGATATATTAATGTGTGGTATTGGGAATATGTTAATGTGTGTTATGGGAATATATTGGCGTGTGGTTTTGGGGATATATTAATGTGTGTTATTTGTTATATATTAATGTGTGGTATTGTGGATATATTAATGTGTGGTATTGTGGATATATTAATGTCGTATTATGGGGATATATTGGTGTGTGGTATTGGGGAAATATTGGTGTGTGGTATTGGGGATATATTCATGTGTGTTTTTGAGGATATATTAATTTGTGTTATTGGGGATATATTAATGTGTGTTTTTGGGGATATATTGGTGTGTGGTATTGGGGATAAATTAATGTGTGTTTTTGGGGATATATTAATGTGTGGTATTGGGGATATATTAATGTGTGTTATGGGGATATATTGGTGTGTGGTATTGGGGATATATTAATGTGTGTTATTGGGGTTATATTGGTGTGTGGTTTTGGGGATATATTTATGTGTGTTTTTGGGGATATATTAATGTGTGTTATGGGGATATATTGGTGTGTGATATTGGGGATATATTGGTGTGTTGTATGGGATATATTAATGTTTGTTTTTGGGGATAAATTAATGTGTGGTATTGGGGATATATTATTGTGAGTTTTTGGGTATATATTAATGTGTGGTATTGGGGATATATTAATGTGTATTATGTGGATATATTGGCATGTGGTATTGATGTGTGTTATGGGGATATATTGCTGTGTGGTATTGGGGACATGTTGGTGTGCGGTATTGGGGATATATTAATGTTTGTAATGGGGAAATATTGGTGTGTGGTATTGGGGATATATTAATGTGCGGTATTGGGGATATATTGGTGTGTGGTATTGGGGATATATTAATGTGTGGTATTGGGGATATATTAACGTGTGTTATGGGGATATATTGGTGTGTGGTATTCGGGATATATTAATGTGTGTTTTTGGGGATGTATTAATGCGTGGTATTGGGGATATATTAATGTGTGTTATGGGGATGTATTGGTGTGTGGTATTGGGGAAATATTGGTGTGTGGTATTGGGGATATATTAATGTGTGTTTTGGGGGATATATTAATGTATGTTATGGGGATACATTGGTGTGTGGTATTGGGGATATATTAATGTGAGGTATTGGGGAGATATTGGTGTGTGTTCTCGGGATATATTGATGTGCAGTATTGGGGATATATTAATGTGTGTTATGGGGATATATTAATGTGTGGTTTTGGGGACATATTAATCTGTGTTATGGGGAAATATTGGTGTGTGGTTTTGGGGATATATTAATGTGTGTTATTGGGCATATATTAATGTGTGGTATTGTGGATATATTAATGTGTGGTATTGTGGATATATTAATGTCGTATTATGGGGATATATTGGTGTGTGGTATTGGGGAAATATTGGTGTGTGGTATTGGGGATATATTCATGTGTGTTTTTGAGGATATATTAATTTGTGTTATTGGGGATATATTAATGTGTGTTTTTGGGGATATATTGGTGTGTGGTATTGGGGATAAATTAATGTGTGTTTTGGGGGATATATTAATTTGTGGTATTGGGGATATATTAATGTGTGGTTTTGGGGATATATTAATGTGTGGTATTGGGGATATATTAATGTGTGTTATGGGGATATATTGGTGTGTGGTATTGGGGATATATTAATGTGTGTTTTTGGGGATATATTAATGTGTGGTATTGGGGATATATTAATGTGTGTTATGGGGATATATTGGTGTGTGGTATTGGGGATATATTAATGTGTGTTATTGGGGTTATATTGGTGTGTGGTTTTGGGGATATATTAATGTGTGTTTTTGGGGATATATTAATGTGTGTTATGGGGATATATTGGTGTGTGATATTGGGGATATATTAAAGTGTGTTATTGCGGATATATTGGTGTGTGTTATGGGAATTTATTAATGAGTGGTATTGGGGATACATTGGTGTTTGGTATTGTGGATATATTAATGTATGGTATTGGGGTTATATTAATGTGTGTTTTGGGGATATACTAGTGTGTCGTATTGGGCATATATTAATGTGTGGTATTGGGGAGATATTAATGTGTGTTTTTGGGGATATATTAAAGTGTGGCATTGGGGAAATATTAATGTGTGTTATGGGGATATATTGGTGTGTGGTATTGGGGATATATTAATGTGTGGTATTGGGAATATATTAATGTGTGTTATTGGGGGTATATTGGTGTGCGGTATTGGGGATATATTAATGTGGTATGGGGATATATTAATGTGTGTTATGGGGCTATATTAGTGTGTTATATTGGGGATATATTGGTGTGCTGTATTGGGGATATATTAATGTGTGTTATGGGGATATATTGTTGTGTTGTGTTGGGGATATATTAATGTGTGGTATTGGGAATATGTTAATGTGTGTTATGGGAATATATTGGCGTGTGGTTTTGGGGATATATTAATGTGTGTTATTTGTTATATATTAATGTGTGGTATTGTGGATATATTAATGTGCGGTATTGGGGATATATTAATGTGTGGTATTGGGGATATATTAATTTGTGTTATGGGGATATATTGGTGTGTGGTATTGCGGGTATATTGGTGTGGTATTGGGGATATATTAATGTGTGGTATGAGGATATATTAATGTGTGGTATTGGTGATATATTAATGTGTGGTATTGGGAATATATTAATGTGTGTTATGGGGATATATTGGTGTGTGGTATTGCGGGTATATTGGTGTGGTATTGGGGATATATTAATGTGTGGTATGAGGATATATTAATGTGTGGTATTGGGGATATATTCATGTGTGGTATTGGGGATATATTGGTGTGTGGTATTGGGGATATATTAATGTGTGGTATTGTGGATATATTAATGTGTGGTATTGGGGATATATTGGTGTGTGGTATGGGGATATATTAATGTGTGGTATTGGGGATATATTAATGTGCGGTATTGGGGATATATTGATGTGTGGTATTGGGGATATATTAATGTGTGGTATTGGGGATATATTAATGTGTGTGATGGGGAAATATTGGTGTGAGGTATTGGGAAAATATTGGTGTGTGTGGTATTGGGGATATATTAATGTGTGTTATTGGGGATGTATTGGTGTGTGGTATTGGAGGTATATTAATGTGTGTTTTTTGGGATATATTAATGTGTGTTATTGGGGATATATTAATGTGTGTTTTGGGGGATATATTGGTGTGTTGTATAGGATATATTAATGTTTGTTTTTGGGGATAAATTAATGTGTGGTATTGGGGATATATTATTGTGAGTTTTTGGGTATATATTAATGTGTGGTATTGGGGATATATTAATGTGTATTATGTGGATATATTGGCATGTGGTATTGATGTGTGTTATGGGGATATATTGGTGTGTGGTATTGGGGACATGTTGGTGTGCGGTATTGGGGATATATTAATGTGTGTAATGGGGATATATTGGTGTGTGGTATTGGGAATATATTAATGTGTGGTATTGGGAATATATATATGTGTGTTATGGGGAAATATTGGTGTGTGGTATTGCGGATATATTAATGTGCGGTATTGGGGATATATTGGTGTGTGGTATTGGGGATATATTAATGTGTGGTATTGGGGATATATTAACGTGTGTTATGGGGATATATTGGTGTGTGGTATTCGGGATATATTAATGTGTGTTTTGGGGATATATTGGTGTGTGGTTTTGGGGAAATATTGGTGTGTGGTATTGGGGATATATTAATGTGTGTTTTGGGGGATATATTAATGTATGTTATGGGGATACATTGGTGTGTGGTATTGGGGATATATTAATGTGTGTTATGGGGAGATATTGGTATGTGTTCTCGGGATATATTGATGTGCGGTATTGGGGATATATTAATGTGTGTTATGGGGATATATTAATGTGTGGTTTTGGGGACATATTAATGTGTGTTATGGGGAAATATTGGTGTGTGGTATTGGGGATATATTAATGTGTGTTATTGGGCATATATTAATGTGTGTTTTTGGGGATATATTGGCGTGTGGTATTGGGGATATATTAATGTGTTGAAACTTTATTGCTGGAACAGCACAGCAGGTCAGGCAGCATCCAGGGAACAGGAGATTCGACGTTTCGGGCACAGGCCCTTCTTCCTGAAGAAGGGCCTGTGCCCGAAACGTCGAATCTCCTGTTCCCTGGATGCTGCCTGACCTGCTGTGCTGTTCCAGCAATAAAGTTTCAACTTTGATCTCCAGCATCTGCAGACCTTACTTTCTCCTCATATATTAATGTGTGTTATGGGGACATATTGGTGTGTGGAATTGGGGATATATTAACGTGTGGTACATGGAATATATTAATGTGTGTTATGGGGATATATTGGTGTGTGGTATTGGGGATATATTGATGGGTGTTATGGGGCTATTTTGGTGTGCGGTATTGGGGATATATTGGTGTGCGGTATTGGGGATGTATTAATGTGTGTTATGGGGACATATTGGTGTGTGGAATTGGGGATATATTAATGTGTTGTACCTGGAATATATTAATGTGTGTTATGGGGATATATTGGTGTGTGGTATTGGGGATATATTAATGTGTGTTATTGGGGGTATATTGGTGTGCGGTATTGGGGATATATTGGTGTGCGGTATTGGGGATATATTAATGTGTGTTATGGGGATGTATTGTTGTGTTGTATTGGGGATATATTAATGTGTGTTATGGGGATATATTGGCGTGTGGTATTGGGGATATATTGCTGTCTGTTATGGGGATACATTGGTGTGTGGTATTGGGGATATTTTGATGGGTGTTATGGGGCTACATTGGTGTGTGGTATTGGGGATATATTGGTGTGTGGTATTGGGGATATATTAATGTGTGTTTTTGGGTATATATTAATGTGTGGTATTGGGGATACATGAACGTGTGTTAAGGGAATATATTGGTGTGTGGTATTGGGGATATATTGGTGTGCGGTATTGGGGATATATTAATGTGTGTTATGGGGATATATTGGAGTTTTGTATTGGGGATATATTAATGTGTGTTTTTGGGGATGTATTAATGTGTGTTATTGGGGATATATTAATGGTTGCTATTGGGGATATATTAATGTGTGTTTTTGGGGATATATTAATGTGTGGTATTGGGGATATATTAATGTGTGGTATTGTGGATATATTAATGTGTGTTATTGGGGATATATTGGTGTGAGTTATTGGGGATACATTGGTGTGTTATGGGGATATATTAATGTATGTTTTTGGGGATGCATTAATGTGTGGTATGGGGATATATTAATGTGTGTATTGGAGATATATTTGTGTGTGGTATTGTGGATATATTAATGTGTGTTATGGGGATATATTGGTGTGTGGTATTGGGGATATATTGATGTGTGGTATTGGGGATATATTAATGTGTGTTTTTGGTGATATATTAATGTGTGGTATTGGGGATACATGAATGTGTGATATTGGCGATATATTAATGTGTGGCATTGGCGATACATGAATGTGTGTTATGGGGATATATTGGTGTGTGGTATTGGGGATATATTAACGTGTGGTATTTGGGATATATTAATGTGTGGTATTGGGGATACATGAATGTATGTTATGGGGTTATATTGGTGTGTGGTATTGGGGATATATTGCTGTCTGTTATGGGAATACATTGGTGTGTGGTATTGGGGATATTTTGATGGGTGTTATGGGGCTATATTGGTGTGTGGTATTGCGGGTATATTGGTGTGGTATTGGGGATATATTAATGTGTGGTATGAGGATATATTAATGTGTGGTATTGGGGATATATTAATGTGTGGTATTGGGGATATATTGGTGTGTGGTATTGGGGATATATTAATGTGTGGTATTGGGGATATATTAATGTGTGGTATTGGGGATATATTGGTGTGTGGTATGGGGATATATTAATGTGTGGTATTGGGGATATATTAATGTGTGTGATGGGGAAATATTGGTGTGAGGTATTGGGGAAATATTGGTGTGTGTGGTATTGGGGATATATTAATGTGTGTTATTGGGGATGTATTGGTGTGTGGTATTGGAGATATATTAATGTGTGTTTTTTGGGATATATTAATGTGTGTTATTGGGGATATATTAATGTGTGTTTTGGGGGATATATTGGTGTGTTGTATGGGATATATTAATGTTTGTTTTTGGGAATAAATTAATGTGTGGTATTGGGGATATATTATTGTGAGTTTTTGGGTATATATTAATGTGTGGTATTGGGGATATATTAATGTGTATTATGTGGATATATTGGCATGTGGTATTGATGTGTGTTATGGGGATATATTGCTGTGTGGTATTGGGGACATGTTGGTGTGCGGTATTGGGGATATATTAATGTTTGTAATGGGGAAATATTGGTGTGTGGTATTGGGGATATATTAATGTGCGGTATTGGGGATATATTGGTGTGTGGTATTGGGGATATATTAATGTGTGGTATTGGGGATATATTAACGTGTGTTATGGGGATATATTGGTGTGTGGTATTCGGGATATATTAATGTGTGTTTTTGGGGATGTATTAATGCGTGGTATTGGGGATATATTAATGTGTGTTATGGGGATGTATTGGTGTGTGGTATTGGGGAAATATTGGTGTGTGGTATTGGGGATATATTAATGTGTGTTTTGGGGGATATATTAATGTATGTTATGGGGATACATTGGTGTGTGGTATTGGGGATATATTAATGTGAGGTATTGGGGAGATATTGGTGTGTGTTCTCGGGATATATTGATGTGCAGTATTGGGGATATATTAATGTGTGTTATGGGGATATATTAATGTGTGGTTTTGGGGACATATTAATCTGTGTTATGGGGAAATATTGGTGTGTGGTTTTGGGGATATATTAATGTGTGTTATTGGGCATATATTAATGTGTGGTATTGTGGATATATTAATGTGTGGTATTGTGGATATATTAATGTCGTATTATGGGGATATATTGGTGTGTGGTATTGGGGAAATATTGGTGTGTGGTATTGGGGATATATTCATGTGTGTTTTTGAGGATATATTAATTTGTGTTATTGGGGATATATTAATGTGTGTTTTTGGGGATATATTGGTGTGTGGTATTGGGGATAAATTAATGTGTGTTTTGGGGGATATATTAATTTGTGGTATTGGGGATATATTAATGTGTGGTTTTGGGGATATATTAATGTGTGGTATTGGGGATATATTAATGTGTGTTATGGGGATATATTGGTGTGTGGTATTGGGGAAATATTGGTGTGTGTTTTTGGGGATATATTAATGTGTGGTATTGGGGATATATTAATGTGTGGTATTGGGGATATATTAATGTGTGTGATGGGGAAATATTGGTGTGAGGTATTGGGAAAATATTGGTGTGTGTGGTATTGGGGATATATTAATGTGTGTTATTGGGGATGTATTGGTGTGTGGTATTGGAGGTATATTAATGTGTGTTTTTTGGGATATATTAATGTGTGTTATTGGGGATATATTAATGTGTGTTTTGGGGGATATATTGGTGTGTTGTATAGGATATATTAATGTTTGTTTTTGGGGATAAATTAATGTGTGGTATTGGGGATATATTATTGTGAGTTTTTGGGTATATATTAATGTGTGGTATTGGGGATATATTAATGTGTATTATGTGGATATATTGGCATGTGGTATTGATGTGTGTTATGGGGATATATTGGTGTGTGGTATTGGGGACATGTTGGTGTGCGGTATTGGGGATATATTAATGTGTGTAATGGGGATATATTGGTGTGTGGTATTGGGAATATATTAATGTGTGGTATTGGGAATATATATATGTGTGTTATGGGGAAATATTGGTGTGTGGTATTGCGGATATATTAATGTGCGGTATTGGGGATATATTGGTGTGTGGTATTGGGGATATATTAATGTGTGGTATTGGGGATATATTAACGTGTGTTATGGGGATATATTGGTGTGTGGTATTCGGGATATATTAATGTGTGTTTTGGGGATATATTGGTGTGTGGTTTTGGGGAAATATTGGTGTGTGGTATTGGGGATATATTAATGTGTGTTTTGGGGGATATATTAATGTATGTTATGGGGATACATTGGTGTGTGGTATTGGGGATATATTAATGTGTGTTATGGGGAGATATTGGTATGTGTTCTCGGGATATATTGATGTGCGGTATTGGGGATATATTAATGTGTGTTATGGGGATATATTAATGTGTGGTTTTGGGGACATATTAATGTGTGTTATGGGGAAATATTGGTGTGTGGTATTGGGGATATATTAATGTGTGTTATTGGGCATATATTAATGTGTGTTTTTGGGGATATATTGGCGTGTGGTATTGGGGATATATTAATGTGTTGAAACTTTATTGCTGGAACAGCACAGCAGGTCAGGCAGCATCCAGGGAACAGGAGATTCGACGTTTCGGGCACAGGCCCTTCTTCCTGAAGAAGGGCCTGTGCCCGAAACGTCGAATCTCCTGTTCCCTGGATGCTGCCTGACCTGCTGTGCTGTTCCAGCAATAAAGTTTCAACTTTGATCTCCAGCATCTGCAGACCTTACTTTCTCCTCATATATTAATGTGTGTTATGGGGACATATTGGTGTGTGGAATTGGGGATATATTAACGTGTGGTACATGGAATATATTAATGTGTGTTATGGGGATATATTGGTGTGTGGTATTGGGGATATATTGATGGGTGTTATGGGGCTATTTTGGTGTGCGGTATTGGGGATATATTGGTGTGCGGTATTGGGGATGTATTAATGTGTGTTATGGGGACATATTGGTGTGTGGAATTGGGGATATATTAATGTGTTGTACCTGGAATATATTAATGTGTGTTATGGGGATATATTGGTGTGTGGTATTGGGGATATATTAATGTGTGTTATTGGGGGTATATTGGTGTGCGGTATTGGGGATATATTGGTGTGCGGTATTGGGGATATATTAATGTGTGTTATGGGGATGTATTGTTGTGTTGTATTGGGGATATATTAATGTGTGTTATGGGGATATATTGGCGTGTGGTATTGGGGATATATTGCTGTCTGTTATGGGGATACATTGGTGTGTGGTATTGGGGATATTTTGATGGGTGTTATGGGGCTACATTGGTGTGTGGTATTGGGGATATATTGGTGTGTGGTATTGGGGATATATTAATGTGTGTTTTTGGGTATATATTAATGTGTGGTATTGGGGATACATGAACGTGTGTTAAGGGAATATATTGGTGTGTGGTATTGGGGATATATTGGTGTGCGGTATTGGGGATATATTAATGTGTGTTATGGGGATATATTGGAGTTTTGTATTGGGGATATATTAATGTGTGTTTTTGGGGATGTATTAATGTGTGTTATTGGGGATATATTAATGGTTGCTATTGGGGATATATTAATGTGTGTTTTTGGGGATATATTAATGTGTGGTATTGGGGATATATTAATGTGTGGTATTGTGGATATATTAATGTGTGTTATTGGGGATATATTGGTGTGAGTTATTGGGGATACATTGGTGTGTTATGGGGATATATTAATGTATGTTTTTGGGGATGCATTAATGTGTGGTATGGGGATATATTAATGTGTGTATTGGAGATATATTTGTGTGTGGTATTGTGGATATATTAATGTGTGTTATGGGGATATATTGGTGTGTGGTATTGGGGATATATTGATGTGTGGTATTGGGGATATATTAATGTGTGTTTTTGGTGATATATTAATGTGTGGTATTGGGGATACATGAATGTGTGATATTGGCGATATATTAATGTGTGGCATTGGCGATACATGAATGTGTGTTATGGGGATATATTGGTGTGTGGTATTGGGGATATATTAACGTGTGGTATTTGGGATATATTAATGTGTGGTATTGGGGATACATGAATGTATGTTATGGGGTTATATTGGTGTGTGGTATTGGGGATATATTGCTGTCTGTTATGGGAATACATTGGTGTGTGGTATTGGGGATATTTTGATGGGTGTTATGGGGCTATATTGGTGTGTGGTATTGCGGGTATATTGGTGTGGTATTGGGGATATATTAATGTGTGGTATGAGGATATATTAATGTGTGGTATTGGGGATATATTAATGTGTGGTATTGGGGATATATTGGTGTGTGGTATTGGGGATATATTAATGTGTGGTATTGGGGATATATTAATGTGTGGTATTGGGGATATATTGGTGTGTGGTATGGGGATATATTAATGTGTGGTATTGGGGATATATTAATGTGTGTGATGGGGAAATATTGGTGTGAGGTATTGGGGAAATATTGGTGTGTGTGGTATTGGGGATATATTAATGTGTGTTATTGGGGATGTATTGGTGTGTGGTATTGGAGATATATTAATGTGTGTTTTTTGGGATATATTAATGTGTGTTATTGGGGATATATTAATGTGTGTTTTGGGGGATATATTGGTGTGTTGTATGGGATATATTAATGTTTGTTTTTGGGAATAAATTAATGTGTGGTATTGGGGATATATTATTGTGAGTTTTTGGGTATATATTAATGTGTGGTATTGGGGATATATTAATGTGTATTATGTGGATATATTGGCATGTGGTATTGATGTGTGTTATGGGGATATATTGCTGT
Source organism: Chiloscyllium plagiosum (assembly GCF_037043375.1). Lineage (NCBI taxonomy): Eukaryota > Metazoa > Chordata > Chondrichthyes > Orectolobiformes > Hemiscylliidae > Chiloscyllium > Chiloscyllium plagiosum. The sequence goes on along the minus strand of NW_028270139.1, from coordinate 165,917,282 downwards.
GTGGTATTGGGGACATGTTGGTGTGCGGTATTGGGGATATATTAATGTTTGTAATGGGGAAATATTGGTGTGTGGTATTGGGGATATATTAATGTGCGGTATTGGGGATATATTGGTGTGTGGTATTGGGGATATATTAATGTGTGGTATTGGGGATATATTAACGTGTGTTATGGGGATATATTGGTGTGTGGTATTCGGGATATATTAATGTGTGTTTTTGGGGATGTATTAATGCGTGGTATTGGGGATATATTAATGTGTGTTATGGGGATGTATTGGTGTGTGGTATTGGGGAAATATTGGTGTGTGGTATTGGGGATATATTAATGTGTGTTTTGGGGGATATATTAATGTATGTTATGGGGATACATTGGTGTGTGGTATTGGGGATATATTAATGTGAGGTATTGGGGAGATATTGGTGTGTGTTCTCGGGATATATTGATGTGCAGTATTGGGGATATATTAATGTGTGTTATGGGGATATATTAATGTGTGGTTTTGGGGACATATTAATCTGTGTTATGGGGAAATATTGGTGTGTGGTTTTGGGGATATATTAATGTGTGTTATTGGGCATATATTAATGTGTGGTATTGTGGATATATTAATGTGTGGTATTGTGGATATATTAATGTCGTATTATGGGGATATATTGGTGTGTGGTATTGGGGAAATATTGGTGTGTGGTATTGGGGATATATTCATGTGTGTTTTTGAGGATATATTAATTTGTGTTATTGGGGATATATTAATGTGTGTTTTTGGGGATATATTGGTGTGTGGTATTGGGGATAAATTAATGTGTGTTTTGGGGGATATATTAATTTGTGGTATTGGGGATATATTAATGTGTGGTTTTGGGGATATATTAATGTGTGGTATTGGGGATATATTAATGTGTGTTATGGGGATATATTGGTGTGTGGTATTGGGGATATATTAATGTGTGTTTTTGGGGATATATTAATGTGTGGTATTGGGGATATATTAATGTGTGTTATGGGGATATATTGGTGTGTGGTATTGGGGATATATTAATGTGTGTTATTGGGGTTATATTGGTGTGTGGTTTTGGGGATATATTAATGTGTGTTTTTGGGGATATATTAATGTGTGTTATGGGGATATATTGGTGTGTGATATTGGGGATATATTAAAGTGTGTTATTGCGGATATATTGGTGTGTGTTATGGGAATTTATTAATGAGTGGTATTGGGGATACATTGGTGTTTGGTATTGTGGATATATTAATGTATGGTATTGGGGTTATATTAATGTGTGTTTTGGGGATATACTAGTGTGTCGTATTGGGCATATATTAATGTGTGGTATTGGGGAGATATTAATGTGTGTTTTTGGGGATATATTAAAGTGTGGCATTGGGGAAATATTAATGTGTGTTATGGGGATATATTGGTGTGTGGTATTGGGGATATATTAATGTGTGGTATTGGGAATATATTAATGTGTGTTATTGGGGGTATATTGGTGTGCGGTATTGGGGATATATTAATGTGGTATGGGGATATATTAATGTGTGTTATGGGGCTATATTAGTGTGTGATATTGGGGATATATTGGTGTGCGGTATTGGGGATATATTAATGTGTGTTATGGGGATATATTGTTGTGTTGTGTTGGGGATATATTAATGTGTGGTATTGGGAATATGTTAATGTGTGTTATGGGAATATATTGGCGTGTGGTTTTGGGGATATATTAATGTGTGTTATTTGTTATATATTAATGTGTGGTATTGTGGATATATTAATGTGTGGTATTGTGGATATATTAATGTCGTATTATGGGGATATATTGGTGTGTGGTATTGGGGAAATATTGGTGTGTGGTATTGGGGATATATTCATGTGTGTTTTTGAGGATATATTAATTTGTGTTATTGGGGATATATTAATGTGTGTTTTTGGGGATATATTGGTGTGTGGTATTGGGGATAAATTAATGTGTGTTTTTGGGGATATATTAATGTGTGGTATTGGGGATATATTAATGTGTGTTATGGGGATATATTGGTGTGTGGTATTGGGGATATATTAATGTGTGTTATTGGGGTTATATTGGTGTGTGGTTTTGGGGATATATTTATGTGTGTTTTTGGGGATATATTAATGTGTGTTATGGGGATATATTGGTGTGTGATATTGGGGATTTATTGGTGTGTTGTATGGGATATATTAATGTTTGTTTTTGGGGATAAATTAATGTGTGGTATTGGGGATATATTATTGTGAGTTTTTGGGTATATATTAATGTGTGGTATTGGGGATATATTAATGTGTATTATGTGGATATATTGGCATGTGGTATTGATGTGTGTTATGGGGATATATTGCTGTGTGGTATTGGGGACATGTTGGTGTGCGGTATTGGGGATATATTAATGTTTGTAATGGGGAAATATTGGTGTGTGGTATTGGGGATATATTAATGTGCGGTATTGGGGATATATTGGTGTGTGGTATTGGGGATATATTAATGTGTGGTATTGGGGATATATTAACGTGTGTTATGGGGATATATTGGTGTATGGTATTCGGGATATATTAATGTGTGTTTTTGGGGATGTATTAATGCGTGGTATTGGGGATATATTAATGTGTGTTATGGGGATGTATTGGTGTGTGGTATTGGGGAAATATTGGTGTGTGGTATTGGGGATATATTAATGTGTGTTTTGGGGGATATATTAATGTATGTTATGGGGATACATTGGTGTGTGGTATTGGGGATATATTAATGTGAGGTATTGGGGAGATATTGGTGTGTGTTCTCGGGATATATTGATGTGCAGTATTGGGGATATATTAATGTGTGTTATGGGGATATATTAATGTGTGGTTTTGGGGACATATTAATCTGTGTTATGGGGAAATATTGGTGTGTGGTTTTGGGGATATATTAATGTGTGTTATTGGGCATATATTAATGTGTGGTATTGTGGATATATTAATGTGTGGTATTGTGGATATATTAATGTCGTATTATGGGGATATATTGGTGTGTGGTATTGGGGAAATATTGGTGTGTGGTATTGGGGATATATTCATGTGTGTTTTTGAGGATATATTAATTTGTGTTATTGGGGATATATTAATGTGTGTTTTTGGGGATATATTGGTGTGTGGTATTGGGGATAAATTAATGTGTGTTTTGGGGGATATATTAATTTGTGGTATTGGGGATATATTAATGTGTGGTTTTGGGGATATATTAATGTGTGGTATTGGGGATATATTAATGTGTGTTATGGGGATATATTGGTGTGTGGTATTGGGGAAATATTGGTGTGTGTTTTTGGGGATATATTAATGTGTGGTATTGGGGATATATTAATGTGTGGTATTGGGGATATATTAATGTGTGTGATGGGGAAATATTGGTGTGAGGTATTGGGAAAATATTGGTGTGTGTGGTATTGGGGATATATTAATGTGTGTTATTGGGGATGTATTGGTGTGTGGTATTGGAGGTATATTAATGTGTGTTTTTTGGGATATATTAATGTGTGTTATTGGGGATATATTAATGTGTGTTTTGGGGGATATATTGGTGTGTTGTATAGGATATATTAATGTTTGTTTTTGGGGATAAATTAATGTGTGGTATTGGGGATATATTATTGTGAGTTTTTGGGTATATATTAATGTGTGGTATTGGGGATATATTAATGTGTATTATGTGGATATATTGGCATGTGGTATTGATGTGTGTTATGGGGATATATTGGTGTGTGGTATTGGGGACATGTTGGTGTGCGGTATTGGGGATATATTAATGTGTGTAATGGGGATATATTGGTGTGTGGTATTGGGAATATATTAATGTGTGGTATTGGGAATATATATATGTGTGTTATGGGGAAATATTGGTGTGTGGTATTGCGGATATATTAATGTGCGGTATTGGGGATATATTGGTGTGTGGTATTGGGGATATATTAATGTGTGGTATTGGGGATATATTAACGTGTGTTATGGGGATATATTGGTGTGTGGTATTCGGGATATATTAATGTGTGTTTTGGGGATATATTGGTGTGTGGTTTTGGGGAAATATTGGTGTGTGGTATTGGGGATATATTAATGTGTGTTTTGGGGGATATATTAATGTATGTTATGGGGATACATTGGTGTGTGGTATTGGGGATATATTAATGTGTGTTATGGGGAGATATTGGTATGTGTTCTCGGGATATATTGATGTGCGGTATTGGGGATATATTAATGTGTGTTATGGGGATATATTAATGTGTGGTTTTGGGGACATATTAATGTGTGTTATGGGGAAATATTGGTGTGTGGTATTGGGGATATATTAATGTGTGTTATTGGGCATATATTAATGTGTGTTTTTGGGGATATATTGGCGTGTGGTATTGGGGATATATTAATGTGTTGAAACTTTATTGCTGGAACAGCACAGCAGGTCAGGCAGCATCCAGGGAACAGGAGATTCGACGTTTCGGGCACAGGCCCTTCTTCCTGAAGAAGGGCCTGTGCCCGAAACGTCGAATCTCCTGTTCCCTGGATGCTGCCTGACCTGCTGTGCTGTTCCAGCAATAAAGTTTCAACTTTGATCTCCAGCATCTGCAGACCTTACTTTCTCCTCATATATTAATGTGTGTTATGGGGACATATTGGTGTGTGGAATTGGGGATATATTAACGTGTGGTACATGGAATATATTAATGTGTGTTATGGGGATATATTGGTGTGTGGTATTGGGGATATATTGATGGGTGTTATGGGGCTATTTTGGTGTGCGGTATTGGGGATATATTGGTGTGCGGTATTGGGGATGTATTAATGTGTGTTATGGGGACATATTGGTGTGTGGAATTGGGGATATATTAATGTGTTGTACCTGGAATATATTAATGTGTGTTATGGGGATATATTGGTGTGTGGTATTGGGGATATATTAATGTGTGTTATTGGGGGTATATTGGTGTGCGGTATTGGGGATATATTGGTGTGCGGTATTGGGGATATATTAATGTGTGTTATGGGGATGTATTGTTGTGTTGTATTGGGGATATATTAATGTGTGTTATGGGGATATATTGGCGTGTGGTATTGGGGATATATTGCTGTCTGTTATGGGGATACATTGGTGTGTGGTATTGGGGATATTTTGATGGGTGTTATGGGGCTACATTGGTGTGTGGTATTGGGGATATATTGGTGTGTGGTATTGGGGATATATTAATGTGTGTTTTTGGGTATATATTAATGTGTGGTATTGGGGATACATGAACGTGTGTTAAGGGAATATATTGGTGTGTGGTATTGGGGATATATTGGTGTGCGGTATTGGGGATATATTAATGTGTGTTATGGGGATATATTGGAGTTTTGTATTGGGGATATATTAATGTGTGTTTTTGGGGATGTATTAATGTGTGTTATTGGGGATATATTAATGGTTGCTATTGGGGATATATTAATGTGTGTTTTTGGGGATATATTAATGTGTGGTATTGGGGATATATTAATGTGTGGTATTGTGGATATATTAATGTGTGTTATTGGGGATATATTGGTGTGAGTTATTGGGGATACATTGGTGTGTTATGGGGATATATTAATGTATGTTTTTGGGGATGCATTAATGTGTGGTATGGGGATATATTAATGTGTGTATTGGAGATATATTTGTGTGTGGTATTGTGGATATATTAATGTGTGTTATGGGGATATATTGGTGTGTGGTATTGGGGATATATTGATGTGTGGTATTGGGGATATATTAATGTGTGTTTTTGGTGATATATTAATGTGTGGTATTGGGGATACATGAATGTGTGATATTGGCGATATATTAATGTGTGGCATTGGCGATACATGAATGTGTGTTATGGGGATATATTGGTGTGTGGTATTGGGGATATATTAACGTGTGGTATTTGGGATATATTAATGTGTGGTATTGGGGATACATGAATGTATGTTATGGGGTTATATTGGTGTGTGGTATTGGGGATATATTGCTGTCTGTTATGGGAATACATTGGTGTGTGGTATTGGGGATATTTTGATGGGTGTTATGGGGCTATATTGGTGTGTGGTATTGCGGGTATATTGGTGTGGTATTGGGGATATATTAATGTGTGGTATGAGGATATATTAATGTGTGGTATTGGGGATATATTAATGTGTGGTATTGGGGATATATTGGTGTGTGGTATTGGGGATATATTAATGTGTGGTATTGGGGATATATTAATGTGTGGTATTGGGGATATATTGGTGTGTGGTATGGGGATATATTAATGTGTGGTATTGGGGATATATTAATGTGTGTGATGGGGAAATATTGGTGTGAGGTATTGGGGAAATATTGGTGTGTGTGGTATTGGGGATATATTAATGTGTGTTATTGGGGATGTATTGGTGTGTGGTATTGGAGATATATTAATGTGTGTTTTTTGGGATATATTAATGTGTGTTATTGGGGATATATTAATGTGTGTTTTGGGGGATATATTGGTGTGTTGTATGGGATATATTAATGTTTGTTTTTGGGAATAAATTAATGTGTGGTATTGGGGATATATTATTGTGAGTTTTTGGGTATATATTAATGTGTGGTATTGGGGATATATTAATGTGTATTATGTGGATATATTGGCATGTGGTATTGATGTGTGTTATGGGGATATATTGCTGTGTGGTATTGGGGACATGTTGGTGTGCGGTATTGGGGATATATTAATGTTTGTAATGGGGAAATATTGGTGTGTGGTATTGGGGATATATTAATGTGCGGTATTGGGGATATATTGGTGTGTGGTATTGGGGATATATTAATGTGTGGTATTGGGGATATATTAACGTGTGTTATGGGGATATATTGGTGTGTGGTATTCGGGATATATTAATGTGTGTTTTTGGGGATGTATTAATGCGTGGTATTGGGGATATATTAATGTGTGTTATGGGGATGTATTGGTGTGTGGTATTGGGGAAATATTGGTGTGTGGTATTGGGGATATATTAATGTGTGTTTTGGGGGATATATTAATGTATGTTATGGGGATACATTGGTGTGTGGTATTGGGGATATATTAATGTGAGGTATTGGGGAGATATTGGTGTGTGTTCTCGGGATATATTGATGTGCAGTATTGGGGATATATTAATGTGTGTTATGGGGATATATTAATGTGTGGTTTTGGGGACATATTAATCTGTGTTATGGGGAAATATTGGTGTGTGGTTTTGGGGATATATTAATGTGTGTTATTGGGCATATATTAATGTGTGGTATTGTGGATATATTAATGTGTGGTATTGTGGATATATTAATGTCGTATTATGGGGATATATTGGTGTGTGGTATTGGGGAAATATTGGTGTGTGGTATTGGGGATATATTCATGTGTGTTTTTGAGGATATATTAATTTGTGTTATTGGGGATATATTAATGTGTGTTTTTGGGGATATATTGGTGTGTGGTATTGGGGATAAATTAATGTGTGTTTTGGGGGATATATTAATTTGTGGTATTGGGGATATATTAATGTGTGGTTTTGGGGATATATTAATGTGTGGTATTGGGGATATATTAATGTGTGTTATGGGGATATATTGGTGTGTGGTATTGGGGATATATTAATGTGTGTTTTTGGGGATATATTAATGTGTGGTATTGGGGATATATTAATGTGTGTTATGGGGATATATTGGTGTGTGGTATTGGGGATATATTAATGTGTGTTATTGGGGTTATATTGGTGTGTGGTTTTGGGGATATATTAATGTGTGTTTTTGGGGATATATTAATGTGTGTTATGGGGATATATTGGTGTGTGATATTGGGGATATATTAAAGTGTGTTATTGCGGATATATTGGTGTGTGTTATGGGAATTTATTAATGAGTGGTATTGGGGATACATTGGTGTTTGGTATTGTGGATATATTAATGTATGGTATTGGGGTTATATTAATGTGTGTTTTGGGGATATACTAGTGTGTCGTATTGGGCATATATTAATGTGTGGTATTGGGGAGATATTAATGTGTGTTTTTGGGGATATATTAAAGTGTGGCATTGGGGAAATATTAATGTGTGTTATGGGGATATATTGGTGTGTGGTATTGGGGATATATTAATGTGTGGTATTGGGAATATATTAATGTGTGTTATTGGGGGTATATTGGTGTGCGGTATTGGGGATATATTAATGTGGTATGGGGATATATTAATGTGTGTTATGGGGCTATATTAGTGTGTGATATTGGGGATATATTGGTGTGCGGTATTGGGGATATATTAATGTGTGTTATGGGGATATATTGTTGTGTTGTGTTGGGGATATATTAATGTGTGGTATTGGGAATATGTTAATGTGTGTTATGGGAATATATTGGCGTGTGGTTTTGGGGATATATTAATGTGTGTTATTTGTTATATATTAATGTGTGGTATTGTGGATATATTAATGTGTGGTATTGTGGATATATTAATGTCGTATTATGGGGATATATTGGTGTGTGGTATTGGGGAAATATTGGTGTGTGGTATTGGGGATATATTCATGTGTGTTTTTGAGGATATATTAATTTGTGTTATTGGGGATATATTAATGTGTGTTTTTGGGGATATATTGGTGTGTGGTATTGGGGATAAATTAATGTGTGTTTTTGGGGATATATTAATGTGTGGTATTGGGGATATATTAATGTGTGTTATGGGGATATATTGGTGTGTGGTATTGGGGATATATTAATGTGTGTTATTGGGGTTATATTGGTGTGTGGTTTTGGGGATATATTTATGTGTGTTTTTGGGGATATATTAATGTGTGTTATGGGGATATATTGGTGTGTGATATTGGGGATTTATTGGTGTGTTGTATGGGATATATTAATGTTTGTTTTTGGGGATAAATTAATGTGTGGTATTGGGGATATATTATTGTGAGTTTTTGGGTATATATTAATGTGTGGTATTGGGGATATATTAATGTGTATTATGTGGATATATTGGCATGTGGTATTGATGTGTGTTATGGGGATATATTGCTGTGTGGTATTGGGGACATGTTGGTGTGCGGTATTGGGGATATATTAATGTTTGTAATGGGGAAATATTGGTGTGTGGTATTGGGGATATATTAATGTGCGGTATTGGGGATATATTGGTGTGTGGTATTGGGGATATATTAATGTGTGGTATTGGGGATATATTAACGTGTGTTATGGGGATATATTGGTGTATGGTATTCGGGATATATTAATGTGTGTTTTTGGGGATGTATTAATGCGTGGTATTGGGGATATATTAATGTGTGTTATGGGGATGTATTGGTGTGTGGTATTGGGGAAATATTGGTGTGTGGTATTGGGGATATATTAATGTGTGTTTTGGGGGATATATTAATGTATGTTATGGGGATACATTGGTGTGTGGTATTGGGGATATATTAATGTGAGGTATTGGGGAGATATTGGTGTGTGTTCTCGGGATATATTGATGTGCAGTATTGGGGATATATTAATGTGTGTTATGGGGATATATTAATGTGTGGTTTTGGGGACATATTAATCTGTGTTATGGGGAAATATTGGTGTGTGGTTTTGGGGATATATTAATGTGTGTTATTGGGCATATATTAATGTGTGGTATTGTGGATATATTAATGTGTGGTATTGTGGATATATTAATGTCGTATTATGGGGATATATTGGTGTGTGGTATTGGGGAAATATTGGTGTGTGGTATTGGGGATATATTCATGTGTGTTTTTGAGGATATATTAATTTGTGTTATTGGGGATATATTAATGTGTGTTTTTGGGGATATATTGGTGTGTGGTATTGGGGATAAATTAATGTGTGTTTTGGGGGATATATTAATTTGTGGTATTGGGGATATATTAATGTGTGGTTTTGGGGATATATTAATGTGTGGTATTGGGGATATATTAATGTGTGTTATGGGGATATATTGGTGTGTGGTATTGGGGATATATTAATGTGTGTTTTTGGGGATATATTAATGTGTGGTATTGGGGATATATTAATGTGTGTTATGGGGATATATTGGTGTGTGGTTTTGGGGATATATTAATGTGTGTTATTGGGGATATATTAATGTGTGTTATGGGGATATATTGGTGTGTGATATTGGGGATATATTAAAGTGTGTTATTGCGGATATATTGGTGTGTGTTATGGGAATTTATTAATGAGTGGTATTGGGGATACATTGGTGTTTGGTATTGTGGATATATTAATGTATGGTATTGGGGTTATATTAATGTGTGTTTTGGGGATATACTAGTGTGTCGTATTGGGCATATATTAATGTGTGGTATTGGGGAGATATTAATGTGTGTTTTTGGGGATATATTAAAGTGTGGCATTGGGGAAATATTAATGTGTGTTATGGGGATATATTGGTGTGTGGTATTGGGGATATATTAATGTGTGGTATTGGGAATATATTAATGTGTGTTATTGGGGGTATATTGGTGTGCGGTATTGGGGATATATTAATGTGGTATGGGGATATATTAATGTGTGTTATGGGGCTATATTAGTGTGTGATATTGGGGATATATTGGTGTGCGGTATTGGGGATATATTAATGTGTGTTATGGGGATATATTGTTGTGTTGTGTTGGGGATATATTAATGTGTGGTATTGGGAATATGTTAATGTGTGTTATGGGAATATATTGGCGTGTGGTTTTGGGGATATATTAATGTGTGTTATTTGTTATATATTAATGTGTGGTATTGTGGATATATTAATGTGTGGTATTGTGGATATATTAATGTCATATTATGGGGATATATTGGTGTGTGGTATTGGGGAAATATTGGTGTGTGGTATTGGGGATATATTCATGTGTGTTTTTGAGGATATATTAATTTGTGTTATTGGGGATATATTAATGTGTGTTTTTGGGGATATATTGGTGTGTGGTATTGGGGATAAATTAATGTGTGTTTTTGGGGATATATTAATGTGTGGTATTGGGGATATATTAATGTGTGTTATGGGGATATATTGGTGTGTGGTATTGGGGATATATTAATGTGTGTTATTGGGGTTATATTGGTGTGTGGTTTTGGGGATATATTTATGTGTGTTTTTGGGGATATATTAATGTGTGTTATGGGGATATATTGGTGTGTGATATTGGGGATATATTAAAGTGTGTTATTGCGGATATATTGGTGTGTGTTATGGGAATATATTAATGAGTGGTATTGGGGATACATTGGTGTTTGGTATTGTGGATATATTAATGTATGGTATTGGGGTTATATTAATGTGTGTTTTGGGGATATACTAGTGTGTCGTATTGGGCATATATTAATGTGTGGTATTGGGGAGATATTAATGTGTGTTTTTGGGGATATATTAAAGTGTGGCATTGGGGAAATATTAATGTGTGTTATGGGGATATATTGGTGTGTGGTATTGGGGATATATTAATGTGTGGTATTGGGAATATATTAATGTGTGTTATTGGGGGTATATTGGTGTGCGGTATTGGGGATATATTAATGTGGTAAGGGGATATATTAATGTGTGTTATGGGGCTATATTAGTGTGTGATATTGGGGATATATTGGTGTGCGGTATTGGGGATATATTAATGTGTGTTATGGGGATATATTGTTGTGTTGTGTTGGGGATATATTAATGTGTGGTATTGGGAATATGTTAATGTGTGTTGTGGGAATATATTGGCGTGTGGTTTTGGGGATATATTAATGTGTGTTATTCGTTATATACTAATGTGTGGTATTGGGGATATATTAATGTCGTGTTATGGGGATATATTGGTGTGTGGTATTGGGGAAATATTGGTGTGTGGTATTGGGGATATATTAATGTGTGTTTTTGGGGTTATATTAATTTGTGTTATTGGGGATATATTAATGTGTGTTTTTGGGGATATATTGGTGTGTGGTATTGGGGATAAATTCATGTGTGTTTTGGGGGATATATTAATTTGTGGTATTGGGCATATATTAATGTGTGTTTTCGGGGATATATTAATGTGTGGTATTGGGGTTATTTTAATGTGTGTTATGGGGTTATATTGGTGTGTGGTATTGGGGATATATTAATGTGTGTTTTGGGGGATATATTAATGTGTGTTATTATGGATATATTGGTCTGTGGTTTTGGGGATATATTAATGTGTGTTTTAGGGGATATATTAATGTGTGTTATGGGAATATATTGGTGTGTGATATTGGGGATATATTAAAGTGTGTTATTGCGGATATATTGGTGTGTGTTATGGGGATATATTATTGTGTGGTATGGGAATATATTAATGTGTGGTATTGGGGATACATTGGTGTTTGGTATTGTGGATATATTAATGTGTGGTATTGGGGTTATATTAATGTGTGTTTTGGGGATATACTGGTGTGTGGTATTGGGCATATATTAATGTGTGGTATTGGGAATATTTTGATGTGTGTTATTGGGATATATTGGTGTGTGGTATTGGGGATATATTAATGTGGGTGTATTGGGGAAATATTAGTGTGTGTGGTATTGGGGATATATTAATGTGTGTTATTGGGGATATATTGGTGTGTGGTATTGGGGATATATTAATGTGGGTGTATTGGGGAAATATTAGTGTGTGTGGTATTGGGGATATATTAATGTGTTTTATGGGGGTATATTGGTGTTTGGCATTGGGGATATATTGGTGTGTGGTATTTGAGATATATTGGTGTATGGTATTGGGTATATATTGGTGTGTGATATTGGGGTAGATTGATGTATGGTATTGGGGGTATATTGGTGTGTGGTATTGGAGATATATTGGTGTGTGTTATTGGGGATGTATTGGTGTGTGGTTTTGTGGATATATTGGTGTGTTGTATTGGGGATATATTGGTGTGTGGTATTTGGGATATATTAATGTGTGTTATGGGGGTATATTGTTGTGTGGTATTGGGGATATATTGGTGTATGGTATTTGGGATATATTAATGTGTGTTATGGGGGTATATTGGTGTGTGGTATTGGGGATATATTGGTGTGTGGTATTGGGGATATATTAATGTGTGTTATGGGGGTATATTGGTGTGTGGTATTGGAGATATATTAATGTGTGTTAATGGCCATATTAATGTGTGGATTCGGGGATATGTTGGTGTCTATTATAAAAGCTGGAATAGTTGAGCATTTGGAGATACAAAATAACGTCAAACAGAGTCAGCACAAAGGGGAAATCCTTCTGTCTAATGTTCAGGAATATTTGAGGAAGTAACACACAAGATAGATAAAGGGGAAGGAATGGGGAATATATCTGGATTTTTCAAAGGCATTTGTTAACATACCACACATTCTGCTACTTACTAAGATAAAAGCTGATGGCGTTGGAGGCAGTACGTTTGTACAGATCGAGGATTGGCCAACAGAGCTGAGAAAAGTGGTCATTTTCAGGATGGCAGCTGTAACTAGTGGAGTATCGGAGGGATCAGTGCTGGAGCCAGAATTATTCCCAATATTTATTAATGACTTGGATGAGGACAGTGAATGTGCTGTGGCCAACTTTGTGTATGACAATAGACTAGGTGGGAAGGCAAGTGGTGAGGCTGTGACAGAGTCTGCACAGGGATAGAGACAGATTCAGTGAGTGGGCAGAGGGAATATTATGTGGGAAATTGGAGGCTATGTATTTTGGCAGGAGGAATAGAGGAGCTGAATATTATTGAAATGGTGACAGACTGCAGAAAGCTGCAGCACAGAGGGCCGTGGGAATCCTTGGACATGATCACACAAAGCTAGCAAGGTTGAGTTGGGAAGCGAGGTGCAGTGTTTGCTTTGATATTTCAAAGGGAATGGAGTGTAACAGTAGCCTGGAGTCCTGAGGGCAGTTTGGGTCCTCTTGTTGAGGGAAATGATATTATTTCATTGGAGGCAAGGCAGAGCAGGTTGGTTAGGGTGATCCCTGGTATGGAGGAACTGTCCTATCAGCAAAGGTTAAGCAGGTCATTTGTGGGCGGCACGGTGGCACAGTGGTTAGCAATGCTGCCTCACAGCGCCAGAGACCCGGGTTCGATTCCAGCCTCAGGCGACTGTCTGTGTGGAGTTTGCACGTTCTCCCCGTGTCTGCGTGGGTTTCCTCCGGGTGCTCCGGTTTCCTCCCACAGTCCAAAGATGTGCAGGTCAGGGTGAATTGGCCATGCTAAATTGCCCCTAGTGTTAGGTCAGGGGTAAATGTAGGGGAATACTTCGGCGGGTCGGTGTGGACTTGGGCCGAAGGGCCTGTTTCCACATTGTAAGTAATCTAAGGTCAGGACTCCACTCCCTGGAGTTGAGATGAATGAGAGGGGTATGAGGAGAGAGAGTCCTTGTGTATATTTAAGGCTGAGACAGCTTCTTGATCAATTGGGGAATCAAAGGGTTATGGAGAAAGCAAAAGGGCTCTACATGGTAGAGGGAGCTTTACTCTGTCCCTAACCCCGTGCTATCCCTGTCCTGGGAGATGCTGTGTGGAGGTTAAGTGGGTATTGTCACCAAACTGGGACCAGTGTGGGAAGTGGTGCATTGAGTGAAGGGGAGGGTGGGCGGTGGAGCAGAGGGAGATTAAGGCGAGTGAGGGTGAGGTGACTGAGACTCACATTGAAGCCTTTGAAGAAATAGACACAGTGATCCCTTTTGTCGAAGTAGGTGGTGTCAATGGGGCCATCAATCCCTGGGAAGCCATGAGAGATGGCGCGAGGGTAACGGTTCCCCTGAGGGTCCTCCGTGTAGACTCGGTCATTGTCATTGTCGTACTGCCAGTACATGGTGCCTGTGTACAGAACCAGAGAACCCCATCAGCCTCCTTCTTTATACCCCCGGATTGTTTGTGAAGACAGGACGGGACATGGTGGAAACACTGCAGGGTCTGTCACACCCCAACACAACTGTTCATAATGGAGACACAGAAACTCAGCAGGTCAGAGAGTCACAGGGCTGTACAGCATGGAAACAGACCCTTCGGTCCAACTCGTCCATGCTGACCAGATATCCCAACCCACCTGACCCTCTTAAACCCTTCCTGTTCATATACCCATTAGGTGCCTGTCTGGCAGCTTCTGTGCAGAGAGAAACAGAGATATCAACTCGGGTCAGTGACCCTTCCTCAGAGTTACTTGTAGCTGGGGAAAGGTTGGGATATATGCTGAAGCTGGGGTCGGGGGTGGTGGAGGGGGAGTAAAGAGTAAAGAATAGATAGACAGGGAGCCCAAAGAGAGAGAGAAGACCAACTGGACAGATAAAGGAGTGTAAGAGTCGGCCTGGGAGACTGAATGGCTGCTCATGGGGACCATTAGAGGCTACCAATGGGTAATGTGGATGAGGGCCTGATGTGTGTGGGGTAAGGACATGGGAGAAGGGATTCAGGCCCTAAAGTTATTGAACTTGTTATTGAGTCTGGAGGGTCTCCAAGTGGAAAATGAGGTACTGTTCTACCAGCTTGTGCTGAGCTTCACTGGAGCACTGCGGCAAGCCTGAGACAGTGATGTTGGCCGGGTTTTACAGGCAGAACATAGGTGTTCTGTGCATGGGCCCACTCCCACCCCCCCCCCCCCCCCCCCCCCCGCACCCCCCCACCCCAGTCCACACATCACTTCTTCCCCAGTGTAGAGGAGACCACATTGTGAGCAGCGGATGTAGTAGATGAGATTGTGTGAGGTGCAGGTGAAGTGCTGCTTCACCTGGAAGGTGTGTTTGGGCCCTTGGATACGGAGGAGGGGGGAGGTAAATGGGCAGGTGTTACACCTTCAGCAGTTGCAGGGGAAGGGGCCGTGGGGGTGAGGTGTTGGGAGTGAAGGTTGGGTGGACCAGGGTGTCCCAGAGGGAACGCTCCCTATGGAAAGCGAACAATGGAAGGGAGGGGACTATGTGTCTGGTGGTGGGTGGGTGGATGGATATTGGTGGTCAGTCTAACCCCAGAAATAGAAACGGAGACTTGGAGGAAGGGAAGGGAGGAATCACAGATGGGCCTGGTGAAGGTGAGAGCAGGGTGGAAATTGCAGTTCACCCAATCGAGCCGCCTGTATTCACTGCTCACAGTGTAGTCTCCTCTACGCTGGGGAGATGGAATGCAGACTGGGGGACATCTCAGTTCTGTCCACAAAAAAAAAAGACCACCCTGTTCCCAGTTCCCCTGGCCAACATCCCTGTCTCCAGTTTGCTGTGGTATTCCAGTGAGGCTCAGCGCAAGCTGGAAGGCCAACACCTCATTTTCCACTTGGGAACGCTCTAGCCCTGCGGACTTAATATCGAGTTCAACAATTCCCCCACGCTCCCACACCCAGGCTTTGTCGGCACAGGGATTGATGTACACACAACCAATTGTCAGCCATTACTGTCCCCATGAGCAGCCATTCATCTCCCCTAGACTAACCTTGACCACCTCCTTTGTCTGTCCAACTGTTTCTCTCTCTCTCTCTCTCTCTGGGCTCCATCTCTCCCTATTGCTTTCCCCCACCCCTGCCTCCCAACTTCTTCAACACATGTACCAACCTTTCCCAAGCTATATTTAATTCTGAGGAAGGGTCACTGAACCAGAAACGTTAACTGTTATGTCTCTCCTCAGGTGCTGCCAGACCTGCTGAGTGATTCCAGCACCACTCTAAGCTAGACTGTAAATGACTGAGTCTGTCCGTCACAGAGACTCTCCAACCCAGGCAGCATCCTGGGAGAGCACCTCACTGGTGCTATCACGCGAATGGACCGAATGGCCTCACCTTTGAAGAAGAGGGTGACATCCTTGTTCCAGGTCCAGATGTGAACGAAGCCGTCGATGTCAGAGGGAGGCAGCCCCCGCCAGCCCACCACCAGGGGGATGGGGTCCCCGTACCGCGTCCTGTTGAAGCGGTTCTCGTACATCCAGTACCAGCCGTGCCGCAGGAAGTAGGTGTTGAAACGGTAGGTGACCTCCCCGAACTCGTTCTCCTCTCTGCGCACCCAGTCGAACACCGTGTTGAAGCTGCCTTCACAGACCCCTGAGGAGTGAGCAGGGAACATAGACAGATCCTTCACCTCAGAGCTGGAGAATGAGCCAATACACGATGATTATCAAACCATCGGATACAGGAGCAGAATAGGCCATTCAGCCCATTGGGTCTGCTTCGCCATTGGATCAAGGTTGATTAACTTCTCAACCCCGTTCTCCTGCCTTCTCCCTGTAACCCTTGACCCCCTTACTCATCAAGACCCTACCTATCCCTGTCAATGACTTGCCCTCCCCAGCCCTCAGTGGCAATGAGTTCCACAGATTCCCCACCCTCCGGCTGAAGATATTCCTCCTCATCTCAGTTCGAAAGGGTCGTCCCCTCACCCTGAGGCAGTGCCCTGGGGTCCCAGTCTCTCCTACCAGTGGAAACAATTTCTCCCTGTCACTCCATCCAGGCCTTCTGGAAGTTTCAGTTAGATCTTCCCCTCATCCTTCTAAATCCAATCCAGTACAGACCCACAGCTCACAACCACTCCTCACCCCCAGATCATTCCTGTCAACCTCCAATACCAGCACCTCCTTCCTTCGATCGAGGTAAGGGGTCAAGGGTTACAGGGAGAAGGCAGGAGAAAGGGGTTGAGAAACATATCAGCCTCGATCGATGGGCCGAATGGCCTGATTCTGCTCCTATACTTTATGGTCATAGGGTTATGGTAAATTCCAACATGAATGACTGGGATATCAGATCATAATGGTTAACTAATTACCAGACCGTGGTACTCAGCTGAGCAGAAAACTCATCGAATAATTCGCTAATTTATTAACCAGAAAACTAGACAGGCAGGAGGCTGGGAGAGCACAGCAAGACAGGCAGCATCAGGAGGGACAGGCAGGAGGCTGGGGGAACACAGCAAGGCAGGCAGCACCAGGAGGGACAGGCAGGAGGAACACAGCAAGGCAGGCAGCATCAGGAGGGACAGGCAGGAGGCTGGGGGAGCACAGCAAGGCAGGCAGCATCAGGAGGGACAGGCAGGAGGCTGGGGGAACACAGCAAGGCAGGCAGCACCAGGAGGGACAGGCAGGAGGAACACAGCAAGGCAGGCAGCATCAGGAGGGACAGGCAGGAGGCTGGAGGAACACAGCAAGGCAGGCAGCATCAGGAGGGACAGGCAGGAGGCTGGAGGAACACAGCAAGGCAGGCAGCATCAGGAGGGACAGGCAGGAGGCTGGAGGAACACAGCAAGCCAGATAGCATCAGGAGGGACAGGCAGGAGGCTGGGAGAACACAGCAAGGCAGGCAGCACCAGGAGGGACAGGCAGGAGGAACACAGCAAGGCAGGCAGCTTCAGGAGGGACAGGCAGGAGGCTGGGAGAACACAGCAAGGCAGGCAGCATCAGGAGGGACAGGCAGGAGGCTGGGAGAACACAGCAAGGCAGGCAGCATCAGGAGGGACAGGCAGGAGGCTGGAGGAACACAGCAAGGCAGGCAGCATCAGGAGGGACAGGCAGGAAGCCGGGGGAACACAGCAAGGCAGGCAGCATCAGGAGGGACAGGCAGGAGGCTGGGGGAACACAGCAAGGCAGGCAGCACCAGGAGGGACAGGCAGGAGGAACACAGCAAGGCAGGCAGCATCAGGAGGGACAGGCAGGAGGCTGGGAGAACACAGCAAGGCAGGCAGCATCAGGAGGGACAGGCAGAAGGCTGGGGGAACACAGCAAGGCAGGCAGCATCAGGAGGGACAGGCAGGAGGCTGGGGGAGCACAGCAAGGCAGGCAGCATCAGGAGGGACAGGCAGGAGGCTGGGGGAACACAGCAAGGCAGGCAGCACCAGGAGGGACAGGCAGGAGGAACACAGCAAGGCAGGCAGCTTCAGGAGGGACAGGCAGGAGGCTGGGAGAACACAGCAAGGCAGGCAGCATCAGGAGGGACAGGCAGGAGGCTGGGGGAACACAGCAAGGCAGGCAGCATCAGGAGGGACAGGCAGGAGGCTGGGAGAACACAGCAAGGCAGGCAGCATCAGGAGGGACAGGCAGGAGGCTGGAGGAACACAGCAAGGCAGGCAGCATCAGGAGGGACAGGCAGGAGGCTGGAGGAACACAGCAAGGCAGGCAGCATCAGGAGGGACAGGCAGGAGGCTGGGGGAACACAGCAAGCCAGGCAGCATCAGGAGGGACAGGCAGGAGGCTGGAGGAACACAGCAAGGCAGGCAGCATCAGGAGGGACAGGCAGGAGGAACACAGCAAGGCAGGCAGCATCAGGAGGGACAGGCAGGAGGCTGGAGGAACACAGCAAGGCAGGCAGCATCAGGAGGGACAGGCAGGAGGAACACAGCAAGGCAGGCAGCATCAGGAGGGACAGGCAGGAGGAACACAGCAAGGCAGGCAGCATCAGGAGGGACAGGCAGGAGGCTGGAGGAACACAGCAAGGCAGGCAGCATCAGGAGGGACAGGCAGGAGGCTGGGGGAACACAGCAAGGCAGGCAGCACCAGGAGGGACAGGCAGGAGGAACACAGCAAGGCAGGCAGCATCAGGAGGGACAGGCAGGAGGCTGGGAGAACACAGCAAGGCAGGCAGCATCAGGAGGGACAGGCAGAAGGCTGGGGGAACACAGCAAGGCAGGCAGCATCAGGAGGGACAGGCAGGAGGCTGGGGGAGCACAGCAAGGCAGGCAGCATCAGGAGGGACAGGCAGGAGGCTGGAGGAACACAGCAAGCCAGGCAGCATCAGGAGGGACAGGCAGGAGGCTGGAGGAACACAGCAAGGCAGGCAGCATCAGGAGGGACAGGCAGGAGGCTGGGAGAACACAGCAAGCCAGGCAGCACCAGGAGGGACAGGCAGGAGGCTGGAGGAACACAGCAAGGCAGGCAGCATCAGGAGGGACAGGCAGGAGGAACACAGCAAGGCAGGCAGCATCAGGAGGGACAGGCAGGAGGCTGGGGGAACACAGCAAGGCAGGCAGCATCAGGAGAGACAGGCAGGAGGCTGGAGGAACACAGCAAGGCAGGCAGCATCAGGAGGGACAGGCAGGAGGCTGGGGGAACACAGCAAGGCAGGCAGCATCAGGAGGGACAGGCAGGAGGCTGGAGGAACACAGCAAGGCAGGCAGCATCAGGAGGGACAGGCAGGAGGCTGGGGGAACACAGCAAGGCAGGCAGCATCAGGAGGGACAGGCAGGAGGCTGGGAGAACACAGCAAGGCAGGCAGCATCAGGAGGGACAGGCAGGAAGCTGGGGGAACACAGCAAGGCAGGCAGCATCAGGAGGGACAGGCAGGAAGCTGGGGGAACACAGCAAGGCAGGCAGCATCAGGAGAGTCTGTCCTGTTGCTGCCTGCCTTGCTGTGTTCCCCCAGCCTCCTGCCTGTCTACCTTCAATTCCAGCGTCTGCAGTTTTATTGTCGCTAACCAGTGACAAAAATCAGTTTGCATCAATGACTTATCCAATCGGTCAACAATTTGCATTTCCGTAGCGACTTTCCCAGTATGTGAGAGTCCCTGTGGTAGCCTGTTGGTGTAGAGGAAGGTTCCCCAGACAGGGAGGTGACAAACAGGAGCCAGTTCCATTGAATCGAGTCCGATTGTTCAGAATACCGAGTTGGGTTTGTTTCAGCTGCACAACCTGAATCCTTCGCCTGGTCGAGGAGGGCAGGCCCTGTTCCAGCTTTCAGACATGGCTGGGTCCCCACACCCCAGCAATTCAGGGACCGACTGAGTATCCACTCACACAGCAATGGGGCCCTCGGATCAAACACTCCAACACAGTCATCACAGTAATGACCTCCCACACCACTCACTCACTCATATACTCACTCACACTCACTCACTCACTCACTCACACTCACTCACTCACACTCACTCACTCACTCACACACACTCACTCACACTCACACACTCACTCATATACTCACTCACACTCACTCACTCACTCACACTCACTCACTCACTCACACTCACTCACTCACACTCACTCACTCACACACACTCACTCACACTCACACACTCACTCATATACTCACTCACACTCACTCACTCACACACTCACTCATATACTCACTCACACTCACTCACTCACACTCACTCACTCACTCACTCACACACTCACTCATATACTCACTCACACTCACTCACTCACTCACTCACACACTCACTCATATACTCACTCACACTCACTCACTCACACTCACTCACTCACACACTCACTCACACACTCACTCACTCACACTCACTCACTCACACTCACTCACTCACACTCACTCACACACTCACTCACTCACACACTCATATACTCACTTACTCACTCACTCACTCACACTCACTCACACACTCATATACTCACTCATATACTGACTCACACTCACTCACTCACTCACACTCACTCACACACTCACTCACACACTCACTCACTCACACTCACTCACTCACACACTCATATACTCACTCACTCACTCACTCACACTCACTCACACACTCATATACTCACTTACTCACACACTCATATACTCACTCACTCATATACTCACTCACACTCTCACACACTCACTCACACACTCACTCACTCACACTCACTCACACACTCACACACTCACACACTCACTCACTCACACACTCACTCACGCACACACTCACTCACGCACACACTCACTCACTCACTCACACACTCACACTCATTCACTCACACAAACACTCCAACACAGTCATCTCAGTAATGAGCTCCCACACCACTCACTCACTCACACACTCATATACTCACTCACTCACTCACACTCACTCACACACTCACACTCACTCACTCACACACTCATATACTCACTCACACACTCACTCACACTCACTCACACACTCACACACACACTCACTCACACACTCACTCACACACTCACTCACGCACACACTCACTCACGCACACACTCACTCACACACTCACACTCATTCACTCACACAAACACTCCAATACAGTCATCACAGTAATGAGCTCTCACACCACTCACTCACACACTCATATACTCACTCACTCACTCTCACACTCACTCACACTCACTCACTCACACACTCATATACTCACTCACTCACTCACACTCACTCACTCACACTCATATACTCACTCACACTCACTCACACTCACTCACACACTCAGACACTCACTCACACACTCACTCACACACTCACTTACTCACTCACTCACACACTCACACACACACTCACTCACTCACACTCACTCACACACTCACTCACACACTCACACACACACTCACACACTCACTCACTCACTCACACTCACACACTCACTCACACTCACTCACTCACACACTCACTCACACACTCACTCACACACTCACTCACACTCACTCTCACACTCACTCACACACTCACACACTCTCACACACACACTCACTCACACAGTCACACACACACACACTCATTCACTCACTCACACACTCACTCACACTCACTCACTCACACACTCACACACACACTCCCTCTCACTCACGCACACACTCACACTCATTCACTCACACAAACACTCCAATACAGTCATCACAGTAATGAGCTCCCACACCACTCACTCACTCACACACTCATACACACACTCACTCACTCACTCACACACTCACTCACACTCACTCACTCACACACTCATATACTCACTCACACACTCACTCACACTCACTCACACACTCACACACTCACACTCACTCACACACACTCACACACTCACTCACACACTCACTCACGCACACACTCACTCACGCACACACTCACTCACATACTCACACTCATTCACTCACACAAACACTCCAATACAGTCATCACAGTAATGAGCTCTCACACCACTCACTCACACACTCATATACTCACTCACTCACTCTCACACTCACTCACACTCACTCACTCACACACTCATATACTCACTCACTCACTCACTCACTCACACACTCATATACTCACTCACACTCACTCACACTCACTCACACACTCAGACACTCACTCACACACTCACTCACACACTCACTCACTCACTCACTCACACACTCACACACACACTCACTCACTCACACTCACTCACACTCACTCACACACTCTCACACACACACTCACTCACACAGTCACACACACACACTCATTCACTCACTAACACTCACTAACACACTCACTCACACTCACTCACTCACACACACACTCCCTCTCACTCACGCACACACTCACACTCATTCACTCACACAAACACTCCAATACAGTCATCACAGTAATGAGCTCCCACACCACTCACTCACTCACACACTCATACACACACTCACTCACTCACTCACACACTCACTCACACTCACTCACTCACACACTCATATACTCACTCACTCACTCACTCACACTCACTCACTCACACACTCACACACACACTCCCTCTCACTCACGCACACACTCACACTCATTCACTCACACAAACACTCCAATACAGTCATCACAGTAATGAGCTCCCACACCACTCACTCACTCACACACTCATACACACACTCACTCACTCACTCACACACTCACTCACACTCACTCACTCACACACTCATATACTCACTCACACACTCACTCACACTCACTCACACACACTCACACACTCACTCACACACTCACTCACGCACACACTCACTCACGCACACACTCACTCACATACTCACACTCATTCACTCACACAAACACTCCAATACAGTCATCACAGTAATGAGCTCTCACACCACTCACTCACACACTCATATACTCACTCACTCACTCTCACACTCACTCACACTCACTCACTCACACACTCATATACTCACTCACTCACTCTCACTCACTCACTCACTCACACACTCATATACTCACTCACACTCACTCACACTCACTCACACACTCAGACACTCACTCACACACTCACTCACACACTCACTCACTCACTCACACACTCACACACACACTCACTCACTCACACTCACTCACACTCACTCACACACTCACACACTCTCACACACACACTCACTCACACAGTCACACACACACACACTCATTCACTCACTCACACTCACTCACACACTCACTCACACTCACTCACTCACACACTCACACACACACTCCCTCTCACTCACGCACACACTCACACTCATTCACTCACACAAACACTCCAATACAGTCATCACAGTAATGAGCTCCCACACCACTCACTCACTCACACACTCATACACACACTCACTCACTCACTCACACACTCACTCACACTCACTCACTCACACACTCATATACTCACTCACTCACTCACTCACACTCACTCACTCACTCACTCACACTCACTCACTCACTCACACACTCATACACTCACTCACTCACTCACTCACACACTCACTCACACTCACTCACTCACACATTCATATACTCACTCACTCACACACTCACTCACACTCACTCACTCACTCACACACACACTCACTCACACTCACTCACACACTCACTCATACACTCACACACTCACTCACTCACACACTCACTCACACTCACTCACAAACTTACTCACTCACACACTCACTCACACTCACTCACTCACTCACACTCACTCACACTCACTCACTCACTCACACACTCACTCACACACACACTCACTCACACACTCACTCATTCACTCACACACACACTCACTCTCACTCATTCACACACTCACACACACACACTCACTCACTCACTCACACTCACTCTCACTCACTCACTCACTCACACACACTCATTCACTCACTCACACTCACACACTCTCACACTCACTCCCACTCACTCACTCACTCACACTCACTCACACACTCACACTCACTCACACACTCACACTCACTCACACACTCACTCGCTCATACACTCACTCACACACTCATATACTCACTCACTCACTCAC
This sequence comes from Chiloscyllium plagiosum, assembly GCF_037043375.1. Taxonomy (NCBI): domain Eukaryota; kingdom Metazoa; phylum Chordata; class Chondrichthyes; order Orectolobiformes; family Hemiscylliidae; genus Chiloscyllium; species Chiloscyllium plagiosum. Next base: position 165,892,413 of record NW_028270139.1, on the reverse strand, counting down.
TCACTCACACTCACTCACTTACTCACACACTCACACACACACTCACTCACATTCACTCACTCACTCACACTCACACACTCACACTCACATTCACACACACACTCACTCACACTCACTCACACACTCACTCACACTCATATACTCACTCACTCACACACACACACACACACACACTCACTCACACTCACACACTCATATACTCACTCACTCACTCACACTCACTCACACACTCATATACTCACTTACTCACACACTCATATACTCACTCACTCATATACTCACTCACACTCACTCACACACTCACACACTCACTCACACACTCACTCACTCACACTCACTCACACACTCACACACTCACACACTCACTCACTCACACACTCACTCACGCACACACTCACTCACGCACACACTCACTCACTCACTCACACACTCACACTCATTCACTCACACAAACACTCCAACACAGTCATCTCAGTAATGAGCTCCCACACCACTCACTCACTCACACACTCATATACTCACTCACTCACTCACACTCACTCACACACTCACACTCACTCACTCACACACTCATATACTCACTCACACACTCACTCACACTCACTCACACACTCACACACACACTCACTCACACACTCACTCACACACTCACTCACGCACACACTCACTCACGCACACACTCACTCACACACTCACACTCATTCACTCACACAAACACTCCAATACAGTCATCACAGTAATGAGCTCTCACACCACTCACTCACACACTCATATACTCACTCACTCACTCTCACACTCACTCACACTCACTCACTCACACACTCATATACTCACTCACTCACTCACTCACACTCACTCACTCACACTCATATACTCACTCACACTCACTCACACTCACTCACACACTCAGACACTCACTCACACACTCACTCACACACTCACTTACTCACTCACTCACACACTCACACACACACTCACTCACTCACACTCACTCACACACTCACTCACACACACTCACTCACTCACTCACACTCACACACTCACTCACACTCACTCACTCACACACTCACTCACACACTCACTCACACACTCACTCACACTCACTCACACACTCACTCACACACTCACTCACACTCACTCACACACTCACACACTCTCACACACACACTCACTCACACAGTCACACACACACACACTCATTCACTCACTCACACACTCACTCACACTCACTCACTCACACACTCACACACACACTCCCTCTCACTCACGCACACACTCACACTCATTCACTCACACAAACACTCCAATACAGTCATCACAGTAATGAGCTCCCACACCACTCACTCACTCACACACTCATACACACACTCACTCACTCACTCACACACTCACTCACACTCACTCACTCACACACTCATATACTCACTCACACACTCACTCACACTCACTCACACACTCACACACTCACACTCACTCACACACACTCACACACTCACTCACACACTCACTCACGCACACACTCACTCACGCACACACTCACTCACATACTCACACTCATTCACTCACACAAACACTCCAATACAGTCATCACAGTAATGAGCTCTCACACCACTCACTCACACACTCATATACTCACTCACTCACTCTCACACTCACTCACACTCACTCACTCACACACTCATATACTCACTCACTCACTCACTCACTCACTCACACACTCATATACTCACTCACACTCACTCACACTCACTCACACACTCAGACACTCACACACTCACTCACACACTCACTCACTCACTCACTCACTCACACACTCACACACACACTCACTCACTCACACTCACTCACACACTCACACACTCTCACACACACACTCACTCACACAGTCACACACACACACTCATTCACTCACTCACACTCACTCACACACTCACTCACACTCACTCACTCACACACACACTCCCTCTCACTCACGCACACACTCACACTCATTCACTCACACAAACACTCCAATACAGTCATCACAGTAATGAGCTCCCACACCACTCACTCACTCACACACTCATACACACACTCACTCACTCACTCACACACTCACTCACACTCACTCACTCACACACTCATATACTCACTCACTCACTCACTCACACTCACTCACTCACACACTCACACACACACTCCCTCTCACTCACGCACACACTCACACTCATTCACTCACACAAACACTCCAATACAGTCATCACAGTAATGAGCTCCCACACCACTCACTCACTCACACACTCATACACACACTCACTCACTCACTCACACACTCACTCACACTCACTCACTCACACACTCATATACTCACTCACTCACTCACTCACACTCACTCACTCACACACTCACACACACACTCCCTCTCACTCACGCACACACTCACACTCATTCACTCACACAAACACTCCAATACAGTCATCACAGTAATGAGCTCCCACACCACTCACTCACTCACACACTCATACACACACTCACTCACTCACTCACACACTCACTCACACTCACTCACTCACACACTCATATACTCACTCACACACTCACTCACACTCACTCACACACACTCACACACTCACTCACACACTCACTCACGCACACACTCACTCACGCACACACTCACTCACATACTCACACTCATTCACTCACACAAACACTCCAATACAGTCATCACAGTAATGAGCTCTCACACCACTCACTCACACACTCATATACTCACTCACTCACTCTCACACTCACTCACACTCACTCACTCACACACTCATATACTCACTCACTCACTCACTCTCACTCACTCACTCACTCACACACTCATATACTCACTCACACTCACTCACACTCACTCACACACTCAGACACTCACTCACACACTCACTCACACACTCACTCACTCACTCACTCACTCACACACTCACACACACACTCACTCACTCACACTCACTCACACTCACTCACACACTCACACACTCTCACACACACACTCACTCACACAGTCACACACACACACACTCATTCACTCACTCACACTCACTCACACACTCACTCACACTCACTCACTCACACACTCACACACACACTCCCTCTCACTCACGCACACACTCACACTCATTCACTCACACAAACACTCCAATACAGTCATCACAGTAATGAGCTCCCACACCACTCACTCACTCACACACTCATACACACACTCACTCACTCACTCACACACTCACTCACACTCACTCACTCACACACTCATATACTCACTCACTCACTCACACTCACTCACTCACTCACTCACACTCACTCACTCACTCACACACTCATACACACACTCACTCACTCACTCACACACTCACTCACTCACTCACTCACTCACACACTCACACACACACTCACTCACTCACACTCACTCACACTCACTCACACACTCACACACTCTCACACACACACTCACTCACACAGTCACACACACACACACTCATTCACTCACTCACACTCACTCACACACTCACTCACACTCACTCACTCACACACTCACACACACACTCCCTCTCACTCACGCACACACTCACACTCATTCACTCACACAAACACTCCAATACAGTCATCACAGTAATGAGCTCCCACACCACTCACTCACTCACACACTCATACACACACTCACTCACTCACTCACACACTCACTCACACTCACTCACTCACACACTCATATACTCACTCACTCACTCACTCACACTCACTCACTCACTCACTCACACTCACTCACTCACTCACACACTCATACACACACTCACTCACTCACTCACACACTCACTCACACTCACTCACTCACACATTCATATACTCACTCACTCACACACTCACTCACACTCACTCACTCACTCACACACACACTCACTCACACTCACTCACACACTCACTCATACACTCACACACTCACTCACTCACACACTCACTCACACTCACTCACAAACTTACTCACTCACACACTCACTCACACTCACTCACTCACTCACACTCACTCACACTCACTCACTCACTCACACACTCACTCACACACACACTCACTCACACACTCACTCATTCACTCACACACACACTCACTCATTCACTCATTCACACACTCACTCTCACTCATTCACACACTCACACACACACACTCACTCACTCACTCACACTCACTCTCACTCACTCACTCACTCACTCACACACACTCATTCACTCACTCACACTCACACACTCTCACACTCACTCCCACTCACTCACTCACTCACACTCACTCACACACTCACACTCACTCACACACTCACACTCACACACACACTCACTCACACACTCACTCATTCACTCACACACACACTCACTCTCACTCATTCACACACTCACACACACACACTCACTCACTCACTCACACTCACTCTCACTCACTCACTCACTCACACACACTCATTCACTCACTCACACTCACACACTCTCACACTCACTCCCACTCACTCACTCACTCACACTCACTCACACACTCACACTCACTCACACACTCACACTCACTCACACACTCACTCGCTCATACACTCACTCACACACTCATATACTCACTCACTCACTCACTCACTCACACTCACTCACTTACTCACACACTCACACACACACTCACTCACATTCACTCACTCACTCACACTCACACACTCACACTCACATTCACACACACACTCACTCACACTCACTCACACACTCACTCACACTCATATACTCACTCACTCACACACACACACACACACACACTCACTCACACTCACACACTCATATACTCACTCACTCACTCACACTCACTCACACACTCATATACTCACTTACTCACACACTCATATACTCACTCACTCATATACTCACTCACACTCACTCACACACTCACACACTCACTCACACACTCACTCACTCACACTCACTCACACACTCACACACTCACACACTCACTCACTCACACACTCACTCACGCACACACTCACTCACGCACACACTCACTCACTCACTCACACACTCACACTCATTCACTCACACAAACACTCCAACACAGTCATCTCAGTAATGAGCTCCCACACCACTCACTCACTCACACACTCATATACTCACTCACTCACTCACACTCACTCACACACTCACACTCACTCACTCACACACTCATATACTCACTCACACACTCACTCACACTCACTCACACACTCACACACACACTCACTCACACACTCACTCACACACTCACTCACGCACACACTCACTCACGCACACACTCACTCACACACTCACACTCATTCACTCACACAAACACTCCAATACAGTCATCACAGTAATGAGCTCTCACACCACTCACTCACACACTCATATACTCACTCACTCACTCTCACACTCACTCACACTCACTCACTCACACACTCATATACTCACTCACTCACTCACTCACACTCACTCACTCACACTCATATACTCACTCACACTCACTCACACTCACTCACACACTCAGACACTCACTCACACACTCACTCACACACTCACTTACTCACTCACTCACACACTCACACACACACTCACTCACTCACACTCACTCACACACTCACTCACACACACTCACTCACTCACTCACACTCACACACTCACTCACACTCACTCACTCACACACTCACTCACACACTCACTCACACACTCACTCACACTCACTCACACACTCACTCACACACTCACTCACACTCACTCACACACTCACACACTCTCACACACACACTCACTCACACAGTCACACACACACACACTCATTCACTCACTCACACACTCACTCACACTCACTCACTCACACACTCACACACACACTCCCTCTCACTCACGCACACACTCACACTCATTCACTCACACAAACACTCCAATACAGTCATCACAGTAATGAGCTCCCACACCACTCACTCACTCACACACTCATACACACACTCACTCACTCACTCACACACTCACTCACACTCACTCACTCACACACTCATATACTCACTCACACACTCACTCACACTCACTCACACACTCACACACTCACACTCACTCACACACACTCACACACTCACTCACACACTCACTCACGCACACACTCACTCACGCACACACTCACTCACATACTCACACTCATTCACTCACACAAACACTCCAATACAGTCATCACAGTAATGAGCTCTCACACCACTCACTCACACACTCATATACTCACTCACTCACTCTCACACTCACTCACACTCACTCACTCACACACTCATATACTCACTCACTCACTCACTCACTCACTCACACACTCATATACTCACTCACACTCACTCACACTCACTCACACACTCAGACACTCACACACTCACTCACACACTCACTCACTCACTCACTCACTCACACACTCACACACACACTCACTCACTCACACTCACTCACACACTCACACACTCTCACACACACACTCACTCACACAGTCACACACACACACTCATTCACTCACTCACACTCACTCACACACTCACTCACACTCACTCACTCACACACACACTCCCTCTCACTCACGCACACACTCACACTCATTCACTCACACAAACACTCCAATACAGTCATCACAGTAATGAGCTCCCACACCACTCACTCACTCACACACTCATACACACACTCACTCACTCACTCACACACTCACTCACACTCACTCACTCACACACTCATATACTCACTCACTCACTCACTCACACTCACTCACTCACACACTCACACACACACTCCCTCTCACTCACGCACACACTCACACTCATTCACTCACACAAACACTCCAATACAGTCATCACAGTAATGAGCTCCCACACCACTCACTCACTCACACACTCATACACACACTCACTCACTCACTCACACACTCACTCACACTCACTCACTCACACACTCATATACTCACTCACTCACTCACTCACACTCACTCACTCACACACTCACACACACACTCCCTCTCACTCACGCACACACTCACACTCATTCACTCACACAAACACTCCAATACAGTCATCACAGTAATGAGCTCCCACACCACTCACTCACTCACACACTCATACACACACTCACTCACTCACTCACACACTCACTCACACTCACTCACTCACACACTCATATACTCACTCACACACTCACTCACACTCACTCACACACACTCACACACTCACTCACACACTCACTCACGCACACACTCACTCACGCACACACTCACTCACATACTCACACTCATTCACTCACACAAACACTCCAATACAGTCATCACAGTAATGAGCTCTCACACCACTCACTCACACACTCATATACTCACTCACTCACTCTCACACTCACTCACACTCACTCACTCACACACTCATATACTCACTCACTCACTCACTCTCACTCACTCACTCACTCACACACTCATATACTCACTCACACTCACTCACACTCACTCACACACTCAGACACTCACTCACACACTCACTCACACACTCACTCACTCACTCACTCACTCACACACTCACACACACACTCACTCACTCACACTCACTCACACTCACTCACACACTCACACACTCTCACACACACACTCACTCACACAGTCACACACACACACACTCATTCACTCACTCACACTCACTCACACACTCACTCACACTCACTCACTCACACACTCACACACACACTCCCTCTCACTCACGCACACACTCACACTCATTCACTCACACAAACACTCCAATACAGTCATCACAGTAATGAGCTCCCACACCACTCACTCACTCACACACTCATACACACACTCACTCACTCACTCACACACTCACTCACACTCACTCACTCACACACTCATATACTCACTCACTCACTCACACTCACTCACTCACTCACTCACACTCACTCACTCACTCACACACTCATACACACACTCACTCACTCACTCACACACTCACTCACTCACTCACTCACTCACACACTCACACACACACTCACTCACTCACACTCACTCACACTCACTCACACACTCACACACTCTCACACACACACTCACTCACACAGTCACACACACACACACTCATTCACTCACTCACACTCACTCACACACTCACTCACACTCACTCACTCACACACTCACACACACACTCCCTCTCACTCACGCACACACTCACACTCATTCACTCACACAAACACTCCAATACAGTCATCACAGTAATGAGCTCCCACACCACTCACTCACTCACACACTCATACACACACTCACTCACTCACTCACACACTCACTCACACTCACTCACTCACACACTCATATACTCACTCACTCACTCACTCACACTCACTCACTCACTCACTCACACTCACTCACTCACTCACACACTCATACACACACTCACTCACTCACTCACACACTCACTCACACTCACTCACTCACACATTCATATACTCACTCACTCACACACTCACTCACACTCACTCACTCACTCACACACACACTCACTCACACTCACTCACACACTCACTCATACACTCACACACTCACTCACTCACACACTCACTCACACTCACTCACAAACTTACTCACTCACACACTCACTCACACTCACTCACTCACTCACACTCACTCACACTCACTCACTCACTCACACACTCACTCACACACACACTCACTCACACACTCACTCATTCACTCACACACACACTCACTCATTCACTCATTCACACACTCACTCTCACTCATTCACACACTCACACACACACACTCACTCACTCACTCACACTCACTCTCACTCACTCACTCACTCACTCACACACACTCATTCACTCACTCACACTCACACACTCTCACACTCACTCCCACTCACTCACTCACTCACACTCACTCACACACTCACACTCACTCACACACTCACACTCACTCACACACTCACTCGCTCATACACTCACTCACACACTCATATACTCACTCACTCACTCACTCACACTCACTCACTTACTCACACACTCACACACACACTCACTCACATTCACTCACTCACTCACACTCACACACTCACACTCACACTCACACACACACTCACTCACACTCACTCACACACTCACTCACACTCATATACTCACTCACACACACACACACACACACACTCACTCACACTCACACACTCATATACTCACTCACTCACTCACTCACACTCACTCACACACTCATATACTCACTTACTCACACACTCATATACTCACTCACTCATATACTCACTCACACTCACTCACACACTCACACACTCACTCACACACTCACTCACTCACACTCACTCACACACTCACACACTCACACACTCACTCACTCACACACTCACTCACGCACACACTCACTCACGCACACACTCACTCACTCACTCACACACTCACACTCATTCACTCACACAAACACTCCAACACAGTCATCTCAGTAATGAGCTCCCACACCACTCACTCACTCACACACTCATATACTCACTCACTCACTCACACTCACTCACACACTCACACTCACTCACACACTCATATACTCACTCACACACTCACTCACACTCACTCACACACTCACACACACACTCACTCACACACTCACTCACGCACACACTCACTCACGCACACACTCACTCACACACTCACACTCATTCACTCACACAAACACTCCAATACAGTCATCACAGTAATGAGCTCTCACACCACTCACTCACACACTCATATACTCACTCACTCACTCTCACACTCACTCACACTCACTCACTCACACACTCATATACTCACTCACTCACTCACTCACACTCACTCACTCACACTCATATACTCACTCACACTCACTCACACTCACTCACACACTCAGACACTCACTCACACACTCACTCACACACTCACTTACTCACTCACTCACACACTCACACACACACTCACTCACTCACACTCACTCACACACTCACTCACACACACTCACACACTCACTCACTCACTCACACTCACACACTCACTCACACTCACTCACTCACACACTCACTCACACACTCACTCACACACTCACTCACACTCACTCACACACTCACTCACACACTCACTCACACACTCACTCACACTCACTCACACACTCACACACTCTCACACACACACTCACTCACACAGTCACACACACACACACTCATTCACTCACTCACACACTCACTCACACTCACTCACACACTCACACACACACTCCCTCTCACTCACGCACACACTCACACTCATTCACTCACACAAACACTCCAATACAGTCATCACAGTAATGAGCTCCCACACCACTCACTCACTCACACACTCATACACACACTCACTCACTCACTCACACACTCACTCACACTCACTCACTCACACACTCATATACTCACTCACACACTCACTCACACTCACTCACACACTCACACACTCACACTCACTCACACACACTCACACACTCACTCACACACTCACTCACGCACACACTCACTCACGCACACACTCACTCACATACTCACACTCATTCACTCACACAAACACTCCAATACAGTCATCACAGTAATGAGCTCTCACACCACTCACTCACACACTCATATACTCACTCACTCACTCTCACACTCACTCACACTCACTCAC